>NW_026019453.1:0-300000 GCF_003254725.2 Canis lupus dingo | reverse complement strand
TTGATTAGATACAATTCGATTCTTTTCGATTCGATTCGATTCTTTTCGATTCGATTCGACTCGATTTCATTCTTTTTGATTCGATTCGACTAGAATTTAATCGACTGATTCAATTTGATTCTTTTCTTTTCCGTTCGATTCTTTTCTATTCGATTTTTTTCTATTCAATTCGATTCTTTCAATTCGATTCGAATCGATTCTTTTCGTTTCAAATCGATTCGTTTCAATTCGAGTCTTTTCAATTCGATTCTCTTCGATTCGATTCGATTTGATATTTTTAATTCGATTCGAGTCTTTTCGATTCGATTCGATTCTTTTCAATTCGATTCTTTTCGATTCGATTCTTTTTGATTCGATTCATTTCGTTTCGATTCGATTCTTGTCAATTCGATTTGATTCTTTTCCATTGGATCTGATTTGTTTCATTTCGATTCTTTTCGATTCAATTAGATTCTTTTCGATTCCATTAAATTTGATTCGATTCTTTTTGATTCGATTCGATTCTTTTCTATTTGATTCCATTCAGTTCGATTCTTTTCGATTCGATTGGATTCTTTTCGATTTGATTCAATTCTTTCAATTCGATTTGATTTGATTCTTTTCGATTCGATTCAATACGATTCTTTTCATTTCGATTCTAATCGATTCTCTTCGATTCAATTCGTTTCGATTCGTTTCGATTTTTTTCGATTCTATTCTATTCGATTCATTTTGAATCATTTCGATTTGATTCTGTTCGAGTGGTTTCTATTAGATTCTTTTCGATTTGATTCAATTCGATTCGAGTCTTTTTGATTCGAGTCTTTTCGACTCGATGCAATTCAATACGATTCTTTTAGATTCGATTCGATTCGATTGTTTTCGTTTCGATTCGACTTTTTTTGATTCGATTCTTTTCGATTCGATTGTTTTCAATTCGATTGATTCGATTCTTTTCAATTCTATGCTATTCAAAGCGATTCTTTTGTATTTGATTCGATTCGATTGTTTTCTTTTTGATTCGGTTCGATTCGTTTCTTTTCGATTCGATTCAATTCTTTTCGATTCGATTCTTTTCGATTCGATTTGATTCTTTTCGATTCGATTCTATTCTATTCTTTTCTATTCCATTCGAATCGATTCGTTTTGATTGAATTCGATTCTTTTCGATTCGATTCAATTAGATTCTTTTCGATTGGATTCAATTTGTTTCGATTCGAATCAATTTGATTCTTTTCGATTGGATTCCATTCGATTCTTTTCGATTTGATTCATTCGATTCTTTCGATTCTATTCATTTCGATTATTTTCGTTGAGATTAGATTCTTTTCGATTTGATTTTTTCGGTTCGAGTCGATTCATTTCGCTTATTTTGGTTAGGATCAATTCAATTCGATTCTTTTTGATTTGATTTGATTCTATTCGATTTCTTTCGATTCTATTCTATTGTATTCTTTTCGATTCGATTCCATTCAATTCGATTCTTTTCGATTCGATTCGATTGTTTTAGATTTGATTCCATTCTTTCGATTCTATTTGATATGATTCTTTTCGATTCGATTTGATACGATACTTTTTATTTTGATTCGAATCGATTCTCTTCGGTTCGATTCGTTTTGATTCTTTTCGATTCAATTCTATTCGAATTTTTTCGATTTGATTCGATTCGATTCTTTTAGATTCTACTTGATTTGTTTCTTTTCGATTCGTTTTGATTCGATTCTTTTTGATTCATGTCGATTCGATTCGATTCTTTTGTTTCGATTCGAATCTTTTCAATTCGAATCTTTTCGTTACATGGAATTCGATTCTTTTCGATTTGATTCTTTATGATTTTTTTCAACTGGATTCAATTCGATTCTTTTTTTTATGATAGTCACAGAGAGAGTGAGAGAGGCAGAGACACAGGCAGAGGGAGAAGCAGGCTCCATGCACCGGGAGCCCGATGTGGGATTCGATCCCGGGTCTCCAGGATCGCGCCCTGGGCCAAAGGCAGGCGCTAAACCGCTGCGCCACCCAGGGATCCCTCAATTCGATTCTTTTTTATTCGAATCTATTCGATTCTTTTTGATTCGATTTGATTCTATTCGATTTTTTTCGATTTGATTCGATTAGTTCCTTTTTGATTCAATTCAATTCATTTCTTTTGATTCAATTCGATTCGATTCTTTTGGATTCGATTCGATTCTTTTGGATTCGATTCTTTTGGATTCGAATCGAGTAGATTCTTTTCATTTCGATCGGATTCATTTCAATTCGATTCTTTTCGATTCGAATGTTTTCGAATCAATTCGATACTTTTTGATTCGATTCGATTCTTTTCGTGTCGATTTGATTCTTTTCGATTCGATTCTTTTCTATTTGAATCGATTCGATTCTTTTCATTTCGATTCGATTTGATTCAATTCGATTCTTTTCGATCAATTCAATTTGATTGTTTTCGATTTGATTCGATTCGATTCTTTTCGATTCTATTCAATTCGATTAGTTTCCATTCGATGATGCAATTGGATTCTTTTCGATTCGAGTCGATACGATTCGATTCTTTTTGATTAGATACAATTCGATTCTTTTCGATTCGATTCGATTCTTTTCGATTCGATTCGACTCGATTTCATTCTTTTTGATTCGATTCGACTAGAATTTAATCGACTGATTCAATTTGATTCTTTTCTTTTCGGTTCGATTCTTTTCTATTCGATTTTTTTCTATTCAATTCGAGTCTTTTCAATTCGAATCTTTGCGATTCGATTCGATTTGATATTTTTAATTCGATTCGAGTCTTTTCGATTCGATTCGATTCTTTTCAATTCGATTCTTTTCGATTCGAGTCTTTTTGATTCGATTCATTTCGATTCGATTCGATTCTTTTCAATTCGATTTGATGCTTTTCCATTTGATCTGATTTGTTTCATTTCGATTCTTTTCGATTCAATTCGATTCTTTTCGATTCCATTAAATTTGATTCGATTCTTTTCGATTCGATTAGATTCTTTTCGATTTGATTCCATTCAGTTCGATTCTTTTCGATTCGATTGGATTCTTTTCGATTTGATTCAATTCTTTCGATTCGATTTGATTTGATTCTTTTCGATTCGATTCAATACGATTCTTTTCATTTCGATTCTAATCGATTCTCTTCGATTCAATTCGTTTCGATTCGATTTTCGATTCTATTCTATTCGATTCATTTTGAATCATTTCGATTTGATTCTGTTCGAGTGGTTTCTATTAGATTCTTTTCGATTTGATTCAATTCGATTCGAGTCTTTTTGATTCGAGTCTTTTCGACTCGATTCAATTCAATACGATTCTTTTAGATTCGATTCGATTCGATTGTTTTCGTTTCGATTCGACTTTTTTTGATTCGATTCTTTTCGATTCGATTGTTTTCAATTCGATTGATTCGATTCTTTTCAATTCTATGCTATTCAAAGCGATTCTTTTGTATTTGATTCGATTCGATTGTTTTCTTTTTGATTCGGTTCGATTCGTTTCTTTTCGATTCGATTCAATTCTTTTCGATTCGATTCTTTTCGATTCGATTTGATTCTTTTCGATTCTATTCTATTCTTTTCAATTCCATTCAGATCGATTCGTTTTGATTGAATTCGATTTTTTTCGATTCGATTCAATTAGATTCTTTTCGATTGGATTCAATTTGTTTCGATTCGAATCAATTTGATTCTTTTCGATTGGATTCCATTCGATTCTTTTCGATTTGATTCAATTCGATTCTATTCATTTCGATTATTTTCGTTGAGATTAGATTCTTTTCGATTTGATTTTTTTCGGTTCGAGTCGATTCATTTCGCTTATTTTGGTTAGGATCAATTCAATTCGATTCTTTTTGATTTGATTCTATTCTATTTCTTTCGATTCTATTCTATTGTATTCTTTTCGGTTCGATTCCATTCAATCCGATTCTTTTCGATTCGATTCGATTGTTTTAGATTTGATTCCATTCTTTCGATTCTATTTGATATGATCCTTTTCGATTCGATTTGATACGAATCTTTTTATTTTGATTCGAATCGATTCTCTTCGGTTCGATTCGTTTTGATTCTTTTCGATTCAATTCTATTCGAATTTTTTCGATTTGATTCGATTCGATTCTTTTAGATTCTAGTTGATTTGTTTGTTTTCTTTTTTTTAATTTTTATTTATTTATGATAGTCACACAGAGAGAGAGAGAGAGAGAGGCAGAGACACAGGCAGAGGGAGAAGCAGGCTCCATGCACCGGTAGCCTGACGTGGGACTCGATCCCGGGTCTCCAGGATCGTGCCCTGGGCCAAAGGCAGGCGCTAAACCGCTGCGCCACCCAGGGATCCCTCAATTCGATTCTTTTTTATTCGAATCTATTCGATTCTTTTTGATTCGATTTGATTCTTTTCGAGTTTTTTCGATTTGATTCGAGTAGTTCCTTTTTGATTCAATTCAATTCATTTCTTTTGATTCAAATCAATTCGATTCTTTTGGATTCGATTCGATTCTTTTGGATTCGATTCTTTTGGATTCGAATCGAGTAGATTCTTTTCATTTCGATCGGATTCATTTCAATTCGATTCTTTTCGATTCGAATGTTTTCGAATCAATTCGATACTTTTTGATTCGATTCGATTCTTTTCGTGTCGATTTGATTCTTTTCGATTCGATTCTTTTCTATTTGAATCGATTCGATTCTTTTCATTTCGATTCGATTTGATTCAATTCGATTCTTCTCGATCAATTCATCTAGATTGTTTTCGATTTGAATCGATTCGATTCTTTTCGATTCTATTCAATTCGATTAGTTTCCATTCGATGATGCAATTGGATTCTTTTCCATTCGAGTCGATACGATTTGATTCTTTTTGATTAGATACAATTCGATTCTTTTCGATTCGATTCAATTCGACTCGATTTCATTCTTTTTGATTCGATTCGACTAGAATTTAATCGACTGATTCAATTTGATTCTTTTGTTTTCGGTTCAATTATTTTCTATTCGATTTTTTTCTATTCAATTCGATTCTTTCAATTCGATTCGATTCGATTCGAATCTTTTCGTTTCAAATCGATTCGTTTCAATTCGAGTCTTTTCAATTCGATTCTTTTCGATTCGATTCGATTTGATATTTTTAATTCGATTCGAGTCTTTTCTATTCGATTGGATTCGTTTCAATTCGATTCTTTTCGATTCGAGTCTTTTTGATTCGATTCATTTCGATTCGATTCGATTCTTTTCAATTCGATTTGATGCTTTTCCATTTGATCTGATTTGTTTCATTTCGATTCTTTTCGATTCAATTCGATTCTTTTCGATTCCATTAAATTTGATTCGATTCTTTTCGATTCGATTAGATTCTTTTCGATTTGATTCCATTCATTTCGATTCTTTTCGATTCGATTGGATTCTTTCGATTTGATTCAATTCTTTCGATTCGATTTGTTTTGATTCTTTTCGATTCGATTCAATACGATTCTTTTCATTTCGATTCTAATCGATTCTCTTCGATTCAATTCGTTTCGATTCGTTTCGATTCTATTCGAATTTTTTCGATTCTATTCTATTCGATTCATTTTGAATCATTTCGATTTGATTCTGTTCGAGTGGTTTCTATTAGATTCTTTTCGATTTGATTCAATTCGATTCGAGTCTTTTTGATTCGAGTCTTTTCGACTCGATGCAATTCAATACGATTCTTTTAGATTCGATTCGATTCGATTGTTTTCGTTTCGATTCGACTTTTTTGATTCGATTCTTTTCGATTCGATTGTTTTCTTTTTTTTTTTTTTTTTTAAAGATTTTATTTATTTATTCATGATAGTCATACAGAGAGAGACAGAGAGGCAGAAACACAGGTAGAGGGAGGAGCAGGCTCCATGCAGGAAGCCTGACGTGGGATTCGATCCGGGGTCTCCAGGATCGCGCCCCGGGTCAAAGGCAGGCGCCAAACCGCTGCGCCACCCAGGGATCCCTCGATTCGATTGTTTTCAATTCGATTGATTCGATTCTTTTCAATTCTATGCTATTCAAAGCGATTCTTTTGTATTTGATTCGATTCGATTGTTTTCTTTTTGATTCGGTTCGATTCGTTTCTTTTCGATTCGATTCAATTCTTTTCGATTCGATTCTTTTCGATTCGATTTGATTCTTTTCGATTCTATTCTATTCTATTCTTTTATATTCCATTCGAATCGATTCGTTTTGATTGAATTCGATTCTTTTCGATTCGATTCAATTAGATTCTTTTCGATTGGATTCAATTTGTTTCGATTCGAATCAATTTGATTCTTTTCGATTGGATTCCATTCGATTCCTTTCGATTTGATTCAATTCGATTCTTTTCGATTCTATTCATTTCGATGATTTTCGTTGAGATTAGATTCTTTTCGATTTGATATTTTTCGGTTCGAGTCGATTCATTTCGCTTATTTTGGTTAGGATCAATTCAATTCGATTCTTTTTGATTTGATTTGATTCTATTCGATTTCTTTCGATTCTATTCTATTGTATTCTTTTCTTTTCCATTCCGTTCAATTCGATTCTTTTCGATTCGATTCGATTGTTTTAGATTTGATTCCATTCTTTCGATTCTATTTGATATGATTCTTTTCGATTCGATTTGATACGATACTTTTTATTTTGATTCGAATCGATTCTCTTCGGTTCGATTCGTTTTGATTTTCGATTCAATTCTATTCGAATTTTTTCGATTTGATTCGATTCGATTCTTTTAGATTCTACTTGATTTGTTTCTTTTCGATTCGTTTTGATTCGATTCTTTTTGATTCATGTCGATTCGATTCGATTCTTTTGTTTCGATTCGATTCTTTTCAATTCGAATCTTTTCGTTACATGGAATTCGATTCTTTTCGTTTGATTATGATATTTTTCAACGCGATTCAATTGGATTCTTTTTTTTATGATAGTCACAGAGAGAGACAGAGAGGCAGAGACACAGGCAGAGGGAGAAGCAGGCTCCATGCACCGGGAGCCCGATGTGGGATTCGATCCCGTGATTCCAGGAACGTGCCCTGGGCCAAAGGCAGGCGCTAAACCGCTGCGCCACCCAGAGATCCCTCAATTCGATTCTTTTTTATTCGAATCTATTCGATTCTTTTTGATTCGATTTGATTCTATTCGTTTTTTTCGATTTGATTCGATTAGTTCCTTTTTGATTCAATTCAATTCATTTCTTCTGATTCAATTCAATTCGATTCTTTTGGATTCGATTCGATTCTCTTGGATTCGATTCTTTTGGATTCGAATCGAGTAGATTCTTTTAATTTCGATCGGATTCATCTCAATTCGATTCTTTTCGATTCGAATGTTTTCGAATCAATTCGATACTTTTTGATTCGATTCGATTCTTTTCGTGTCGATTTGATTCTTTTCAATTCGATTCTTTTCTATTTGAATCGATTCGATTCTTTTCATTTCGATTCGATTTGATTCAATTCGATTCTTTTCGATCAATTCAATTTGATTGTTTTCGATTTGATTCGATTCGATTCTTTTCTATTCTATTCAATTCGATTATTTTCCATTCGATGATGCAATTGGATTCTTTTCGATTCGATTCGATTCTTTTCGATTCGATTCGACTCGATTTCATGCTTTTTGATTCGATTCGACTAGAATTTAATCGACTGATTCAATTTGATTCTTTTCTTTTCGGTTGGATTCTTTTCTATTCGATTTTTTTCTATTCAATTCGATTCTTTCAATTCAATTCGATTCGATTCGATTCGATTCAATTCTTTTCGTTTCAAATCGATTCGTTTCAATTCGAGTCTTTTCAATTTGATGCTTTTCGATTCGGTTCGATTTGATATTTTTAATTTGATTCGAGTCTTTTCGATTCGATTCGATTCTTTTCAATTCGATTCTTTTCGATTCGAGTCTTTTTGATTCGATTCATTTCGATTCGATTCGATTCTTTTCAATCCGATTTGATGCTTTTCCATTTGATCTGATTTGTTTCATTTCGATTCTTTTCGATTCAATTCGATTCTTTTCGATTCCATTAAATTTGATTCGATTCTTTTCGATTCGATTAGATTCTTTTCGATTTGATTCCATTCAGTTCGATTCTTTTCGATTCGATTGGATTCTTTTCGATTTGATTCAATTCTTTCGATTCGATTTGATTTGATTCTTTTCGATTCGATTCAATGCGATTCTTTTCATTTCGATTCTAATCGATTCTCTTCGATTCAATTTGTTTCGATTCGTTTCGATTCTATTCGATTTTTTTCGATTCTATTCTATTCGATTCATTTTGAATCATTTCGATTTGATTCTGTTCGAGTGGTTTCTATTAGATTCTTTTCGATTTGATTCAATTCGATTCGAGTCTTTTTGATTCGAGTCTTTTCGACTCGATGCAATTCAATACGATTCTTTTAGATTCGATTCGATTCGATTGTTTTCGTTTCGATTCGACTTTTTTTGATTCGATTCTTTTCGATTCGATTGTTTTCAATTCGATTGATTCGATTCTTTTCAATTCTATGCTATTCAAAGCGATTCTTTTGTATTTGATTCGATTCGATTGTTTTCTTTTTGATTCGGTTCGATTCGTTTCTTTTCGATTCGATTCAATTCTTTTCGATTCGATTCTTTTCGATTCGATTTGATTCTTTTCGATTCGATTCTATTCTATTCTTTTGTATTCCATTCGAATCGATTCGTTTTGATTGAATTCGATTCTTTTCGATTCGATTCAATTAGATTCTTTTCGATTGGATTCAATTTGTTTCGATTCGAATCAATTTGATTCTTTTCGATTGGATTCCATTCGATTCCTTTCGATTTGATTCAATTCGATTCTTTTCGATTCTATTCATTTCGATGATTTTCGTTGAGATTAGATTCTTTTCGATTTGATTTTTTTCGGTTCGAGTCGATTCATTTCGCTTATTTTGGTTACGATCAATTCAATTCGATTCTTTTTGATTTGATTTGATTCTATTCGATTTCTTTCGATTCTATTCTATTGTATTCTTTTCGATTCGATTCCATTCAATCCGATTCTTTTCGATTCGATTCGATTGTTTTAGATTTGATTCCATTCTTTCGATTCTATTTGATATGATTCTTTTCGATTCGATTTGATACGATACTTTTTATTTTGATTCGAATCGATTCTCTTCGGTTCGATTCGTTTTTGATTTTCGATTCAATTCTATTCGAATTTTTTCGATTTGATTCGATTCGATTCTTTTAGATTCTACTTGATTTGTTTCTTTTCGATTTGTTTTGATTCGATTCTTTTTGATTCATCTCGATTCGATTCGATTCTTTTGTTTCATTTTTTATTTTTTTTATTTTTTTATTCTTTTGTTTCGATTCGATTGTTTTCAATTCGAATCTTTTCGTTACATGGAATTCGATTCTTTTCGTTTGATTCTTTATGATTTTTTTCAACGCGATTCAATTCGATTCTTTTTTTATGATAGTCACAGAGAGAGAGAGGCAGAGACACAGGCAGAGGGAGTAGCAGGCTCCATGCACCGGGTGCCCGATGTGGGATTCGATCCCGGGTCTCCAGGAACGCGCCCTGGGCAAAGGCAGGCGCTAAACAGCTGTGCCACCCAGGGATCCCTCAGTTCGATTCTTTTTATTCGAATCTATTCGATTCTTTTCGATTCGATTAGATTCTTTTCGATTTGATTCCATTCAGTTCGATTCTTTTCGATTCGATTGGATTCTTTTCGATTTGATTCAATTTTTTCGATTCGATTTGATTTGATTCTTTTCGATTCGATTCAATACGATTCTTTTCATTTCGATTCTAATCGATTCTCTTCGATTCTTTTCGATTCGTTTCGATTCTATTCGATTTTTTTCGATTCTATTCTATTCGATTCATTTTGAATCATTTCGATTTGATTCTGTTCGAGTGGTTTCTATTAGATTCTTTTCGATTTGATTCAATTCGATTCGAGTCTTTTTGATTCGAGTCTTTTCGACTCGATGCAATTCAATACGATTCTTTTAGATTCGATTCGATTCGATTGTTTTCGTTTCGATTCGACTTTTTTTGATTCGATTCTTTTCGATTCGATTGTTTTCAATTCGATTGATTCGATTCTTTTCAATTCTATGCTATTCAAAGCGATTCTTTTGTATTTGATTCGATTCGATTGTTTTCTTTTTGATTCGGTTCGATTCGTTTCTTTCGATTCGATTCAATTCTTTTCGATTCGATTCTTTTCGATTCGATTTGATTCTTTTCGATTCTATTCTATTCTATTCTTTTAGTATTCCATTCGAATCGATTCGTTTTGATTGAATTCGATTCTTTTCGATTCGATTCAATTAGATTCTTTTCGATTGGATTCAATTTGTTTCGATTCGATTCAATTTGATTCTTTTCGATTGGATTCCATTCGATTCTTTTCGATTTGATTCAATTCGATTCTTTTCGATTCTATTCATTTCGATTATTTTCGTTGAGATTAGATTCTTTTCGATTTGATTTTTTTCGGTTCGAGTCGATTCATTTCGCTTATTTTGGTTAGGATCAATTCAATTCGATTCTTTTTGATTGATTTGATTCTATTCGATTTCTTTCGATTCTATTCTATTGTATTCTTTTCTTTTCCATTCCCGTTCAATTCGATTCTTTTCGATTCGATTCGATTGTTTTAGATTTGATGCCCATTCTTTCGATTCTATTTGATATGATTCTTTTCGATTCCATTTGATACGATACTTTTTATTTTGATTCGAATCGATTCTCTTCGGTTCGATTCGTTTTGATTCTTTTCGATTCAATTCTATTCGAATTTTTTCGATTTGATTCGATTCGATTCTTTAGATTCTACTTGATTTGTTTCTTTTCGATTCGTTTTGATTCGATTCTTTTTGATTCATCTCGATTCGATTCGATTCTTTTGTTTCTTTTTTATTTTTTTTTATTTTTTTTATTCTTTTGTTTCGATTCGATTGTTTTCAATTCGAATCTTTTCGTTACATGGAATTCGATTCTTTTTCGTTTGATTCTTTATGATTTTTTTCAACGCGATTCAATTCGATTCTTTTTTTATGATAGTCACAGAGAGAGAGAGGCAGAGACACAGGCAGAGGGAGTAGCAGGCTCCATGCACCGGGTGCCCGATGTGGGATTCGATCCCGGGTCTCCAGGAACGCTCCCTGGGCAAAGGCAGGCGCTAAACAGCTGCGCCACCCAGGGATCCCTCATTCGATTCTTTTTTATTCGAATCTATTCGATTCTTTTTTGATTCGATTTGATTCTATTCGTTTTTTTCGATTTGATTCGATTAGTTCCTTTTTGATTCAATTCAATTCATTTCTTTTGATTCAATTCAATTCGATTCTTTTGGATTCGATTCGATTCTCTTGGATTCGATTCTTTTGGATTCGAATCGAGTAGATCTTTTCATTTCGATCGGATTCATTTCAATTCGATTCTTTTCGATTCGAATGTTTTCGAATCAATTCGATACTTTTTGATTCGATTCGATTCTTTTCGTGTCGATTTGATTCTTTTCGATTCGATTCTTTTCTATTTGAATCGATTCGATTCTTTTCATTTCGATTCGATTTGATTCAATTCGATTCTTTTCGATCAATTCAATTTGATTGTTTTCGATTTGATTCGATTCGATTCTTTTCTATTCTATTCAATTCGATTATTTTCCATTCGATGATAGCAATTGGATTCTTTTCGATTCGATTCGATTCTTTTCGATTCGATTCGACTCGATTTCATGCTTTTTGATTCGATTCGACTAGAATTTAATCGACTGATTCAATTTGATTCTTTTCTTTTCGGTTGGATTCTTTTTCTATTCGATTTTTTTCTATTCAATTCGATTCTTTCAATATAATTCGATTCGATTCGATTCGATTCGATTCAATTCTTTTCGTTTCAAATCGATTCGTTTCAATTCGAGTCTTTTCAATTTGATGCTTTTCGATTCGGTTCGATTTCATATTTTTAATTTGATTCGAGTCTTTTCGATTCGATTCGATTCTTCTCAATTCGATTCTTTTCGATTCGATTCTTTTTGATTCGATTCATTTCGATTCGATTCGATTCTTTTCAATCCGATTTGATGCTTTTCCATTTGATCTGATTTGTTTCATTTCGATTCTTTTCGATTCATTTCGATTCTTTTCGATTCCATTAAATTTGATTCGATTCTTTTCGATTCGATTAGATTCTTTTCGATTTGATTCCATTCAGTTCGATTCTTTTCGATTCGATTGGATTCTTTTCGATTTGATTCAATTCTTTCGATTCGATTTGATTTGATTCTTTTCGATTCGATTCAATACGATTCTTTTCATTTCGATTCTAATCGATTCTCTCTTCGATTCGTTTCGATTCTATTCGATTTTTTTCGATTCTATTCTATTCGATTCATTTTGAATCATTTCGATTTGATTCTGTTCGAGTGGTTTCTATTAGATTCTTTTCGATTTGATTCAATTCGATTCGAGTCTTTTTGATTCGAGTCTTTTCGACTCGATGCAATTCAATACGATTCTTTTAGATTCGATTCGATTCGATTGTTTTCGTTTCGATTCGACTTTTTTTGATTCGATTCTTTTCGATTCGATTGTTTTCAATTCGATTGATTCGATTCTTTTCAATTCTATGCTATTCAAAGCGATTCTTTTGTATTTGATTCGATTCGATTGTTTTCTTTTTGATTCGGTTCGATTCGTTTCTTTTCGATTCGATTCAATTCTTTTCGATTCGATTCTTTTCGATTCGATTTGATTCTTTTCTATTCTATTCTATTCTATTCTTTTATATTCCATTCGAATTGATTCGTTTTGATTGAATTCGATTCTTTTCGATTCGATTCAATTAGATTCTTTTCGATTGGATTCAATTTGTTTCGATTCGATTCAATTTTATTCTTTTCGATTGGATTCCATTCGATTCTTTTCGATTTGATTCAATTCGATTCTTTTCGATTCTATTCATTTCGATGATTTTCGTTGAGATTAGATTCTTTTCGATTTGATTTTTTTCGGTTCGAGTCGATTCATTTCGCTTATTTTGGTTACGATCAATTCAATTCGATTCTTTTTGATTTGATTTGATTCTATTCGATTTCTTTCGATTCTATTCTATTGTATTCTTTTCGATTCGATTCCATTCAATCCGATTCTTTTCGATTCGATTCGATTGTTTTAGATTTGATTCCATTCTTTCGATTCTATTTGATATGATTCTTTTCGATTCGATTTGATACGATACTTTTTATTTTGATTCGAATCGATTCTCTTCGGTTCGATTCGTTTTGATTCTTTTCGATTCAATTCTATTCGAATTTTTTCGATTTGATTCGATTCGATTCTTTTAGATTCTACTTGATTTGTTTCTTTTCGATTCGTTTTGATTCGATTCTTTTTGATTCATGTCGATTCGATTCGATTCTTTTGTTTAGATTCGATTCTTTTCAATTCGAATCTTTTCGTTACATGGAATTCGATTCTTTTCGTTTGATTCTTTATGATTTTTTTCAACGCGATTCAATTCGATTCTTTTTTTATGATAGTCACAGAGAGAGAGAGGCAGAGAAACAGGCAGAGGGAGTAGCAGGCTCCATGCACCGGGTGCCCTATGTGGGATTCGATCCCGGGTCTCCAGGAACGCGCCCTGGGCAAAGGCAGGCGCTAAACAGCTGTGCCACCCAGGGATCCCTCAGTTCGATTCTTTTTTATTCGAATCTATTCGATTCTTTTTGATTCGATTTGATTCTATTCGTTTTTTTCGATTTGATTCGATTAGTTCCTTTTTGATTCAATTCAATTCATTTCTTTTGATTCAAATCAATTCGATTCTTTTGGATTCGATTCGATTCTTTTGGATTCGATTATTTTGGATTCGAATCGAGTAGAATCTTTTCATTTCGATCGGATTCATTTCAATTCGATTCTTTTCGATTCGAATGTTTTCGAATCAATTCGATACTTTTTGATTCGATTCGATTCTTTTCGTGTCGATTTGATTCTTTTCGATTCGATTCTTTTCTATTTGAATCGATTCGATTCTTTTCATTTCGATTCGATTTGATTCAATTCGATTCTTTTCGATCAATTCAATTTGATTGTTTTCGATTTGATTCGATTCGATTCTTTTCTATTCTATTCAATTCAATTATTTTCCATTCGATGAAGCAATTGGATTCTTTTCGATTCGATTCGATTCTTTTCGATTCGATTCGACTCGATTTCATGCTTTTTGATTCGATTCGACTAGAATTTAATCGACTGATTCAATTTGATTCTTTTCTTTTCGGTTGGATTCTTTTCTATTCGATTTTTTTCTATTCAATTCGATTCTTTCAATTCAATTCGATTCGATTCGATTCGATTCGATTCAATTCTTTTCGTTTCAAATCGATTCGTTTCAATTCGAGTCTTTTCAATTTGATGCTTTTCGATTCGGTTCGATTTGATATTTTTAATTTGATTCGAGTCTTTTCGATTCGATTCGATTCTTTTCAATTCGATTCTTTTCGATTCGAGTCTTTTTGATTCGATTCATTTCGATTCGATTCGATTCTTTTCAATCCGATTTGATGCTTTTCCATTTGATCTGATTTGTTTCATTTCGATTCTTTTCGATTCAATTCGATTCTTTTCGATTCCATTAAATTTGATTCGATTCTTTTCGATTCGATTAGATTCTTTTCGATTTGATTCCATTCAGTTCGATTCTTTTCGATTCGATTGGATTCTTTTCGATTTGATTCAATTCTTTCGATTCGATTTGATTTGATTCTTTTCGATTCGATTCAATACGGTTCTTTTCATTTCGATTCTAATCGATTCTCTTCGATTCTTTTCGATTCGTTTCGATTCTATTCGATTTTTTTCGATTCTATTCTATTCGATTCATTTTGAATCATTTCGATTTGATTCTGTTCGAGTGGTTTCTATTAGATTCTTTTCGATTTGATTCAATTCGATTCGAGTCTTTTTGATTCGAGTCTTTTCGACTCGATGCAATTCAATACGATTCTTTTAGATTCGATTCGATTCGATTGTTTTCGTTTCGATTCGACTTTTTTTGATTCGATTCTTTTCGATTCGATTGTTTTCAATTCGATGGATTCGATTCTTTTCAATTCTATGCTATTCAAAGCGATTCTTTTGTATTTGATTCGATTCGATTGTTTTCTTTTTGATTCGGTTCGATTCGTTTCTTTTCGATTCGATTCAATTCTTTTCGATTCGATTCTTTTCGATTCGATTTGATTCTTTTCGATTCGATTCTATTCTATTCTTTTGTATTCCATTCGAATCGATTCGTTTTGATTGAATTCGATTCTTTTCGATTCGATTCAATTAGATTCTTTTCGATTGGATTCAATTTGTTTCGATTCGAATCAATTTGATTCTTTTCGATTGGATTCCATTCGATTCCTTTCGATTTGATTCAATTCGATTCTTTTCGATTCTATTCATTTCGATGATTTTCGTTGAGATTAGATTCTTTTCGATTTGATTTTTTTCGGTTCGAGTCGATTCATTTCGCTTATTTTGGTTACGATCAATTCAATTCGATTCTTTTTGATTTGATTTGATTCTATTCGATTTCTTTCGATTCTATTCTATTGTATTCTTTTCGATTCGATTCCATTCAATCCGATTCTTTTCGATTCGATTCGATTGTTTTAGATTTGATTCCATTCTTTCGATTCTATTTGATATGATTCTTTTCGATTCGATTTGATACGATACTTTTTATTTTGATTCGAATCGATTCTCTTCGGTTCGATTCGTTTTGATTTTCGATTCAATTCTATTCGAATTTTTTCGATTTGATTCGATTCGATTCTTTTAGATTCTACTTGATTTGTTTCTTTTCGATTTGTTTTGATTCGATTCTTTTTGATTCATCTCGATTCGATTCGATTCTTTTGTTTCTTTTTTTATTTTTTTTATTTTTTTTATTCTTTTGTTTCGATTCGATTGTTTTCAATTCGAATCTTTTCGTTACATGGAATTCGATTCTTTTCATTTGATTCTTTATGATTTTTTTCAACGCGATTCAATTCGATTCTTTTTTTATGATAGTCACAGAGAGAGAGAGGCAGAGACACAGGCAGAGGGAGTAGCAGGCTCCATGCACCGGGTGCCCGATGTGGGATTCGATCCCGGGTCTCCAGGAACGCGCCCTGGGCAAAGGCAGGCGCTAAACAGCTGTGCCACCCAGGGATCCCTCAGTTCGATTCTTTTTATTCGAATCTATTCGATTCTTTTCGATTCGATTAGATTCTTTTCGATTTGATTCCATTCAGTTCGATTCTTTTCGATTCGATTGGATTCTTTTCGATTTGATTCAATTTTTTCGATTCGATTTGATTTGATTCTTTTCGATTCGATTCAATACGATTCTTTTCATTTCGATTCTAATCGATTCTCTTCGATTCTTTTCGATTCGTTTCGATTTTATTCGATTTTTTTCGATTCTATTCTATTCGATTCATTTTGAATCATTTCGATTTGATTCTGTTCGAGTGGTTTCTATTAGATTCTTTTCGATTTGATTCAATTCGATTCGAGTCTTTTTGATTTGAGTCTTTTCGACTCGATGCAATTCAATACGATTCTTTTAGATTCGATTCGATTCGATTGTTTTCGTTTCGATTCGACTTTTTTTGATTCGATTCTTTTCGATTCGATTGTTTTCAATTCGATTGATTCGATTCTTTTCAATTCTATGCTATTCAAAGCGATTCTTTTGTATTTGATTCGATTCGATTGTTTTCTTTTTGATTCGGTTCGATTCGTTTCTTTTCGATTCGATTCAATTCTTTTCGATTCGATTCTTTTCGATTCGATTTGATTCTTTTCTATTCTATTCTATTCTATTCTTTTATATTCCATTCGAATTGATTCGTTTTGATTGAATTCGATTCTTTTCGATTCGATTCAATTAGATTCTTTTCGATTGGATTCAATTTGTTTCGATTCGATTCAATTTTATTCTTTTCGATTGGATTCCATTCGATTCTTTTCGATTTGATTCAATTCGATTCTTTTCGATTCTATTCATTTCGATGATTTTCGTTGAGATTAGATTCTTTTCGATTTGATTTTTTTCGGTTCGAGTCGATTCATTTCGCTTATTTTGGTTACGATCAATTCAATTCGATTCTTTTTGATTTGATTTGATTCTATTCGATTTCTTTCGATTCTATTCTATTGTATTCTTTTCGATTCGATTCCATTCAATCCGATTCTTTTCGATTCGATTCGATTGTTTTAGATTTGATTCCATTCTTTCGATTCTATTTGATATGATTCTTTTCGATTCGATTTGATACGATACTTTTTATTTTGATTCGAATCGATTCTCTTCGGTTCGATTCGTTTTGATTCTTTTCGATTCAATTCTATTCGAATTTTTTCGATTTGATTCGATTCGATTCTTTTAGATTCTACTTGATTTGTTTCTTTTCGATTCGTTTTGATTCGATTCTTTTTGATTCATGTCGATTCGATTCGATTCTTTTGTTTCGATTCGATTGTTTTCAATTCGAATCTTTTCGTTACATGGAATTCGATTCTTTTCGTTTGATTCTTTATGATTTTTTTCAACGCGATTCAATTCGATTCTTTTTTTATGATAGTCACAGAGAGAGAGAGGCAGAGAAACAGGCAGAGGGAGTAGCAGGCTCCATGCACCGGGTGCCCGATGTGGGATTCGATCCCGGGTCTCCAGGAACGCTCCCTGGGCCAAAGGCAGGCGCTAAACAGCTGCGCCACCCAGGGATCCCTCAATTCGATTCTTTTTTATTCGAATCTATTCGATTCTTTTTGATTCGATTTGATTCTATTCGTTTTTTTCGATTTGATTCGATTAGTTCCTTTTTGATTCAATTCAATTCATTTCTTCTGATTCGATTCAATTCGATTCTTTTGGATTCGATTCGATTCTCTTGGATTCGATTCTTTTGGATTCGAATCGAGTAGATTCTTTTAATTTCGATCGGATTCATTTCAATTCGATTCTTTTCGATTCGAATGTTTTCGAATCAATTCGATACTTTTTGATTCGATTCTTTTCGTGTCGATTTGATTCTTTTCGATTCGATTCTTTTCTATTTGAATCGATTCGATTCTTTTCATTTCGATTCAATTTGATTCAATTCGATTCTTTTCGATCAATTCAATTTGATTGTTTTCGATTTGATTCGATTCGATTCTTTTCTATTCTATTCAATTCGATTATTTTCCATTCGATGATGCAATTGGATTCTTTTTGATTCGATTCGATTCTTTTCGATTCGATTTGACTCGATTTCATGCTTTTTGATTCGATTCGATTAGAATTTAATCGACTGATTCAATTTGATTCTTTTCTTTTCGGTTGGATTCTTTTCTATTCGATTTTTTTCTATTCAATTCGATTCTTTCAATATAATTCGATTCGATTCATTCGATTCGATTCAATTCTTTACGTTTCAAATCGATTCGTTTCAATTCGAGTCTTTTCAATTTGATGCTTTTCGATTCGGTTCGATTTGATATTTTTAATTTGATTCGAGTCTTTTCGATTCGATTCGATTCTTTTCAATTCGATTCTTTTCGATTCGAGTCTTTTTGATTCGATTCATTTCGATTCGATTCGATTCTTTTCAATCCGATTTGATGCTTTTCCATTTGATCTGATTTGTTTCATTTCGATTCTTTTCGATTCAATTCGATTCTTTTCGATTCCATTAAATTTGATTCGATTCTTTTCGATTCGATTAGATTCTTTTCGATTTGATTCCATTCAGTTCGATTTTTTTCGCTTCGATTGGATTCTTTTCGATTTGATTCAATTCTTTCGATTCGATTTGATTTGATTCTTTTCGATTCGATTCAATACGATTCGTTTCATTTCGATTCTAATCGATTCTCTTCGATTCATTTCGTTTCGATTCGTTTCGATTCTATTCGATGTTTTTCGATTCTATTCTATTCGATTCATTTTGAATCATTTCCATTTGATTCTGTTCGAGTGGTTTCTATTAGATTCTTTTCGATTTGATTCAATTCGATTCGAGTCTTTTTGATTCGAGTCTTTTCGACTCGATGCAATTCAATACGATTCTTTTAGATTCGATTCGATTCGATTGTTTTCGTTTCGATTCGACTTTTTTTGATTCGATTCTTTTCGATTCGATTGTTTTCAATTCGATGGATTCGATTCTTTTCAATTCTATGCTATTCAAAGCGATTCTTTTGTATTTGATTCGATTCGATTGTTTTCTTTTTGATTCGGTTCGATTCGTTTCTTTTCGATTCGATTCAATTCTTTTCGATTCGATTCTTTTCGATTCGATTTGATTCTTTTCGATTCGATTCTATTCTATTCTTTTGTATTCCATTCGAATCGATTCGTTTTGATTGAATTCGATTCTTTTCGATTCGATTCAATTAGATTCTTTTCGATTGGATTCAATTTGTTTCGATTCGAATCAATTTGATTCTTTTCGATTGGATTCCATTCGATTCCTTTCGATTTGATTCAATTCGATTCTTTTCGATTCTATTCATTTCGATGATTTTCGTTGAGATTAGATTCTTTTCGATTTGATTTTTTTCGGTTCGAGTCGATTCATTTCGCTTATTTTGGTTACGATCAATTCAATTCGATTCTTTTTGATTTGATTTGATTCTATTCGATTTCTTTCGATTCTATTCTATTGTATTCTTTTCTTTTCCATTCCGTTCAATTCGATTCTTTTCGATTCGATTCGATTGTTTTAGATTTGATTCCATTCTTTCGATTCTATTTGATATGATTCTTTTCGATTCGATTTGATACGATACTTTTTATTTTGATTCGAATCGATTCTCTTCGGTTCGATTCGTTTTGATTCTTTTCGATTCAATTCTATTCGAATTTTTTCGATTTGATTCGATTCGATTCTTTTAGATTCTACTTGATTTGTTTCTTTTCGATTCGTTTTGATTCGATTCTTTTTGATTCATGTCGATTCGATTCGATTCTTTTGTTTCTTTTTTTTAATTTTTATTTTTTTTGATTCTTTTGTTTCGATTCGATTCTTTTCAATTCGAATCTTTTCGTTACATGGAATTCGATTCTTTTCGTTTGATTCTTTATGATTTTTTTCAACGCGATTCAATTCGATTCTTTTTTCATGATAGTCACAGAGAGAGAGAGGCAGAGACACAGGCAGAGGGAGAAGCAGGCTCCATGCACCGGGAGCCTGATGTGGGATTCGATCCCGGGTCTCCAGGAACGCGCCCTGGGCCAAAGGCAGGCGCTAAACCGCTGCGCCACCCAGGGATCCCTCAATTCGATTCTTTTTTATTCGAATTTTTTCAATTCTTTTTGATTCGATTTAATTCTATTCGAGATTTTTCGATTTGATTCAATTAGTTCTTTTTGATTCAATTCAATTCATTTCTATTGATTCAAATCAATTCGATTCTTTTGGATTCGATTCGATTCTTTTGGATTCGATTCTTTTGGATTCGAATCGAGTGGATTCTTTTCATTGCGATCGGATTCATTTCAATTCGATTCTTTTCGATTCGATTGTTTTCAATTCGATTGATTCGATTCTTTTCAATTCTATGCTATTCAAAGCGATTCTTTTGTATTTGATTCGATTCGATTGTTTTCTTTTTGATTCGGTTCGATTCGTTTCTTTTCGATTCGATTCTTTTCGATTCGATTCGATTCTTTTCGATTCGATTTGACTCGATTTCATGCTTTTTGATTCGATTCGATTAGAATTTAATCGACTGATTCAATTTGATTCTTTTCTTTTCGGTTGGATTCTTTTCTATTCGATTTTTTTCTATTCAATTCGATTCTTTCAATATAATTCGATTCGATTCATTCGATTCGATTCAATTCTTTACGTTTCAAATCGATTCGTTTCAATTCGAGTCTTTTCAATTTGATGCTTTTCGATTCGGTTCGATTTGATATTTTTAATTTGATTCGAGTCTTTTCGATTCGATTCGATTCTTTTCAATTCGATTCTTTTCGATTCGATTCTTTTTGATTCGATTCATTTCGATTCGATTCGATTCTTTTCAATCCGATTTGATGCTTTTCCATTTGATCTGATTTGTTTCATTTCGATTCTTTTCGATTCAATTCGATTCTTTTCGATTCCATTAAATTTGATTCGATTCTTTTCGATTCGATTAGATTCTTTTCGATTTGATTCCATTCAGTTCGATTCTTTTCGATTCGATTGGATTCTTTTCGATTTGATTCAATTCTTTGGATTCGATTTGATTTGATTCTTTTCGATTTGATTCAATACGATTCTTTTCATTTCGATTCTAATCGATTCTCTTCGATTCAATTTGTTTCGATTCGTTTCGATTCTATTCGATGTTTTTCGATTCTATTCTATTCGATTCATTTTGAATCATTTCCATTTGATTCTGTTCGAGTGGTTTCTATTAGATTCTTTTCGATTTGATTCAATTCGATTCGAGTCTTTTTGATTCGAGTCTTTTCGACTCGATGCAATTCAATACGATTCTTTTAGATTCGATTCGATTCGATTGTTTTCGTTTCGATTTGACTTTTTTTGATTCGATTCTTTTCGATTCGATTGTTTTCAATTCGATTGATTCGATTCTTTTCAATTCTATGCTATTCAAAGCGATTCTTTTGTATTTGATTCGATTCGATTGTTTTCTTTTTGATTCGGTTCGATTCGTTTCTTTTCGATTCGATTCAATTCTTTTCGATTCGATTCTTTTCGATTCGATTTGATTCTTTTCGATTCGATTCTATTCTATTCTTTTGTATTCCATTCGAATCGATTCGTTTTGATTGAATTCGATTCTTTTCGATTCGATTCAATTAGATTCTTTTCGATTGGATTCAATTTGTTTCGATTCGAATCAATTTGATTCTTTTCGATTGGATTCCATTCGATTCCTTTCGATTTGATTCAATTCGATTCTTTTCGATTCTATTCATTTCGATGATTTTCGTTGAGATTAGTTTCTTTTCGATTTGATTTTTTTCGGTTCGAGTCGATTCATTTCGCTTATTTTGGTTACGATCAATTCAATTCGATTCTTTTTGATTTGATTTGATTCTATTCGATTTCTTTCGATTCTATTCTATTGTATTCTTTTCGATTCGATTCCATTCAATCCGATTCTTTTCGATTCGATTCGATTGTTTTAGATTTGATTCCATTCTTTCGATTCTATTTGATATGATTCTTTTCGATTCGATTTGATACGATACTTTTTATTTTGATTCGAATCGATTCTCTTCAGTTCGATTCGTTTTGATTTTCGATTCAATTCTATTCGAATTTTTTCGATTTGATTCGATTCGATTCTTTTAGATTCTACTTGATTTGTTTCTTTTCGATTTGTTTTGATTCGATTCTTTTTGATTCATCTCGATTCGATTCGATTCTTTTGTTTCTTTTTTATTTTTTTTATTTTTTTTATTCTTTTGTTTCAATTCGATTATTTTCAATTCGAATCTTTTCGTTACATGGAATTCGATTCTTTTCGTTTGATTCTTTATGATTTTTTTCAACGCGATTCAATTCGATTCTTTTTTTATGATAGTCACAGAGAGAGAGAGGCAGAGACACAGGCAGAGGGAGTAGCAGGCTCCATGCACCGGGTGCCCGATGTGGGATTCGATCCCGGGTCTCCAGGAACGCGCCCTGGGCAAAGGCAGGCGCTAAACAGCTGTGCCACCCAGGGATCCCTCAGTTCGATTCTTTTTTATTCGAATCTATTCGATTCTTTTTGATTCGATTTGATTCTATTCGTTTTTTTCGATTTGATTCGATTAGTTCCTTTTTGATTCAATTCAATTCATTTCTTTTGATTCAAATCAATTCGATTCTTTTGGATTCGATTCTTTTGGATTCGAATTGAGTAGAATCTTTTCATTTCGATCGGATTCATTTCAATTCGATTCTTTTCGATTCGAATGTTTTCGAATCAATTCGATACTTTTTGATTCGATTCGATTCTTTTCGTGTCGATTTGATTCTTTTCGATTCGATTCTTTTCTATTTGAATCGATTCGATTCTTTTCATTTCGATTCGATTTGATTCAATTCGATTCTTTTCGATCAATTCAATTTGATTGTTTTCGATTTGATTCGATTCGATTCTTTTCTATTCTATTCAATTCGATTATTTTCCATTCGATGAAGCAATTGGATTCTATTCGATTCGATTCGATTCTTTTCGATTCGATTCGACTCGATTTCATGCTTTTTGATTCGATTCGACTAGAATTTAATCGACTGATTCAATTTGATTCTTTTCTTTTCGGTTGGATTTTTTTCTATTCGATTTTTTTCTATTCAATTCGATTCTTTCAATATAATTCGATTCGATTCGATTCGATTTGATTCAATTCTTTTCGTTTCAAATCGATTCGTTTCAATTCGAGTCTTTTCAATTTGATGCTTTTCGATTCGGTTCGATTTCATATTTTTAATTTGATTCGAGTCTTTTCGATTCGATTCGATTCTTCTCAATTCGATTCTTTTCGATTCGATTCTTTTTGATTCGATTCATTTCGATTCGATTCGATTCTTTTCAATCCGATTTGATGCTTTTCCATTTGATCTGATTTGTTTCATTTCGATTCTTTTCGATTCATTTCGATTCTTTTCGATTCCATTAAATTTGATTCGATTCTTTTCGATTCGATTAGATTCTTTTCGATTTGATTCCATTCAGTTCGATCCTTTTCGATTCGATTGGATTCTTTTCGATTTGATTCAATTCTTTCGATTCGATTTGATTTGATTCTTTTCTATTCGATTCAATACGATTCTTTTCATTTCGATTCTAATCGATTCTCTTCGATTCGTTTCGATTCTATTCGATTTTTTTCGATTCTATTCTATTCGATTCATTTTGAATCATTTCGATTTGATTCTGTTCGAGTGGTTTCTATTAGATTCTTTTCGATTTGATTCAATTCGATTCGAGTCTTTTTGATTCGAGTCTTTTCAACTCGATGCAATTCAATACGATACTTTTAGATTCGATTCGATTCGATTGTTTTCGTTTCGATTCGACTTTTTTTGATTCGATTCTTTTCGATTCGATTGTTTTCAATTCGATTGATTCGATTTTTTTCAATTCTATGCTATTCAAAGCGATTCTTTTGTATTTGATTCGATTCGATTGTTTTCTTTTTGATTCGGTTCGATTCGTTTCTTTTCGATTCGATTCAATTCTTTTCGATTCGATTCTTTTCGATTCGATTTGATTCTTTTCGATTCGATTCTATTCTATTCTTTTGTATTCCATTCGAATCGATTCGTTTTGATTGAATTCGATTCTTTTCGATTCGATTCAATTAGATTCTTTTCGATTGGATTCAATTTGTTTCGATTCGAATCAATTTGATTCTTTTCGATTGGATTCCATTCGATTCCTTTCGATTTGATTCAATTCGATTCTTTTCGATTCTATTCATTTCGATGATTTTCGTTGAGATTAGATTCTTTTCGATTTGATTTTTTTCGGTTCGAGTCGATTCATTTCGCTTATTTTGGTTACGATCAATTCAATTCGATTCTTTTTGATTTGATTTGATTCTATTCGATTTCTTTCGATTCTATTCTATTGTATTCTTTTCGATTCGATTCCATTCAATCCGATTCTTTTCGATTCGATTCGATTGTTTTAGATTTGATTCCATTCTTTCGATTCTATTTGATATGATTCTTTTCGATTCGATTTGATACGATACTTTTTATTTTGATTCGAATCGATTCTCTTCGGTTCGATTCGTTTTGATTTTCGATTCAATTCTATTCGAATTTTTTCGATTTGATTCGATTCGATTCTTTTAGATTCTACTTGATTTGTTTCTTTTCGATTTGTTTTGATTCGATTCTTTTTGATTCATCTCGATTCGATTCGATTCTTTTGTTTCTTTTTTTATTTTTTTTATTTTTTTTTCTTTTGTTTCAATTCGATTATTTTCAATTCGAATCTTTTCGTTACATGGAATTCGATTCTTTTCGTTTGATTCTTTATGATTTTTTTCAACGCGATTCAATTCGATTCTTTTTTTATGATAGTCACAGAGAGAGAGAGGCAGAGACACAGGCAGAGGGAGTAGCAGGCTCCATGCACCGGGTGCCCGATGTGGGATTCGATCCCGGGTCTCCAGGAACGCGCCCTGGGCCAAAGGCAGGCGCTAAACAGCTGTGCCACCCAGGGATCCCTCAATTCGATTCTTTTTTATTCGAATCTATTCGATTCTTTTTGATTCGATTTGATTCTATTCGTTTTTTTCGATTTGATTCGATTAGTTCCTTTTTGATTCAATTCAATTCATTTCTTTTGATTCAAATCAATTCGATTCTTTTGGATTCGATTCGATTCTTTTGGATTCGATTCTTTTGGATTCGAATCGAGTAGAATCTTTTCATTTCGATCGGATTCATTTCAATTCGATTCTTTTCGATTCGAATGTTTTCGAATCAATTCGATACTTTTTGATTCGATTCGATTCTTTTCGTGTCGATTTGATTCTTTTCGATTCGATTCTTTTCTATTTGAATCGATTCGATTCTTTTCATTTCGATTCGATTTGATTCAATTCGATTCTTTTCGATCAATTCAATTTGATTGTTTTCGATTTGATTCGATTCGATTCTTTTCTATTCTATTCAATTCGATTATTTTCCATTCGATGAAGCAATTGGATTCTTTTCGATTCGATTCGATTCTTTTCGATTCGATTCGACTCGATTTCATGCTTTTTGATTCGATTCGACTAGAATTTAATCGACTGATTCAATTTGATTCTTTTCTTTTCGGTTGGATTTTTTTCTATTCGATTTTTTTCTATTCAATTCGATTCTTTCAATTCAATTCGATTCGATTCGATTCGACTCGATTCAATTCTTTTCGTTTCAAATCGATTCGTTTCAATTCGAGTCTTTTCAATTTGATGCTTTTCGATTCGGTTCGATTTGATATTTTTAATTTGATTCGAGTCTTTTCGATTCGATTCGATTCTTTTCAATTCGATTCTTTTCGATTCGAGTCTTTTTGATTCGATTCATTTCGATTCGATTCGATTCTTTTCAATCCGATTTGATGCTTTTCCATTTGATCTGATTTGTTTCATTTCGATTCTTTTCGATTCAATTCGATTCTTTTCGATTCCATTAAATTTGATTCGATTCTTTTCGATTCGATTAGATTCTTTTCGATTTGATTCCATTCAGTTCGATTCTTTTCGATTCGATTGGATTCTTTTCGATTTGATTCAATTCTTTCGATTCGATTTGATTTGATTCTTTTCGATTCGATTCAATACGGTTCTTTTCATTTCGATTCTAATCGATTCTCTTCGATTCTTTTCGATTCGTTTCGATTCTATTCGATTTTTTTCGATTCTATTCTATTCGATTCATTTTGAATCATTTCGATTTGATTCTGTTCGAGTGGTTTCTATTAGATTCTTTTCGATTTGATTCAATTCGATTCGAGTCTTTTTGATTCGAGTCTTTTCGACTCGATGCAATTCAATACGATTCTTTTAGATTCGATTCGATTCGATTGTTTTCGTTTCGATTCGACTTTTTTTGATTCGATTCTTTTCGATTCGATTGTTTTCAATTCGATTGATTCGATTCTTTTCAATTCTATGCTATTCAAAGCGATTCTTTTGTATTTGATTCGATTCGATTGTTTTCTTTTTGATTCGGTTCGATTCGTTTCTTTTCGATTCGATTCAATTCTTTTCGATTCGATTCTTTTCGATTCGATTTGATTCTTTTCGATTCTATTCTATTCTATTCTTTTATATTCCATTCGAATCGATTCGTTTTGATTGAATTCGATTCTTTTCGATTCGATTCAATTAGATTCTTTTCGATTGGATTCAATTTGTTTCGATTCGATTCAATTTGATTCTTTTCGATTGGATTCCATTCGATTCTTTTCGATTTGATTCAATTCGATTCTTTTCGATTTTATTCATTTCGATTATTTTCGTTGAGATTAGATTCTTTTCGATTTGATTTTTTCGGTTCGAGTCGATTCATTTCGCTTATTTTGGTTAGGATCAATTCAATTCGATTCTTTTTGATTTGATTTGATTCTATTCGATTTCTTTCGATTCTATTCTATTGTATTCTTTTCTTTTCCATTCCGTTCAATTCGATTCTTTTCGATTCGATTCGATTGTTTTAGATTTGATGCCCATTCTTTCGATTCTATTTGATATGATTCTTTTCGATTCCATTTGATACGATACTTTTTATTTTGATTCGAATCGATTCTCTTCGGTTCGATTCGTTTTGATTCTTTTCGATTCAATTCTATTCAAATTTTTTCGATTTGATTCGATTCGATTCTTTTAGATTCTACTTGATTTGTTTCTTTTCGATTCGTTTTGATTCGATTCTTTTTGATTCATCTCGATTCGATTCGATTCTTTTGTTTCTTTTTTATTTTTTTTATTTTTTTTTATTCTTTTGTTTCGATTCGATTGTTTTCAATTCGAATCTTTTCGTTACATGGAATTCGATTCTTTTCGTTTGATTCTTTATGATTTTTTTCAACGCGATTCAATTCGATTCTTTTTTTATGATAGTCACAGAGAGAGAGAGGCAGAGACACAGGCAGAGGGAGTAGCAGGCTCCATGCACCGGGTGCCCGATGTGGGATTCGATCCCGGGTCTCCAGGAATGCGCCCTGGGCCAAAGGCAGGCGCTAAACAGCTGCGCCACCCAGGGATCCCTCAATTCGATTCTTTTTTATTCGAATCTATTCGATTCTTTTTGATTCGATTTGATTCTATTCGTTTTTTTCGATTTGATTCGATTAGTTCCTTTTTGATTCAATTCAATTCATTTCTTCTGATTCGATTCAATTCGATTCTTTTGGATTCGATTCGATTCTCTTGGATTCGATTCTTTTGGATTCGAATCGAGTAGATTCTTTTAATTTCGATCGGATTCATTTCAATTCGATTCTTTTCGATTCGAATGTTTTCGAATCAATTCGATACTTTTTGATTCGATTCGATTCTTTTCGTGTCGATTTGATTCTTTTCGATTCGATTCTTTTCTATTTGAATCGATTCGATTCTTTTCATTTCGATTCAATTTGATTCAATTCGATTCTTTTCGATCAATTCAATTTGATTGTTTTCGATTTGATTCGATTCGATTCTTTTCTATTCTATTCAATTCGATTATTTTCCATTCGATGATGCAATTGGATTCTTTTTGATTTGATTCGATTCTTTTCGATTCGATTGGACTCGATTTCATGCTTTTTGATTCGATTCGACTAGAATTTAATCGACTGATTCAATTTGATTCTTTTCTTTTCGGTTGGATTCTTTTCTATTCGATTTTTTTCTATTCAATTCGATTCTTTCAATATAATTCGATTCGATTCGATTCGATTCGATTCAATTCTTTTCGTTTCAAATCGATTCGTTTCAATTCGAGTCTTTTCAATTTGATGCTTTTCGATTCGGTTCGATTTCATATTTTTAATTTGATTCGAGTCTTTTCGATTCGATTCGATTCTTTTCAATTCGATTCTTTTCGATTCGATTCTTTTTGATTCGATTCATTTCGATTCGATTCGATTCTTTTCAATCCGATTTGATGCTTTTCCATTTGATCTGATTTGTTTCATTTCGATTCTTTTCGATTCATTTCGATTCTTTTCGATTCCATTAAATTTGATTCGATTCTTTTCGATTCGATTAGATTCTTTTCGATTTGATTCCATTCAGTTCGATCCTTTTCGATTCGATTGGATTCTTTTCGATTTGATTCAATTCTTTCGATTCGATTTGATTTGATTCTTTTCGATTCGATTCAATACGATTCTTTTCATTTCGATTCTAATCGATTCTCTTCGATTCGTTTCGATTCTATTCGATTTTTTTCGATTCTATTCTATTCGATTCATTTTGAATCATTTCCATTGATTCTGTTCGAGTGGTTTCTATTAGATTCTTTTCGATTTGATTCAATTCGATTCGAGTCTTTTTGATTCGAGTCTTTTCGACTCGATTCAATTCAATACGATTCTTTTAGATTCGATTCGATTCGATTGTTTTCGTTTCGATTCGACTTTTTTTGATTCGATTCTTTTCGATTCGATTGTTTTCAATTCGATTGATTCGATTCTTTTCAATTCTATGCTATTCAAAGCGATTCTTTTGTATTTGATTCGATTCGATTGTTTTCTTTTTGATTCGGTTCGATTCGTTTCTTTTCGATTCGATTCAATTCTTTTCGATTCGATTCTTTTCGATTCGATTCTATTCTATTCTTTTGTATTCCATTCGAATCGATTCGTTTTGATTGAATTCGATTCTTTTCGATTCGATTCAATTAGATTCTTTTCGATTGGATTCAATTTGTTTCGATTCGAATCAATTTGATTCTTTTCGATTGGATTCCATTCGATTCCTTTCGATTTGATTCAATTCGATTCTTTTCGATTCTATTCATTTCGATGATTTTCGTTGAGATTAGATTCTTTTCGATTTGATTTTTTTCGGTTCGAGTCGATTCATTTCGCTTATTTTGGTTACGATCAATTCAATTCGATTCTTTTTGATTTGATTTGATTCTATTCGATTTCTTTCGATTCTATTCTATTGTATTCTTTTCTTTTCCATTCCGTTCAATTCGATTCTTTTCGATTCGATTCGATTGTTTTAGATTTGATTCCATTCTTTCGATTCTATTTGATATGATTCTTTTCGATTCGATTTGATACGATACTTTTTATTTTGATTCGAATCGATTCTCTTCGGTTCGATTCGTTTTGATTCTTTTCGATTCAATTCTATTCGAATTTTTTCGATTTGATTCGATTCGATTCTTTTAGATTCTACTTGATTTGTTTCTTTTCGATTCGTTTTGATTCGATTCTTTTTGATTCATGTCGATTCAATTCGATTCTTTTGTTTCTTTTTTTTAATTTTTATTTTTTTTTATTCTTTTGTTTCGATTCGATTCTTTTCAATTCGAATCTTTTCTTTACATGGAATTCGATTCTTTTCGTTTGATTCTTTATGATTTTTTTCAACGCGATTCAATTCGATTCTTTTTTCATGATAGTCACAGAGAGAGAGAGAGGCAGAGACACAGGCAGAGGGAGAAGCAGGCTCCATGCACCGGGAGCCTGATGTGGGATTCGATCGCGGGTCTCCAGGAACGCGCCCTGGGCCAAAGGCAGGCGCTAAATCGCTGCGCCACCCAGGGATCCCTCAATTCGATTAATTTTATTCGAATTTTTTCAATTCTTTTTGATTCGATTTAATTCTATTCGAGATTTTTCGATTTGATTCAATTAGTTCTTTTTGATTCAATTCAATTCATTTCTATTGATTCAAATCAATTCGATTCTTTTGGATTCGATTCGATTCTTTTGGATTCGATTCTTTTGGATTCGAATCGAGTGGATTCTTTTCATTGCGATCGGATTCATTTCAATTCGATTCTTTTCGATTCGATTGTTTTCAATTCGATTGATTCGATTCTTTTCAATTCTATGCTATTCAAAGCGATTCTTTTGTATTTGATTCGATTCGATTGTTTTCTTTTTGATTCGGTTCGATTCGTTTCTTTTCGATTCGATTCTTTTCGATTCGATTCGATTCTTTTCGATTCGATTTGACTCGATTTCATGCTTTTTGATTCGATTCGATTAGAATTTAATCGACTGATTCAATTTGATTCTTTTCTTTTCGGTTGGATTCTTTTCTATTCGATTTTTTTCTATTCAATTCGATTCTTTCAATTCAATTCGATTCGATTCGATTCGATTCAATTCTTTTCGTTTCAAATCGATTCGTTTCAATTCGAGTCTTTTCAATTTGATGCTTTTCGATTCGGTTCGATTTGATATTTTTAATTTGATTCGAGTCTTTTCGATTCGATTCGATTCTTTTCAATTCGATTCTTTTCGATTCGAGTCTTTTTGATTCGATTCATTTCGATTCGATTCGATTCTTTTCAATCCGATTTGATGCTTTTCCATTTGATCTGATTTGTTTCATTTCGATTCTTTTCGATTCAATTCGATTCTTTTCGATTCCATTAAATTTGATTCGATTCTTTTCGATTCGATTAGATTCTTTTCGATTTGATTCCATTCAGTTCGATTCTTTTCGATTCGATTGGATTCTTTTCGATTTGATTCAATTCTTTCGATTCGATTTGATTTGATTCTTTTCGATTCGATTCAATACGATTCTTTTCATTTCGATTCTAATCGATTCTCTTCGATTCTTTTCGATTCGTTTCGATTCTATTCGATTTTTTTCGATTCTATTCTATTCGATTCATTTTGAATCATTTCCATTTGATTCTGTTCGAGTGGTTTCTATTAGATTCTTTTCGATTTGATTCAATTCGATTCGAGTCTTTTTGATTCGAGTCTTTTCGACTCGATTCAATTCAATACGATTCTTTTAGATTCGATTCGATTCGATTGTTTTCGTTTCGATTCGACTTTTTTGATTCGATTCTTTTCGATTCGATTGTTTTCAATTCGATTGATTCGATTCTTTTCAATTCTATGCTATTCAAAGCGATTCTTTTGTATTTGATTCGATTCGATTGTTTTCTTTTTGATTCGGTTCGATTCGTTTCTTTTCGATTCGATTCAATTCTTTTCGATTCGATTCTTTTCGATTCGATTTGATTCTTTTCGATTCGATTCTATTCTATTCTTTTGTATTCCATTCGAATCGATTCGTTTTGATTGAATTCGATTCTTTTCGATTCGATTCAATTAGATTCTTTTCGATTGGATTCAATTTGTTTCGATTCGAATCAATTTGATTCTTTTCGATTGGATTCCATTCGATTCCTTTCGATTTGATTCAATTCGATTCTTTTCGATTCTATTCATTTCGATGATTTTCGTTGAGATTAGATTCTTTTCGATTTGATTTTTTTCGGTTCGAGTCGATTCATTTCGCTTATTTTGGTTACGATCAATTCAATTCGATTCTTTTTGATTTGATTTGATTCTATTCGATTTCTTTCGATTCTATTCTATTGTATTCTTTTCTTTTCCATTCCGTTCAATTCGATTCTTTTCGATTCGATTCGATTGTTTTAGATTTGATTCCATTCTTTCGATTCTATTTGATATGATTCTTTTCGATTCGATTTGATACGATACTTTTTATTTTGATTCGAATCGATTCTCTTCGGTTCGATTCGTTTTGATTCTTTTCGATTCAATTCTATTCGAATTTTTTCGATTTGATTCGATTCGATTCTTTTAGATTCTACTTGATTTGTTTCTTTTCGATTCGTTTTGATTCGATTCTTTTTGATTCATGTCGATTCAATTCGATTCTTTTGTTTCTTTTTTTTAATTTTTATTTTTTTTATTCTTTTGTTTCGATTCGATTCTTTTCAATTCGAATCTTTTCTTTACATGGAATTCGATTCTTTTCGTTTGATTCTTTATGATTTTTTTCAACGCGATTCAATTCGATTCTTTTTTCATGATAGTCACAGAGAGAGAGAGAGGCAGAGACACAGGCAGAGGGAGAAGCAGGCTCCATGCACCGGGAGCCTGATGTGGGATTCGATCGCGGGTCTCCAGGAACGCGCCCTGGGCCAAAGGCAGGCGCTAAACCGCTGCGCCACCCAGGGATCCCTCAATTCGATTAATTTTATTCGAATTTTTTCAATTCTTTTTGATTCGATTTAATTCTATTCGAGATTTTTCGATTTGATTCAATTAGTTCTTTTTGATTCAATTCAATTCATTTCTATTGATTCAAATCAATTCGATTCTTTTGGATTCGATTCGATTCTTTTGGATTCGATTCTTTTGGATTCGAATCGAGTGGATTCTTTTCATTGCGATCGGATTCATTTCAATTCGATTCTTTTCGATTCGATTGTTTTCAATTCGATTGATTCGATTCTTTTCAATTCTATGCTATTCAAAGCGATTCTTTTGTATTTGATTCGATTCGATTGTTTTCTTTTTGATTCGGTTCGATTCGTTTCTTTTCGATTCGATTCTTTTCGATTCGATTCGATTCTTTTCGATTCGATTTGACTCGATTTCATGCTTTTTGATTCGATTCGATTAGAATTTAATCGACTGATTCAATTTGATTCTTTTCTTTTCGGTTGGATTCTTTTCTATTCGATTTTTTTCTATTCAATTCGATTCTTTCAATATAATTCGATTCGATTCATTCGATTCGATTCAATTCTTTACGTTTCAAATCGATTCGTTTCAATTCGAGTCTTTTCAATTTGATGCTTTTCGATTCGGTTCGATTTGATATTTTTAATTTGATTCGAGTCTTTTCGATTCGATTCGATTCTTTTCAATTCGATTCTTTTCGATTCGATTCTTTTTGATTCGATTCATTTCGATTCGATTCGATTCTTTTCAATCCGATTTGATGCTTTTCCATTTGATCTGATTTGTTTCATTTCGATTCTTTTCGATTCATTTCGATTCTTTTCGATTCCATTAAATTTGATTCGATTCTTTTCGATTCGATTAGATTCTTTTCGATTTGATTCCATTCAGTTCGATTCTTTTCGATTCGATTGGATTCTTTTCGATTTGATTCAATTCTTTGGATTCGATTTGATTTGATTCTTTTCGATTTGATTCAATACGATTCTTTTCATTTCGATTCTAATCGATTCTCTTCGATTCAATTTGTTTCGATTCGTTTCGATTCTATTCGATTTTTTTCGATTCTATTCTATTCGATTCATTTTGAATCATTTCGATTTGATTCTGTTCGAGTGGTTTCTATTAGATTCTTTTCGATTTGATTCAATTCGATTCGAGTCTTTTTGATTCGAGTCTTTTCGACTCGATGCAATTCAATACGATTCTTTTAGATTCGATTCGATTCGATTGTTTATGTTTCGATTTGACTTTTTTTGATTCGATTCTTTTCGATTCGATTGTTTTCAATTCGATTGATTCGATTCTTTTCAATTCTATGCTATTCAAAGCGATTCTTTTGTATTTGATTCGATTCGATTGTTTTCTTTTTGATTCGGTTCGATTCGTTTCTTTTCGATTCGATTCAATTCTTTTCGATTCGATTCTTTTCGATTCGATTTGATTCTTTTCGATTCGATTCTATTCTATTCTTTTGTATTCCATTCGAATCGATTCGTTTTGATTGAATTCGATTCTTTTCGATTCGATTCAATTAGATTCTTTTCGATTGGATTCAATTTGTTTCGATTCGAATCAATTTGATTCTTTTCGATTGGATTCCATTCGATTCCTTTCGATTTGATTCAATTCGATTCTTTTCGATTCTATTCATTTCGATGATTTTCGTTGAGATTAGTTTCTTTTCGATTTGATTTTTTTCGGTTCGAGTCGATTCATTTCGCTTATTTTGGTTACGATCAATTCAATTCGATTCTTTTTGATTTGATTTGATTCTATTCGATTTCTTTCGATTCTATTCTATTGTATTCTTTTCGATTCGATTCCATTCAATCCGATTCTTTTCGATTCGATTCGATTGTTTTAGATTTGATTCCATTCTTTCGATTCTATTTGATATGATTCTTTTCGATTCGATTTGATACGATACTTTTTATTTTGATTCGAATCGATTCTCTTCGGTTCGATTCGTTTTGATTTTCGATTCAGTTCTATTCGAATTTTTTCGATTTGATTCGATTCGATTCTTTTAGATTCTACTTGATTTGTTTCTTTTCGATTTGTTTTGATTCGATTCTTTTTGATTCATCTCGATTCGATTCGATTCTTTTGTTTCTTTTTTTATTTTTTTTATTTTTTTTATTCTTTTGTTTCGATTCGATTGTTTTCAATTCGAATCTTTTCGTTACATGGAATTCGATTCTTTTCGTTTGATTCTTTATGATTTTTTTCAACGCGATTCAATTCGATTCTTTTTTTATGATAGTCACAGAGAGAGAGAGGCAGAGACACAGGCAGAGGGAGTAGCAGGCTCCATGCACCGGGTGCCCGATGTGGGATTCGATCCCGGGTCTCCAGGAACGCGCCCTGGGCAAAGGCAGGCGCTAAACAGCTGTGCCACCCAGGGATCCCTCAATTCGATTCTTTTTTATTCGAATCTATTCGATTCTTTTTGATTCGATTTGATTCTATTCGTTTTTTTCGATTTGATTCGATTAGTTCCTTTTTGATTCAATTCAATTCATTTCTTTTGATTCAAATCAATTCGATTCTTTTGGATTCGATTCTTTTGGATTCGAATTGAGTAGAATCTTTTCATTTCGATCGGATTCATTTCAATTCGATTCTTTTCGATTCGAATGTTTTCGAATCAATTCGATACTTTTTGATTCGATTCGATTCTTTTCGTGTCGATTTGATTCTTTTCGATTCGATTCTTTTCTATTTGAATCGATTCGATTCTTTTCATTTCGATTCGATTTGATTCAATTCGATTCTTTTCGATCAATTCAATTTGATTGTTTTCGATTTGATTCCATTCGATTCTTTTCTATTCTATTCAATTCGATTATTTTCCATTCGATGAAGCAATTGGATTCTTTTCGATTCGATTCGATTCTTTTCGATTCGATTCGACTCGATTTCATGCTTTTTGATTCGATTCGACTAGAATTTAATCGACTGATTCAATTTGATTCTTTTCTTTTCGGTTGGATTTTTTTCTATTCGATTTTTTTCTATTCAATTCGATTCTTTCAATATAATTCGATTCGATTCGATTCGATTTGATTCAATTCTTTTCGTTTCAAATCGATTCGTTTCAATTCGAGTCTTTTCAATTTGATGCTTTTCGATTCGGTTCGATTTCATATTTTTAATTTGATTCGAGTCTTTTCGATTCGATTCGATTCTTCTCAATTCGATTCTTTTCGATTCGATTCTTTTTGATTCGATTCATTTCGATTCGATTCGATTCTTTTCAATCCGATTTGATGCTTTTCCATTTGATCTGATTTGTTTCATTTCGATTCTTTTCGATTCATTTCGATTCTTTTCGATTCCATTAAATTTGATTCGATTCTTTTCGATTCGATTAGATTCTTTTCGATTTGATTCCATTCAGTTCGATTCTTTTCGATTCGATTGGATTCTTTTCGATTTGATTCAATTCTTTCGATTCGATTTGATTTGATTCTTTTCTATTCGATTCAATACGATTCTTTTCATTTCGATTCTAATCGATTCTCTTCGATTCGTTTCGATTCTATTCGATTTTTTTCGATTCTATTCTATTCGATTCATTTTGAATCATTTCCATTTGATTCTGTTCGAGTGGTTTCTATTAGATTCTTTTCGATTTGATTCAATTCGATTCGAGTCTTTTTGATTCGAGTCTTTTCAACTCGATGCAATTCAATACGATACTTTTAGATTCGATTCGATTCGATTGTTTTCGTTTCGATTCGACTTTTTTTGATTCGATTCTTTTCGATTCGATTGTTTTCAATTCGATTGATTCGATTCTTTTCAATTCTATGCTATTCAAAGCGATTCTTTTGTATTTGATTCGATTCGATTGTTTTCTTTTTGATTCGGTTCGATTCGTTTCTTTTCGATTCGATTCAATTCTTTTCGATTCGATTCTTTTCGATTCGATTTGATTCTTTTCGATTCTATTCTATTCTATTCTTTTGTATTCCATTCGAATCGATTCGTTTTGATTGAATTCGATTCTTTTCGATTCGATTCAATTAGATTCTTTTCGATTGGATTCAATTTGTTTCGATTCGAATCAATTTGATTCTTTTCGATTGGATTCCATTCGATTCCTTTCGATTTGATTCAATTCGATTCTTTTCGATTCTATTCATTTCGATGATTTTCGTTGAGATTAGATTCTTTTCGATTTGATTTTTTTCGGTTCGAGTCGATTCATTTCGCTTATTTTGGTTACGATCAATTCAATTCGATTCTTTTTGATTTGATTTGATTCTATTCGATTTCTTTCGATTCTATTCTATTGTATTCTTTTCGATTCGATTCCATTCAATCCGATTCTTTTCGATTCGATTCGATTGTTTTAGATTTGATTCCATTCTTTCGATTCTATTTGATATGATTCTTTTCGATTCGATTTGATACGATACTTTTTATTTTGATTCGAATCGATTCTCTTCGGTTCGATTCGTTTTGATTTTCGATTCAATTCTATTCGAATTTTTTCGATTTGATTCGATTCGATTCTTTTAGATTCTACTTGATTTGTTTCTTTTCGATTTGTTTTGATTCGATTCTTTTTGATTCATCTCGATTCGATTCGATTCTTTTGTTTCTTTTTTTATTTTTTTTATTTTTTTTATTCTTTTGTTTCGATTCGATTATTTTCAATTCGAATCTTTTCGTTACATGGAATTCGATTCTTTTCGTTTGATTCTTTATGATTTTTTTCAACGCGATTCAATTCGATTCTTTTTTTATGATAGTCACAGAGAGAGAGAGGCAGAGACACAGGCAGAGGGAGTAGCAGGCTCCATGCACCGGGTGCCCGATGTGGGATTCGATCCCGGGTCTCCAGGAACGCGCCCTGGGCCAAAGGCAGGCGCTAAACAGCTGTGCCACCCAGGGATCCCTCAATTCGATTCTTTTTTATTCGAATCTATTCGATTCTTTTTGATTCGATTTGATTCTATTCGTTTTTTTCGATTTGATTCGATTAGTTCCTTTTTGATTCAATTCAATTCATTTCTTTTGATTCAAATCAATTCGATTCTTTTGGATTCGATTCGATTCTTTGGATTCGATATTTTGGATTCGAATCGAGTAGAATCTTTTCATTTCGATCGGATTCATTTCAATTCGATTCTTTTCGATTCGAATGTTTTCGAATCAATTCGATACTTTTTGATTCGATTCGATTCTTTTCGTGTCGATTTGATTCTTTTCGATTCGATTCTTTTCTATTTGAATCGATTCGATTCTTTTCATTTCGATTCGATTTGATTCAATTCGATTCTTTTCGATCAATTCAATTTGATTGTTTTCGATTTGATTCGATTCGATTCTTTTCTATTCTATTCAATTCGATTATTTTCCATTCGATGAAGCAATTGGATTCTTTTCGATTCGATTCGATTCTTTTCGATTCGATTCGACTCGATTTCATGCTTTTTGATTCGATTCGACTAGAATTTAATCGACTGATTCAATTTGATTCTTTTCTTTTCGGTTGGATTTTTTTCTATTCGATTTTTTTCTATTCAATTCGATTCTTTCAATTCAATTCGATTCGATTCGATTCGACTCGATTCAATTCTTTTCGTTTCAAATCGATTCGTTTCAATTCGAGTCTTTTCAATTTGATGCTTTTCGATTCGGTTCGATTTGATATTTTTAATTTGATTCGAGTCTTTTCGATTCGATTCGATTCTTTTCAATTCGATTCTTTTCGATTCGAGTCTTTTTGATTCGATTCATTTCGATTCGATTCGATTCTTTTCAATCCGATTTGATGCTTTTCCATTTGATCTGATTTGTTTCATTTCGATTCTTTTCGATTCATTCGATTCTTTTCGATTCCATTAAATTTGATTCGATTCTTTTCGATTCGATTAGATTCTTTTCGATTTGATTCCATTCAGTTCGATTCTTTTCGATTCGATTGGATTCTTTTCGATTTGATTCAATTCTTTCGATTCGATTTGATTTGATTCTTTTCGATTCGATTCAATACGATTCTTTTCATTTCGATTCTAATCGATTCTCTTCGATCTTCGATTCGTTTCGATTCTATTCGATTTTTTTCGATTCTATTCTATTCGATTCATTTTGAATCATTTCCATTTGATTCTGTTCGAGTGGTTTCTATTAGATTCTTTTCGATTTGATTCAATTCGATTCGAGTCTTTTTGATTCGAGTCTTTTCGACTCGATGCAATTCAATACGATTCTTTTAGATTCGATTCGATTCGATTGTTTTCGTTTCGATTCGACTTTTTTTGATTCGATTCTTTTCGATTCGATTGTTTCAATTCGATTGATTCGATTTTTTTCAATTCTATGCTATTCAAAGCGATTCTTTTGTATTTGATTCGATTCGATTGTTTTCTTTTTGATTCGGTTCGATTCGTTTCTTTTCGATTCGATTCAATTCTTTTCGATTCGATTCTTTTCGATTCGATTTGATTCTTTTCGATTCTATTCTATTCTATTCTTTTGTATTCCATTCGAATCGATTCGTTTTGATTGAATTCGATTCTTTTCGATTCGATTCAATTAGATTCTTTTCGATTGGATTCAATTTGTTTCGATTCGAATCAATTTGATTCTTTTCGATTGGATTCCATTCGATTCCTTTCGATTTGATTCAATTCGATTCTTTTCGATTCTATTCATTTCGATGATTTTCGTTGAGATTAGATTCTTTTCGATTTGATTTTTTTCGGTTCGAGTCGATTCATTTCGCTTATTTTGGTTACGATCAATTCAATTCGATTCTTTTTGATTTGATTTGATTCTATTCGATTTCTTTCGATTCTATTCTATTGTATTCTTTTCTATTCGATTCCGTTCAATTCGATTCTTTTCGATTCGATTCGATTGTTTTAGATTTGATTCCATTCTTTCGATTCTATTTGATATGATTCTTTTCGATTCGATTTGATACGATACTTTTTATTTTGATTCGAATCGATTCTCTTCGGTTCGATTCGTTTTGATTTTTCGATTCAATTCTATTCGAATTTTTTCGATTTGATTCGATTCGATTCTTTTAGATTCTACTTGATTTGTTTCTTTTCGATTTGTTTTGATTCGATTCTTTTTGATTCATCTCGATTCGATTCGATTCTTTTGTTTCTTTTTTTATTTTTTTATTTTTTTTATTCTTTTGTTTCAATTCGATTATTTTCAATTCGAATCTTTTCGTTACATGGAATTCGATTCTTTTCGTTTGATTCTTTATGATTTTTTTCAACGCGATTCAATTCGATTCTTTTTTTATGATAGTCACAGAGAGAGAGAGGCAGAGACACAGGCAGAGGGAGTAGCAGGCTCCATGCACCGGGTGCCCGATGTGGGATTCGATCCCGGGTCTCCAGGAACGCGCCCTGGGCCAAAGGCAGGCGCTAAACAGCTGCGCCACCCAGGGATCCCTCAATTCGATTCTTTTTTATTCGAATCTATTCGATTCTTTTTGATTCGATTTGATTCTATTCGTTTTTTTTCGATTTGATTCGATTAGTTCCTTTTTGATTCAATTCAATTCATTTCTTTTGATTCAGATTCAATTCGATTCTTTTGGATTCGATTCGATTCTTTTGGATTCGATTCTTTTGGATTCGAATCGAGTAGAATCTTTTCATTTCGATCGGATTCATTTCAATTCGATTCTTTTCGATTCGAATGTTTTCGAATCAATTCGATACTTTTTGATTCGATTCGATTCTTTTCGTGTCGATTTGATTCTTTTCGATTCGATTCTTTTCTATTTGAATCGATTCGATTCTTTTCATTTCGATTCAATTTGATTCAATTCGATTCTTTTCGATCAATTCAATTTGATTGTTTTCGATTTGATTCGATTCGATTCTTTTCTATTCTATTCAATTCGATTATTTTCCATTCGATGATGCAATTGGATTCTTTTCGATTCGATTCGATTCTTTTCGATTCGATTGGACTCGATTTCATGCTTTTTGATTCGATTCGACTAGAATTTAATCGACTGATTCAATTTGATTCTTTTCTTTTCGGTTGGATTCTTTTCTATTCGATTTTTTTCTATTCAATTCGATTCTTTCAATATAATTCGATTCGATTCGATTCGATTCGATTCAATTCTTTTCGTTTCAAATCGATTCGTTTCAATTCGAGTCTTTTCAATTTGATGCTTTTTCGATTCGGTTCGATTTCATATTTTTAATTTGATTCGAGTCTTTTCGATTCGATTCGATTCTTCTCATTCGATTCTTTTCGATTCGATTCTTTTTGATTCGATTCATTTCGATTCGATTCGATTCTTTTCAATCCGATTTGATGCTTTTCATTTGATCTGATTTGTTTCATTTCGATTCTTTTCGATTCATTTCGATTCTTTTCGATTCCATTAAATTTGATTCGATTCTTTTCGATTCGATTAGATTCTTTTCGATTTGATTCCATTCAGTTCGATTCTTTTCGATTCGATTGGATTCTTTTCGATTTGATTCAATTCTTTCGATTCGATTTGATTTGATTCTTTTCGATTCGATTCAATACGATTCTTTTCATTTCGATTCTAATCGATTCTCTTCGATTCTTTCGATTCGTTTCGATTCTATTCGATTTTTTTCGATTCTATTCTATTCGATTCATTTTGAATCATTTCCATTTGATTCTGTTCGAGTGGTTTCTATTAGATTCTTTTCGATTTGATTCAATTCGATTCGAGTCTTTTTGATTCGAGTCTTTTCGACTCGATGCAATTCAATACGATTCTTTTAGATTCGATTCGATTCGATTGTTTTCGTTTCGATTCGACTTTTTTTGATTCGATTCTTTTCGATTCGATTGTTTTCAATTCGATTGATTCGATTCTTTTCAATTCTATGCTATTCAAAGCGATTCTTTTGTATTTGATTCGATTCGATTGTTTTCTTTTTGATTCGGTTCGATTCGTTTCTTTTCGATTCGATTCAATTCTTTTCGATTCGATTCTTTTCGATTCGATTTGATTCTTTTCGATTCGATTCTATTCTATTCTTTTGTATTCCATTCGAATCGATTCGTTTTGATTGAATTCGATTCTTTTCGATTCGATTCAATTAGATTCTTTTCGATTGGATTCAATTTGTTTCGATTCGAATCAATTTGATTCTTTTCGATTGGATTCCATTCGATTCCTTTCGATTTGATTCAATTCGATTCTTTTCGATTCTATTCATTTCGATGATTTTCGTTGAGATTAGATTCTTTTCGATTTGATTTTTTCGGTTCGAGTCGATTCATTTCGCTTATTTTGGTTACGATCAATTCAATTCGATTCTTTTTGATTTGATTTGATTCTATTCGATTTCTTTCGATTCTATTCTATTGTATTCTTTTCGATTCCGATTCCATTCAATCCGATTCTTTTCGATTCGATTCAATTGTTTTAGATTTGATTCCATTCTTTCGATTCTATTTGATATGATTCTTTTCGATTCGATTTGATACGATACTTTTTATTTTGATTCGAATCGATTCTCTTCGGTTCGATTCGTTTTGATTTTTCGATTCAATTCTATTCGAATTTTTTCGATTTGATTCGATTCGATTCTTTTAGATTCTACTTGATTTGTTTCTTTCGATTCGTTTTGATTCGATTCTTTTTGATTCATCTCGATTCGATTCGATTCTTTTGTTTCTTTTTTATTTTTTTATTTTTTTTATTCTTTTGTTTCGATTCGATTTTTTCAATTCGAATCTTTTCGTTACATGGAATTCGATTCTTTTCGTTTGATTCTTTATGATTTTTTTCAACGCGATTCAATTCGATTCTTTTTTTATGATAGTCACAGAGAGAGAGAGGCAGAGACACAGGCAGAGGGAGTAGCAGGCTCCATGCACCGGGTGCCCGATGTGGGATTCGATCCCGGGTCTCCAGGAACGCGCCCTGGGCCAAAGGCAGGCGCTAAACAGCTGTGCCACCCAGGGATCCCTCAATTCGATTCTTTTTTATTCGAATCTATTCGATTCTTTTTGATTCGATTTGATTCTATTCGTTTTTTTCGATTTGATTCGATTAGTTCCTTTTTATTCAATTCAATTCATTTCTTTTGATTCAACTCAATTCGATTATTTTGGATTCGATTCGATTCTTTTGGATTCGATTATTTTGGATTCTGAATCGAGTAAATCTTTCATTTCGATCGGATTCATTTCAATTCGATTCTTTTCGATTCGAATGTTTTCGAATCAATTCGATACTTTTTTGATTCGATTCGATTCTTTTCGTGTCGTTTGATTCTTTTCGATTCGATTCTTTTCTATTTGAATCGATTCGATTCTTGTCATTTCGATTCGATTTGATTCAATTCGATTCTTTTCGATCAATTCAATTTTGATTGTTTTCGATTTGATTCGATTCGATTCTTTTCTATTCTATTCAATTCGATTATTTTCCATTCGATGATTGCAATTGGATTCTTTTCGATTCGATTCGATTCTTTTCGATTCGATTCGACTCGATTTCATGCTTTTTGATTCGATTCGACTAGAATTTAATCGACTGATCAATTTGATTCTTTTCTTTTCGGTTGGATTTTTTTCTATTCGATTTTTTTCTATTCAATTCGATTCTTTCAATTCAATTCGATTCGATTCGATTCGACTCGATTCAATTCTTTACGTTTCAATCGATTCGTTTCAATTCGAGTCTTTTCAATTTGATGCTTTTCGATTCGGTTCGATTTGATATTTTAATTTGATTCGAGTCTTTTCGATTCGATTCGATTCTTTTCAATTCGATTCTTTTCGATTCGAGTCTTTTTGATTCGATTCATTTCGATTCGATTCGATTCTTTTCAATCCGATTTGATGCTTTTCCATTTGATCTGATTTTGTTTCATTTCGATTCTTTTCGATTCAATTCGATTCTTTCGATTCCATTAAATTTGATTCGATTCTTTTCGATTCGATTAGATTCTTTTCGATTTGATTCCATTCAGTTCGATTCTTTTCGATTCGATTGGATTCTTTTCGATTTGATTCAATTCTTTCGATTCGATTTGATTTGATTATTTTCGATTCGATTCAATACGGTTCTTTTCATTTCGATTCTAATCGATTCTCTTCGATTCATTTTCGATTCGTTTCGATTCTATTCGATTTTTTTCGATTCTATTCTATTCGATTCATTTTGAATCATTTCGATTTGATTCTGTTCGAGTGGTTTCTATTAGATTCTTTTCGATTTGATTCAATTCGATTCGAGTCTTTTTGATTCGAGTCTTTTCGACTCGATGCAATTCAATACGATTCTTTAGATTCGATTCGATTCGATTGTTTTCGTTTCGATTTGACTTTTTTTGATTCGATTCTTTTCGATTCGATTGTTTTCAATTCGATTGATTCGATTCTTTTCAATTCTATGCTATTCAAAGCGATTCTTTTGTATTTGATTCGATTCGATTGTTTTCTTTTTGATTCGGTTCGATTCGTTTCTTTTCGATTCGATTCAATTCTTTTCGATTCGATTCTTTTCGATTCGATTTGATTCTTTTCGATTCGATTCTATTCTATTCTTTTATATTCCATTCGAATCGATTCGTTTGATTGAATTCGATTCTTTTCGATTCGATTCAATTAGATTCTTTTCGATTGGATTCAATTTGTTTCGATTCGAATTCAATTTGATTCTTTTCGATTGGATTCCATTCGATTCTTTTCGATTTGATTCAATTCGATTCTTTTCGATTCTATTCATTTCGATGATTTTCGTTGAGATTAGATTCTTTTCGATTTGATTTTTTTCGGTTCGAGTCGATTCATTTCGCTTATTTTGGTTACGATCAATTCAATTCGATTCTTTTTGATTTGATTTGATTCTATTCGATTTCTTTCGATTCTATTCTATTGTATTCTTTTTCGATTCCGATTCCGTTCAATCGATTCTTTTCGATTCGATTCGATTGTTTTAGATTTGATTCCATTCTTTCGATTCTATTTGATATGATTCTTTTCGATTCGATTTGATACGATACTTTTTATTTTGATTCGAATCGATTCTCTTCGGTTCGATTCGTTTTGATTCTTTCGATTCAATTCTATTCGAATTTTTTCGATTTGATTCGATTCGATTCTTTTAGATTCTACTTGATTTGTTTCTTTTCGATTCGTTTTGATTCGATTCTTTTTGATTCATCTCGATTCGATTCGATTCTTTTGTTTCTTTTTTATTTTTTTATTTTTTTTATTCTTTTGTTCGATTCGATTGTTTTCAATTCGAATCTTTTCGTTACATGGAATTCGATTCTTTTCGTTTGATTCTTTATGATTTTTTTCAACGCGATTCAATTCGATTCTTTTTTTTATGATAGTCACAGAGAGAGAGAGGCAGAGACACAGGCAGAGGGAGTAGCAGGCTCCATGCACCGGGTGCCCGATGTGGGATTCGATCCCGGGTCTCCAGGAACGGCCCTGGGCCAAAGGCAGGCGCTAAACAGCTGCGCCACCCAGGGATCCTCAATTCGATTCTTTTTTATTCGAATCTATTCGATTCTTTTTGATTCGATTTGATTCTATTCGTTTTTTCGATTGATTCGATTAGTTCCTTTTTGATTCAATTCAATTCATTTCTTCTGATTCAGATCAATTCGATTCTTTTGGATTCGATTCGATTCTATTGGATTCGATTCTTTTTGATTCGAATCACGAGTAATTCTTTTAATTTCGATCGGATTATTTCAATTCGATTCTTTTCGATTCGAATGTTTTCGAATCAATTCGATACTTTTGATTCGATTCGATTCTTTTCGTGTCGATTTGATTCTTTTCGATTCGATTCTTTTCTATTTGAATCGATTCGATTCTTTTCATTTCGATTCAATTTGATTCAATTCGATTCTTTCGATCAATTCATTTGATTGTTTTCGATTTGATTCGATTCGATTCTTTTCTATTCTATTCAATTTCGATTATTTTTCCATTCGATGAATGCAATTGGATTCTTTTTGATTTGATTCGATTCTTTTTCGATTCGATTGGACTCGATTTCATGCTTTTTGATTCGATTCGACTAGAATTGAATCGACTGATTCAATTTGATTTCTTTTCTTTTCGGTTGGATTCGTTTTCTATTCGATTTTTTTCTATCAATTCGATTCTTTCAATATAATTCGATTCGATTCGATTCGATTCGATTCAAATTCTTTCGTTTCAAATCGATTCGTTTCAATTCGAGTCTTTTCAATTTGAATCTTTTGCGATTCGATTCGATTTGATATTTTTAATTCGATTCGAGTCTTTTCGATTCGATTCGATTCTTTTCAATTCGATTCTTTTCGATTCGAGTCTTTTTGATTCGATTCATTTCGATTCGATTCGATTCTTTTCAATCCGATTGTGATGCTTTTCCATTTGATCTGATTTGTTTTCATTTCGATTCTTTTCGATTCAATTCGATCTTTTCGATTCCATTAAATTTGATTCGATTCTTTTCGATTCGATTAGATTCTTTCGATTTGATTCCATTCAGGTTCGATTCTTTTCGATTCGATTGGATTCTTTCGATTTGATTCAATTCTTTCGATTCGATTTGATTTGATTCTTTTCGATTCGATTCAATACGATTCTTTTCATTTCGATTCTAATCGATTCTAATCGATTCTCTTCGATTCGTTTCGATTCTATTCGATTTTTTTCGATTCTATTCTATTCGATTCATTTTGAATCATTTCCATTTGATTCTGTTCGAGTGGTTTCTATTAGATTCTTTTCGATTTGATTCAATTCGATTCGAGTCTTTTTGATTCGAGTCTTTTCGACTCGATGCAATTTCAATACGATACTTTTAGATTCGATTCGATTCGATTGTTTTCGTTTCGATTCGACTTTTTTTGATTCGATCTTTTCGATTCGATTGTTTTCAATTCGATTGATTCGATTCTTTTCAATTCTATGCTATTCAAAGCGATTCTTTTGTATTTGATTCGATTCGATTGTTTTCTTTTTGATTCGGTTCGATTCGTTTCTTTTCGATTCGATTCAATTCTTTTCGATTCGATTCTTTTCGATTCGATTTGATTCTTTCGATTCTATTCCTATTCTATTCTTTTATATTCCATTCGAATCGATTCGTTTTGATTGAATTCGATTCTTTTCGATTCGATTCAATTAGATTCTTTTCGATTGGATTCAATTTGTTTCGATTCGATTCAATTTGATTCTTTCGATTGGATTCCATTCGATTCTTTCGATTTGATTCAATTCGATTCTTTTCGATTCTATTCATTTCGATGATTTTCGTTGAGATTAGATTCTTTTCGATTTGATTTTTTCGGTTCGAGTCGATTCATTTCGCTTATTTTGGTTACGATCAATTCAATTCGATTCTTTTTTGATTTGATTTGATTCTATTCGATTTCTTTCGATTCTATTCTATTGTATTCTTTTCGTTCGATTCCCGTTCAATTCGATTCTTTTCGATTCGATTCGATTGTTTTAGATTTGATGCCATTCTTTCGATTCTATTTGATATGATTCTTTTCGATTCGATTTGATACGATACTTTTTATTTTGATTCGAATCGATTCTCTTCAGGTTCGATTCGTTTTGATTCTTTTCGATTCAATTCTATTCGAATTTTTTCGATTTGATTCGATTCGATTCTTTTAGATTCTACTTGATTTGTTTCTTTTCGATTCGTTTTGATTCGATTCTTTTTGATTCATCTCGATTCGATTCGATTCTTTTGTTTCTTTTTTTATTTTTTTTATTTTTTTTATTCTTTTGTTTCGATTCGATTGTTTTCAATTCGAATCTTTTCGTTACATGGAATTCGATTCTTTTCGTTTGATTCTTTATGATTTTTTTCAACGCGATTCAATTCGATTCTTTTTTATGATAGTCACAGAGAGAGAGAGGCAGAGACACAGGCAGAGGGAGTAGCAGGCTCCATGCACCGGTGCCCGATGTGGGATTCGATCCCGGGTCTCCAGGAAGCGCCCTGGGCCAAAGGCAGGCGCTAAACAGCTGCGCCACCCAGGGATCCCTCAAGTTCGATTCTTTTTTATTCGAATCTATTCGATTTCTTTTGATTCGATTTGATTCTATTCGTTTTTTTCGATTTGATTCGATTAGTTCCTTTTTGATTCATTCAATTCATTTCTTCTGATTCGATTCAATTCGATTCTTTTGGATTCGATTCGATTCTCTTGGATTCGATTCTTTTGGATTCGAATCGAGTAGATTCTTTTAATTTCGATCGGATTCATTTCAATTCGATTCTTTTCGATTCGAATGTTTTCGAATCAATTCGATACTTTTTGATTCGATTCGATTCTTTTCGTGTCGATTTGATTCTTTTCGATTCGATTCTTTTCTATTTGAATCGATTCGATTCTTTTCATTTCGATTCGATTTGATTCAATTCGATTCTTTTCGATCAATTCAATTTGATTGTTTTCGATTTGATTCGATTCGATTCTTTTCTATTCTATTCAATTCGATTATTTTCCATTCGATGAAGCAATTGGATTTCTTTTCGATTGATCGATTCTTTTCGATTCGATTCGACTCGATTTCATGCTTTTTGATTCGATTCGACTAGAATTAATCGACTGATTCATTTGATTCTTTTCTTTTCGGTTGGATTTTTTTCTATTCGATTTTTTTCTATTCAATTCGATTCTTTCAATATAATTCGATTCGATTCGATTCGATTCGATTCAATTCTTTACGTTTCAAATCGATTCGTTTCAATTCGAGTCTTTTCAATTTGATGCTTTTCGATTCGGTTCGATTTGATATTTTTAATTTGATTCGAGTCTTTTCGATTCGATTCGATTCTTTTCAATTCGATTCTTTTCGATTCGATTCTTTTTGATTCGATTCATTTCGATTCGATTCGATTCTTTTCAATCCGATTTGATGCTTTTCCATTTGATCTGATTTGTTTCATTTCGATTCTTTTCGATTCATTTCGATTCTTTTCGATTCCATTAAATTTGATTCGATTCTTTTCGATTCGATTAGATTCTTTTCGATTTGATTCCATTCAGTTCGATTCTTTTCGATTCGATTGGATTCTTTTCGATTTGATTCAATTCTTTCGATTCGATTTGATTTGATTCTTTTCGATTCGATTCAATACGATTCTTTTCATTTCGATTCTAATCGATTCTCTTCGATTCTTTTCGATTCGTTTCGATTCTATTCGATTTTTTTCGATTCTATTCTATTCGATTCATTTTGAATCATTTCGATTTGATTCTGTTCGAGTGGTTTCTATTAGATTCTTTTCGATTTGATTCAATTCGATTCGAGTCTTTTTGATTCGAGTCTTTTCGACTCGATGCAATTCAATACGATGCTTTTAGATTCGATTCGATTCGATTGTTTTCGTTTCGATTCGACTTTTTTTGATTCGATTCTTTTCGATTCGATTGTTTTCAATTCGATTGATTCGATTCTTTTCAATTCTATGCTATTCAAAGCGATTCTTTTGTATTTGATTCGATTCGATTGTTTTCTTTTTGATTCGGTTCGATTCGTTTCTTTTCGATTCGATTCAATTCTTTTCGATTCGATTCTTTTCGATTCGATTTGATTCTTTTCGATTCTATTCTATTCTATTCTTTTGTATTCCATTCGAATCGATTCGTTTTGATTGAATTCGATTCTTTTCGATTCGATTCAATTAGATTCTTTTCGATTGGATTCAATTTGTTTCGATTCGAATCAATTTGATTCTTTTCGATTGGATTCCATTCGATTCTTTTCGATTTGATTCAATTCGATTCTTTTCGATTCTATTCATTTCGATTATTTTCGTTGAGATTAGATTCTTTTCGATTTGATTTTTTTCGATTCGAGTCGATTCATTTCGCTTATTTTGGTTACGATCAATTCAATTCGATTCTTTTTTTATTTGATTTGATTCTATTCGATTTCTTTCGATTCTATTCTATTGTATTCTTTTCGATTCGATTCCATTCAATCCGATTCTTTTCGATTCGATTCGATTGTTTTAGATTTGATTCCATTCTTTCGATTCTATTTGATATGATTCTTTTCGATTCGATTTGATACGATACTTTTTATTTTGATTCGAATCGATTCTCTTCGGTTCGATTCGTTTTGATTTTTCGATTCAATTCTATTCGAATTTTTTCGATTTGATTCGATTCGATTCTTTTAGATTCTACTTGATTTGTTTCTTTTCGATTTGTTTGATTCGATTCTTTTTGATTCATCTCGATTCGATTCGATTCTTTTGTTTCTTTTTTATTTTTTTTATTTTTTTATTCTTTTGTTTTCGATTCGATTGTTTTCAATTCGAATCTTTTCGTTACATGGAATTCGATTCTTTTCGTTTGATTCTTTATGATTTTTTTCAACGCGATTAAATTCGATTCTTTTTTATGATAGTCACAGAGAGCAGAGAGGCAGAGACACAGGCAGAGGGAGTAGCAGGCTCCATGCACCGGGTGCCCGATGTGGGATTCGATCCCGGGTCTCCAGGAACGCGCCCTGGGCAAAGGCAGGCGCTAAACAGCTGTGCCACCCAGGGATCCCTCAGTTCGATTCTTTTTTATTCGAATCTATTCCATTCTTTTTGATTCGATTTGATTCTATTCGTTTTTTTTCGATTTGATTCGATTAGTTCCTTTTTTGATTCAATTCAATTCATTTCTTTTGATTCAAATCAATTCGATTCTTTTGGATTCGATTCGATTCTTTTGGATTCGATTCTTTTGGATTCGAATCTAGTAGAATCTTTTCATTTCGATCGGATTCATTTCAATTCGATTCTTTTCGATTCGAATGTTTTCGAATCAATTCGATACTTTTTGATTCGATTCGATTCTTTTCGTGTCGATTTGATTCTTTTCGATTCGATTCTTTTCTATTTGAATCGATTCGATTCTTTTCATTTCGATTCGATTTGATTCAATTCGATTCTTTTCGATCAATTCAATTTGATTGTTTTCGATTTGATTCGATTCGATTCTTTTCTATTCTATTCAATTCGATTATTTTCCATTCGATGATGCAATTGGATTCTTTTTGATTCGATTCGATTCTTTTCGATTCGATTCGACTCGATTTCATGCTTTTTGATTCGATTCGATTAGAATTTACTCGACTGATTCAATTTGATTCTTTTCTTTTCGGTTGGATTCTTTTCTATTCGATTTTTTTCTATTCAATTCGATTCTTTCAATTCAATTCGATTCGATTCGATTCGATTCGATTCAATTCTTTTCGTTTCAAATCGATTCGTTTCAATTCGAGTCTTTTCAATTTGATGCTTTTCGATTCGGTTCGATTTGATATTTTTAATTTGATTCGAGTCTTTTCGATTCGAGTCGATTCTTTTCAATTCGATTCTTTTCGATTCGAGTCTTTTTGATTCGATTCATTTCGATTCGATTCGATTCTTTTCAATCCGATTTGATGCTTTTCCATTTGATCTGATTTGTTTCATTTCGATTCTTTTCGATTCAATTCGATTCTTTTCGATTCCATTAAATTTGATTCGATTCTTTTCGATTCGATTAGATTCTTTTCGATTTGATTCCATTCAGTTCGATTCTTTTCGATTCGATTGGATTCTTTTCGATTTGATTCAATTCTTTCGATTCGATTTGATTTGATTCTTTTCGATTCGATTCAATACGATTCTTTTCATTTCGATTCTAATCGATTCTAATCGATTCTCTTCGATTCGTTTCGATTCTATTCGATTTTTTTCGATTCTATTCTATTCGATTCATTTTGAATCATTTCCATTTGATTCTGTTCGAGTGGTTTCTATTAGATTCTTTTCGATTTGATTCAATTCGATTCGAGTCTTTTTGATTCGAGTCTTTTCGACTCGATGCAATTCAATACGATTCTTTTAGATTCGATTCGATTCGATTGTTTTCGTTTCGATTCGACTTTTTTTGATTCGATTCTTTTCGATTCGATTGTTTTCAATTCGATTGATTCGATTCTTTTCAATTCTATGCTATTCAAAGCGATTCTTTTGTATTTGATTCGATTCGATTATTTTCTTTTGATTCGGTTCGATTCGTTTCTTTTCGATTCGATTCAATTCTTTTCGATTCGATTTGATTCTTTTCGATTCTATTCTATTCTATTCTTTTATATTCCATTCGAATCGATTCGTTTTGATTGAATTCGATTCTTTTCGATTCGATTCAATTAGATTCTTTTCAATTGGATTCAATTTGTTTCGATTCGATTCAATTTGATTCTTTTCGATTGGATTCCATTCGATTCTTTTCGATTTGATTCAATTCGATTCTTTTCGATTCTATTCATTTCGATGATTTTCGTTGAGATTAGATTCTTTTCGATTTGATTTTTTCGGTTCGAGTCGATTCATTTCGCTTATTTTGGTTAGGATCAATTCAATTCGATTCTTTTTGATTTGATTTGATTCTATTCGATTTCTTTCGATTCTATTCTATTGTATTCTTTTCTTTTCCATTCCGTTCAATTCGATTCTTTTCGATTCGATTCGATTGTTTTAGATTTGATGCCCATTCTTTCGATTCTATTTGATATGATTCTTTTCGATTCCATTTGATACGATACTTTTTATTTTGATTCGAATCGATTCTCTTCAGTTCGATTCGTTTTGATTCTTTTCGATTCAATTCTATTCAAATTTTTTCGATTTGATTCGATTCGATTCTTTTAGATTCTACTTGATTTGTTTCTTTTCGATTCGTTTTGATTCCATTCTTTTTGATTCATCTCGATTCGATTCGATTCTTTTGTTTCTTTTTTTATTTTTTTTTATTTTTTTTATTCTTTTGTTTCGATTCGATTGTTTTCAATTCGAATCTTTTCGTTACATGGAATTCGATTCTTTTCGTTTGATTCTTTATGATTTTTTTCAACGCGATTCAATTCGATTCTTTTTTTATGATAGTCACAGAGAGAGAGAGGCAGAGACACAGGCAGAGGGAGTAGCAGGCTCCATGCACCGGGTGCCCGATGTGGGATTCGATCCCGGGTCTCCAGGAACGCGCCCTGGGCCAAAGGCAGGCGCTAAACAGCTGCGCCACCCAGGGATCCCTCAATTCGATTCTTTTTTATTCGAATCTATTCGATTCTTTTTGATTCGATTTGATTCTATTCGTTTTTTTTCGATTTGATTCGATTAGTTCCTTTTTGATTCAATTCAATTCATTTCTTCTGATTCGATTCAATTCGATTCTTTTGGATTCGATTCGATTCTCTTGGATTCGATTCTTTTGGATTCGAATCGAGTAGATTCTTTTAATTTCGATCGGATTCATTTCAATTCGATTCTTTTCGATTCGAATGTTTTCGAATCAATTCGATACTTTTTGATTCGATTCGATTCTCTTGGATTCGATTCTTTTGGATTCGAATCGAGTAGATTCTTTTAATTTCGATCGGATTCATTTCAATTCGATTCTTTTCGATTCGAATGTTTTCGAATCAATTCGATACTTTTTGATTCGATTCGATTCTTTTCGTGTCGATTTGATTCTTTTCGATTCGATTCTTTTCTATTTGAATCGATTCGATTCTTTTCATTTCGATTCAATTTGATTCAATTCGATTCTTTTCGATCAATTCAATTTGATTGTTTTCGATTTGATTCGATTCGATTCTTTTCTATTCTATTCAATTCGATTATTTTCCATTCGATGATGCAATTGGATTCTTTTTGATTCGATTCGATTCTTTTCGATTCGATTTGACTCGATTTCATGCTTTTTGATTCGATTCGATTAGAATTTAATCGACTGATTCAATTTGATTCTTTTCTTTTCGGTTGGATTCTTTTCTATTCGATTTTTTTCTATTCAATTCGATTCTTTCAATATAATTCGATTCGATTCATTCGATTCGATTCAATTCTTTACGTTTCAAATCGATTCGTTTCAATTCGAGTCTTTTCAATTTGATGCTTTTCGATTCGGTTCGATTTGATATTTTTAATTTGATTCGAGTCTTTTCGATTCGATTCGATTCTTTTCAATTCGATTCTTTTCGATTCGATTCTTTTTGATTCGATTCATTTCGATTCGATTCGATTCTTTTCAATCCGATTTGATGCTTTTCCATTTGATCTGATTTGTTTCATTTCGATTCTTTTCGATTCATTCGATTCTTTTCGATTCCATTAAATTTGATTCGATTCTTTTCGATTCGATTAGATTCTTTTCGATTTGATTCCATTCAGTTCGATTCTTTTCGATTCGATTGGATTCTTTTCGATTTGATTCAATTCTTTGGATTCGATTTGATTTGATTCTTTTCGATTCGATTCAATACGATTCTTTTCATTTCGATTCTAATCGATTCTCTTCGATTCAATTTGTTTCGATTCGTTTCGATTCTATTCGATTTTTTCGATTCTATTCTATTCGATTCATTTTGAATCATTTCGATTTGATTCTGTTCGAGTGGTTTCTATTAGATTCTTTTCGATTTGATTCAATTCGATTCGAGTCTTTTTGATTCGAGTCTTTTCGACTCGATGCAATTCAATACGATTCTTTTAGATTCGATTCGATTCGATTGTTTTCGTTTCGATTCGACTTTTTTTGATTCGATTCTTTTCGATTCGATTGTTTTCAATTCGATTGATTCGATTCTTTTCAATTCTATGCTATTCAAAGCGATTCTTTTGTATTTGATTCGATTCGATTGTTTTCTTTTTGATTCGGTTCGATTCGTTTCTTTTCGATTCGATTCAATTCTTTTCGATTCGATTCTTTTCGATTCGATTTGATTCTTTTCGATTCGATTCTATTCTATTCTTTTGTATTCCATTCGAATCGATTCGTTTTGATTGAATTCGATTCTTTTCGATTCGATTCAATTAGATTCTTTTCGATTGGATTCAATTTGTTTCGATTCGAATCAATTTGATTCTTTTCGATTGGATTCCATTCGATTCCTTTCGATTTGATTCAATTCGATTCTTTTCGATTCTATTCATTTCGATGATTTTCGTTGAGATTAGATTCTTTTCGATTTGATTTTTTTCGGTTCGAGTCGATTCATTTCGCTTATTTTGGTTACGATCAATTCAATTCGATTCTTTTTGATTTGATTTGATTCTATTCGATTTCTTTCGATTCTATTCTATTGTATTCTTTTCGATTCGATTCCATTCAATCCGATTCTTTTCGATTCGATTCGATTGTTTTAGATTTGATTCCATTCTTTCGATTCTATTTGATATGATTCTTTTCGATTCGATTTGATACGATACTTTTTATTTTGATTCGAATCGATTCTCTTCGGTTCGATTCGTTTTGATTTTTCGATTCAATTCTATTCGAATTTTTTCGATTTGATTCGATTCGATTCTTTTAGATTCTACTTGATTTGTTTCTTTTCGATTCGTTTTGATTCGATTCTTTTTGATTCATCTCGATTCGATTCGATTCTTTTGTTTCTTTTTATTTTTTATTTTTTTTATTCTTTTGTTTCGATTCGATTGTTTTCAATTCGAATCTTTTCGTTACATGGAATTCGATTCTTTTCGTTTGATTCTTTATGATTTTTTTCAACGCGATTCAATTCGATTCTTTTTTATGATAGTCACAGAGAGAGAGAGGCAGAGACACAGGCAGAGGGAGTAGCAGGCTCCATGCACCGGGTGCCCGATGTGGGATTCGATCCCGGGTCTCCAGGAACGCGCCCTGGGCAAAGGCAGGCGCTAAACAGCTGCGCCACCCAGGGATCCCTCAATTCGATTCTTTTTTATTCGAATCTATTCGATTCTTTTTGATTCGATTTGATTCTATTCGTTTTTTTTCGATTTGATTCGATTAGTTCCTTTTTGATTCAATTCAATTCATTTCTTTTGATTCAATCAATTCGATTCTTTTGGATTCGATTCGATTCTTTTGGATTCGATTCTTTTGGATTCGAATCGAGTAGATTCTTTTCATTTCGATCGGATTCATTTCAATTCGATTCTTTTCGATTCGAATGTTTTCGAATCAATTCGATACTTTTTGATTCGATTCGATTCTTTTCGTGTCGATTTGATTCTTTTCGATTCGATTCTTTTCTATTTGAATCGATTCGATTCTTTTCATTTCGATTCGATTTGATTCAATTCGATTCTTTTCGATCAATTCAATTTGATTGTTTTCGATTTGATTCGATTCGATTCTTTTCTATTCTATTCAATTCGATTATTTTCCATTCGATGATGCAATTGGATTCTTTTTCGATTCGATTCGATTCTTTTCGATTCGATTTGACTCGATTTCATGCTTTTTGATTCGATTCGACTAGAATTTAATCGACTGATTCAATTTGATTCTTTTCTTTTCGGTTGGATTCTTTTCTATTCGATTTTTTTCTATTCAATTCGATTCTTTCAATATCAATTCGATTCGATTCGATTCGATTCGATTCAATTCTTTACGTTTCAAATCGATTCGTTTCAATTCGAGTCTTTTCAATTTGATGCTTTTCGATTCGGTTCGATTTGATATTTTTAATTTGATTCGAGTCTTTTCGATTCGATTCGATTCTTTTCAATTCGATTCTTTTCGATTCGATTCTTTTTGATTCGATTCATTTCGATTCGATTCGATTCTTTTCAATCCGATTTGATGCTTTTCCATTTGATCTGATTTGTTTCATTTCGATTCTTTTCGATTCATTCGATTCTTTTCGATTCCATTAAATTTGATTCGATTCTTTTCGATTCGATTAGATTCTTTTCGATTTGATTCCATTCAGTTCGATTCTTTTCGATTCGATTGGATTCTTTTCGATTTGATTCAATTCTTTCGATTCGATTTGATTTGATTCTTTTCGATTCGATTCAATACGATTCTTTTCATTTCGATTCTAATCGATTCTCTTCGATTCAGTTTGTTCGATTCGTTTCGATTCTATTCGATTTTTTCGATTCTATTCTATTCGATTCATTTTGAATCATTTCGATTTGATTCTGTTCGAGTGGTTTCTATTAGATTCTTTTCGATTTGATTCAATTCGATTCGAGTCTTTTTGATTCGAGTCTTTTCGACTCGATGCAATTCAATACGATTCTTTTAGATTCGATTCGATTCGATTGTTTTCGTTTCGATTCGACTTTTTTTGATTCGATTCTTTTCGATTCGATTGTTTTCAATTCGATTGATTCGATTCTTTTCAATTCTATGCTATTCAAAGCGATTCTTTTGTATTTGATTCGATTCGATTGTTTTCTTTTTGATTCGGTTCGATTCGTTTCTTTTCGATTCGATTCAATTCTTTTCGATTCGATTCTTTTCGATTCGATTTGATTCTTTTCGATTCGATTCTATTCTATTCTTTTGTATTCCATTCGAATCGATTCGTTTTGATTGAATTCGATTCTTTTCGATTCGATTCAATTAGATTCTTTTCGATTGGATTCAATTTGTTTCGATTCGAATCAATTTGATTCTTTTCGATTGGATTCCATTCGATTCCTTTCGATTTGATTCAATTCGATTCTTTTCGATTCTATTCATTTCGATGATTTTCGTTGAGATTAGATTCTTTTCGATTTGATTTTTTTCGGTTCGAGTCGATTCATTTCGCTTATTTTGGTTACGATCAATTCAATTCGATTCTTTTTGATTTGATTTGATTCTATTCGATTTCTTTCGATTCTATTCTATTGTATTCTTTTCGATTCGATTCCATTCAATCCGATTCTTTTCGATTCGATTCGATTGTTTTAGATTTGATTCCATTCTTTCGATTCTATTTGATATGATTCTTTTCGATTCGATTTGATACGATACTTTTTATTTTGATTCGAATCGATTCTCTTCGGTTCGATTCGTTTTGATTTTCGATTCAATTCTATTCGAATTTTTTCGATTTGATTCGATTCGATTCTTTTAGATTCTACTTGATTTGTTTCTTTTCGATTTGTTTTGATTCGATTCTTTTTGATTCATCTCGATTCGATTCGATTCTTTTGTTTCTTTTTTATTTTTTTTTATTTTTTTTATTCTATTGTTTCGATTCGATTGTTTTCAATTCGAATCTTTTCGTTACATGGAATTCGATTCTTTTCGTTTGATTCTTTATGATTTTTTTCAACGCGATTCAATTCGATTCTTTTTTTATGATAGTCACAGAGAGAGAGAGGCAGAGACACAGGCAGAGGGAGTAGCAGGCTCCATGCACCGGGTGCCCGATGTGGGATTCGATCCCGGGTCTCCAGGAACGCGCCCTGGGCCAAAGGCAGGCGCTAAACAGCTGTGCCACCCAGGGATCCCTCAATTCGATTCTTTTTTATTCGAATCTATTCGATTCTTTTTGATTCGATTTGATTCTATTCGTTTTTTTCGATTTGATTCGATTAGTTCCTTTTTGATTCAATTCAATTCATTTCTTTTGATTCAAATCAATTCGATTCTTTTGGATTCGATTCGATTCTTTTGGATTCGATTCTTTTGGATTCGAATCTAGTTGAATCTTTTCATTTCGATCGGATTCATTTCAATTCGATTCTTTTCGATTCGAATGTTTTCGAATCAATTCGATACTTTTTGATTCGATTCGATTCTTTTCGTGTCGATTTGATTCTTTTCGATTCGATTCTTTTCTATTTGAATCGATTCGATTCTTTTCATTTCGATTCGATTTGATTCAATTCGATTCTTTTCGATCAATTCAATTTGATTGTTTTCGATTTGATTCGATTCGATTCTTTTCTATTCTATTCAATTCGATTATTTTCCATTCGATGAAGCAATTGGATTCTTTTCGATTCGATTCGATTCTTTTCGATTCGATTCGACTCGATTTCATGCTTTTTGATTCGATTCGACTAGAATTTAATCGACTGATTCAATTTGATTCTTTTCTTTTCGGTTGGATTCTTTTCTATTCGATTTTTTTTTTTCAATTCGATTCTTTCAATTCAATTCGATTCGATTCGATTCGATTCAATTCTTTTCGTTTCAAATCGATTCGTTTCAATTCGAGTCTTTTCAATTTGATGCTTTTCGATTCGGTTCGATTTGATATTTTTAATTTGATTCGAGTCTTTTCGATTCGAGTCGATTCTTTTCAATTCGATTCTTTTCGATTCGAGTCTTTTTGATTCGATTCATTTCGATTCGATTCGATTCTTTTCAATCCGATTTGATGCTTTTCCATTTGATCTGATTTGTTTCATTTCGATTCTTTTCGATTCAATTCGATTCTTTTCGATTCCATTAAATTTGATTCGATTCTTTTCGATTCGATTAGATTCTTTTCGATTTGATTCCATTCAGTTCGATTCTTTTCGATTCGATTGGATTCTTTTCGATTTGATTCAATTCTTTCGATTCGATTTGATTTGATTCTTTTCGATTCGATTCAATACGATTCTTTTCATTTCGATTCTAATCGATTCTAATCGATTCTCTTCGATTCGTTTCGATTCTATTCGATTTTTTTCGATTCTATTCTATTCGATTCATTTTGAATCATTTCCATTTGATTCTGTTCGAGTGGTTTCTATTAGATTCTTTTCGATTTGATTCAATTCGATTCGAGTCTTTTTGATTCGAGTCTTTTCGACTCGATGCAATTCAATACGATTCTTTTAGATTCGATTCGATTCGATTGTTTTCGTTTCGATTCGACTTTTTTTGATTCGATTCTTTTCGATTCGATTGTTTTCAATTCGATTGATTCGATTCTTTTCAATTCTATGCTATTCAAAGCGATTCTTTTGTATTTGATTCGATTCGATTGTTTTCTTTTTGATTCGGTTCGATTCGTTTCTTTTCGATTCGATTCAATTCTTTTCGATTCGATTCTTTTCGATTCGATTTGATTCTTTTCGATTCTATTCTATTCTATTCTTTTATATTCCATTCGAATCGATTCGTTTTGATTGAATTCGATTCTTTTCGATTCGATTCAATTAGATTCTTTTCGATTGGATTCAATTTGTTTCGATTCGATTCAATTTGATTCTTTTCGATTGGATTCCATTCGATTCTTTTCGATTTGATTCAATTCGATTCTTTTCGATTCTATTCATTTCGATGATTTTCGTTGAGATTAGATTCTTTTCGATTTGATTTTTTCGGTTCGAGTCGATTCATTTCGCTTATTTTGGTTAGGATCAATTCAATTCGATTCTTTTTGATTTGATTTGATTCTATTCGATTTCTTTCGATTCTATTCTATTGTATTCTTTTCTTTTCCATTCCGTTCAATTCGATTCTTTTCGATTCGATTCGATTGTTTTAGATTTGATGCCCATTCTTTCGATTCTATTTGATATGATTCTTTTCGATTCCATTTGATACGATACTTTTTATTTTGATTCGAATCGATTCTCTTCGGTTCGATTCGTTTTGATTCTTTTCGATTCAATTCTATTCAAATTTTTTCGATTTGATTCGATTCGATTCTTTTAGATTCTACTTGATTTGTTTCTTTTCGATTCGTTTTGATTCGATTCTTTTTGATTCATCTCGATTCGATTCGATTCTTTTGTTTCTTTTTTTATTCTTTTGTTTCGATTCGATTGTTTTCAATTCGAATCTTTTCGTTACATGGAATTCGATTCTTTTCGTTTGATTCTTTATGATTTTTTTCAACGCGATTCAATTCGATTCTTTTTTTATGATAGTCACAGAGAGAGAGAGGCAGAGACACAGGCAGAGGGAGTAGCAGGCTCCATGCACCGGGTGCCCGATGTGGGATTCGATCCCGGGTCTCCAGGAACGCGCCCTGGGCCAAAGGCAGGCGCTAAACAGCTGCGCCACCCAGGGATCCCTCAATTCGATTCTTTTTTATTCGAATCTATTCGATTCTTTTTGATTCGATTTGATTCTATTCGTTTTTTTCGATTTGATTCGATTAGTTCCTTTTTGATTCAATTCAATTCATTTCTTCTGATTCGATTCAATTCGATTCTTTTGGATTCGATTCGATTCTCTTGGATTCGATTCTTTTGGATTCGAATCGAGTAGATTCTTTTAATTTCGATCGGATTCATTTCAATTCGATTCTTTTCGATTCGAATGTTTTCGAATCAATTCGATACTTTTTGATTCGATTCGATTCTTTTCGTGTCGATTTGATTCTTTTCGATTCGATTCTTTTCTATTTGAATCGATTCGATTCTTTTCATTTCGATTCAATTTGATTCAATTCGATTCTTTTCGATCAATTCAATTTGATTGTTTCGATTTGATTCGATTCTTTTCTATTCTATTCAATTCGATTATTTTCCATTCGATGATGCAATTGGATTCTTTTTGATTCGATTCGATTCTTTTCGATTCGATTTGACTCGATTTCATGCTTTTTGATTCGATTCGATTAGAATTTACTCGACTGATTCAATTTGATTCTTTTCTTTTCGGTTGGATTCTTTTCTATTCGATTTTTTTCTATTCAATTCGATTCTTTCAATATAATTCGATTCGATTCATTCGATTCGATTCAATTCTTTACGTTTCAAATCGATTCGTTTCAATTCGAGTCTTTTCAATTTGATGCTTTTCGATTCGGTTCGATTTGATATTTTTAATTTGATTCGAGTCTTTTCGATTCGATTCGATTCTTTTCAATTCGAATCTTTTCGTTACATGGAATTCGATTCTTTTCGTTTGATTCTTTATGATTTTTTTCAACGCGATTCAATTCGAATCTTTTTTCATGATAGTCACAGAGAGAGATGAGTCAGAGACACAGGCAGAGGGAGAAGCAGGCTCCATGCACCGGGAGCCTGATGTGGGATTCGATCCCGGGTCTCCAGGAACGCGCCCTGGGCCAAAGGCAGGCGCTAAACCGCTGCGCCACCCAGGGATCCCTCAATTCGATTGTTTTTTATTCGAATTTTTCAATTCTTTTTGATTCGATTTAATTCTATTCGAGATATTTCGATTTGATTCAATTAGTTCTTTTTGATTCAATTCAATTCATTTCTTTTGATTCAAATCAATTCGATTCTTTGGATTCGATTCGATTCTTTTGGATTCGATTCTTTTGGATTCGAATCGAGTGGATTCTTTTCATTGCGATCGGATTCATTTCAATTCGATTCTTTTCGATTCGATTGTTTTCAATTCGATTGATTCGATTCTTTTCAATTCTATGCTATTTAAAGCGATTCTTTTGTATTTGATTCGATTCGATTGTTTTCTTTTTGATTCGATTCGATTCGTTTCTTTTCGATTCGATTCTTTTCGATTCGATTTGATTCTTTTCGATTCTATTCTATTCTATTCTTTTCTATTCCATTCGAATCGATTCGTTTTGATTGAATTCGATTCTTTTCGATTCGATTCAATTAGATTCTTTTCGATTGGATTCAATTTGTTTCGATTCGAATCAATTTGATTCTTTTCGATTGGATTTCATTCGATTCTTTTCGATTTGAATCAATTCGATTCTTTTCGATTCTATTCATTTCGATGATTTTCGTTTAGGTTAAATTCTTTTCGATGTGATTTTTCGGTTCGAGTCGATTCATTTCGCTTATTTTGGTTAGGATCAATTCAATTCGATTCTTTTTGATTTGATTTGATTCTATTCGATTTCTTTCGATTCCATTCTATACTTTTCGATTCTATTCCATTCAATCCGATTCTTTTCAATTCGATTCGATTAGATTCTTTTCGATTGGATTCAATTTGTTTCGATTCGAATCAATTTGATTCTTTTCGATTGGATTCCATTCGATTCTTTTCGATTTGATTCAATTCGATTCTTTTCGATTCTATTCATTTCGATGATTTTCGTTGAGATTAGATTCTTTTCGATTTGATTTTTTTCGGTTCGAGTCGATTCATTTCGCTTATTTTGGTTACGATCAATTCAATTCGATTCTTTTTGATTTGATTTGATTCTATTCGATTTCTTTCGATTCTATTCTATTGTATTCTTTTCGATTCGATTCCATTCAATCCGATTCTTTTCGATTCGATTCGATTGTTTTAGATTTGATTCCATTCTTTCGATTCTATTTGATATGATTCTTTTCGATTCGATTTGATACGATACTTTTTATTTTGATTCGAATCGATTCTCTTCGGTTCGATTCGTTTTGATTCTTTTCGATTCAATTCTATTCGAATTTTTTCGATTTGATTCGATTCGATTCTTTTAGATTCTACTTGATTTGTTTCTTTTCGATTCGTTTTGATTCGATTCTTTTTGATTCATGTCGATTCGATTCGATTCTTTTGTTTCGATTCGATTCTTTTCAATTCGAATCTTTTCGTTACATGGAATTCGATTCTTTTCGATTTGATTCTTTATGATTTTTTTCAACGCGATTCAATTCGATTCTTTTTTTTATGATAGTCACAGAGAGAGACAGAGAGGCAGAGACAGAGGCAGAGGGAGAAGCAGGCTCCATGCACCGGCAGCCCGATGTGGGATTCGATCCCGTGATTCCAGGAACGTGCCCTGGGCCAAAGGCAGGCGCTAAACCGCTGCGCCACCCAGAGATCCCTCAATTCGATTCTTTTTTATTCGAATCTATTCCATTCTTTTTGATTCGATTTGATTCTATTCGTTTTTTTCGATTTGATTCGATTAGTTCCTTTTTGATTAAATTCAATTCATTTCTTTTGATTCAAATCAATTCGATTCTTTTGGATTCGATTCGATTCTTTTGGATTCGATTCTTTTGGATTCGAATCGAGTAGATTCTTTTCATTTCGATCGGATTCATTTCAATTCGATTCTTTTCGATCAATTCAATTTGATTGTTTTCGATTTGATTCGATTCGATTCTTTTCGATTCTATTCAATTCGATTAGTTTCCATTCGATGATGCAATTGGATTCTTTTCGATTCGAGTCGATACGATTCGATTCTTTTTGATTAGATACAATTCGATTCTTTTCGATTCGATTCTTTTCGATTCGATTCGACTCGATTTCATTCTTTTAGATTCGATTCGACTAGAATTTAATCAACTGATTCAATTTGATTCTTTTCTTTTCGGTTCGATTCTTTTCTATTCGATTTTTTTCTACTCAATTCGATTCTTTCAATTCGATTCGATTCGATTCTTTTCGTTTCAAATCGATTCGTTTCAATTCGAGTCTTTTCAATTTGAATCTTTGCGATTCGATTCGATTTGATATTTTTAATTCGATTCGAGTCTTTTCGATTCGATTCGATTCTTTTCAATTCGATTCTTTTCGATTCGAGTCTTTTTGATTCGATTCATTTCGATTCGATTCGATTCTTTTCAATCCGATTTGATGCTTTTCCATTTGATCTGATTTGTTTCATTTCGATTCTTTTCGATTCAATTCGATTCTTTTCGATTCCATTAAATTTGATTCGATTCTTTTCGATTCGATTAGATTCTTTTCGATTTGATTCCATTCAGTTCGATTCTTTTCGATTCGATTGGATTCTTTTCGATTTGATTCAATTCTTTCGATTCGATTTGATTTGATTCTTTTCGATTCGATTCAATACGATTCTTTTCATTTCGATTCTAATCGATTCTCTTCGATTCAATTCGTTTCGATTCGTTTCGATTCGTTTCGATTTTTTCGATTCTATTCTATTCGATTCATTTTGAATCATTTCGATTTGATTCTGTTCGAGTGGTTTCTATTAGATTCTTTTCGATTTGATTCAATTCGATTCGAGGTTTTTTGATTCGAGTCTTTTCGACTCGATTTAATTCAATACGATTCTTTTAGATTCGATTCGATTCGATTGTTTTCGTTTCGATTCGACTTTTTTTGATTCGATTCTTTTCGATTCGATTGTTTTTAATTCGATTGATTCGATTCTTTTCAATTCTATGCTATTCAAAGCGATTCTTTTGTATTTGATTCGATTCGATTGTTTTCTTTTTGATTCGGTTCGACTCGTTTCTTTTCGATTCGAATCTTTTCGATTCGATTTGATTCTTTTCGATTCGATTCTTTTCGATTCGACTTGATTCTTTTCGATTCTATTCTATTCTATTCTTTTCTATTCCATTCGAATCGATTCGTTTTGATTGAATTCGATTCTTTTCGATTCGATTCAATTAGATTCTTTTCGATTGGATTCAATTTGTTTCGATTCGAATCAATTTGATTCTTTTCGATTGGATTCCATTCGATTCTTTTCGATTTGATTCAATTCGATTCTTTTCGATTCTATTCATTTCGATGATTTTCGTTGAGATTAGATTCTTTTCGATTTGATTTTTTCGGTTCGAGTCGATTCATTTCGCTTATTTTGGTTAGGATCAATTCAATTCGATTCTTTTTGATTTGATTTGATTCTATTCGATTTCTTTCGATTCTATTCTATTGTATTCTTTTCTTTTCCATTCCGTTCAATTCGATTCTTTTCGATTCCATTCGATTGTTTTAGATTTGATTCCATTCTTTTGATTCTATTTGATATGATTCTTTTCGATTCGATTTGATACGATACTTTTTATTTTGATTCGAATCGATTCTCTTCGGTTCGATTTGTTTTGATTCTTTTCGATTCAATTCTATTCGAATTTTTTCGATTTGATTCGATTCGATTCTTTTAGATTCTACTTGTTTTGTTTCTTTTCGATTCGTTTTGATTCGATTCTTTTTGATTCATGTCGATTCGATTCGATTCTTTTGTTTCGATTCGATTCTTTTCAATTCGAATCTTTTCGTTACATGGAATTCGATTCTTTTCGATTTGATTCTTTATGATTTTTTTCAACGCGATTCAATTCGATTCTTTTTTTTATGATAGTCACAGAGAGAGACAGAGAGGCAGAGACACAGGAATAGGGAGAAGCAGGCTCCATGCACCGGGAGCCCGATGTGGGATTCGATCCCGTGATTCCAGGATCGTGCCCTGGGCCAAAGGCAGGCGCTAAACCGCTGCGCCACCCAGAGATCCCTCAATTCGATTCTTTTTTATTCGAATCTATTCCATTCTTTTTGATTCGATTTGATTCTATTCGTTTTTTTCGATTTGATTCGATTAGTTCCTTTTTGATTAAATTCAATTCATTTCTTCTGATTCGATTCAATTCGATTCTTTTGGATTCGATTCGATTCTTTTGGATTCGATTCTTTTGGATTCGAATGGAGTAGATTCTTTTCATTTCGATCGGATTCATTTCAATTCGATTCTTTTCGATTCGAATGTTTTCGAATCAATTCGATACTTTTTGATTCGATTCGATTCTTTTCATGTCGATTTGATTCTTTTCGATTCGATTCTTTTCTATTTGAATCGATTCGATTATTTTCATTTCGATTCGATTTGATTCAATTCGATTCTTTTCGATCAATTCAATTTGATTGTTTTCGTTTGATTCTTTTCGATTCTTTTCTATTCTATTCAATTCGATTAGTTTCCATTCGATGATGCAATTGGATTCTTTTCAATTCGAGTCGATACGATTCGATTCTTTTTGGTTAGATACGATTCGATTCTTTTTGATTCGATTCGATTCTTTTCGATTCGATTCGACTCGATTTCATTCTTTTTGATTCGATTCGACTAGAATTTAATCGACTGATTCAATTTGATTCTTTTCTTTTCGGTTCGATTAGATTCTTTTCGATTTGATTCCATTCAGTTCGATTCTTTTCGATTCGATTGGATTCTTTTCGATTTGATTCAATTCTTTCGATTCCATTTGATTTGATTCTTTTCGATTCGATTCAATACGATTTTTTTCATTTCGATTCTAATCGATTCTCTTCGATTCAATTCGTTTCGATTCGTTTCGATTCTATTCGAATTTTTTCGATTCTATTAAATTTGATTCGATTCTTTTCGATTCGATTAGATTCTTTTCGATTTGATTCAATTCGATTCGAGTCTTTTTGATTCGAGTCTTTTCGACTCGATTCAATTCAATACGATTCTTTTAGATTCGATTCGATTCGATTGTTTTCGTTTCGATTCGACTTTTTTTGATTCGATTCTTTTCGATTTGATTGTTTTCAATTCGATTGATTCGATTCTTTTCAATTCTATGCTATTCAAAGCGATTCTTTTGTATTTGATTCGATTCCATTGTTTTCTTCTTGATTCGGTTCGATTCGTTTCTTTTCGATTCGATTCAATTCTTTTCGATTCGATTCTTTTCGATTCTATTTGATTCTTTTCGATTCTATTCTATTCTTTTCTATTCCATTCGAATCGATTCGTTTTGATTGAATTCGATTCTTTTCGATTTGATTCAATTAGATTCTTTTCGATTGGATTCAATTTGTTTCGATTCGAATCAATTTGATTCTTTTCGACTGGATTCCATTCGATTCCTTTCGATTTGATTCAATTCGATTCTTTGCGATTCTATTCATTTCGATTATTTTCGTTGAGATTAGATTCTTTTCGATTTGATTTTTTCGGTTCGAGTCGATTCATTTTGCTTATTTTGGTTAGGATCAATTCAATTCGATTCTTTTTGATTTGATTTGATTCTATTCGATTTCTTTCGATTCTATTCTATTGTATTCTTTTCTTTTCCATTCCGTTCAATTCGATTCTTTTCGATTCGATTGTTTTAGATTTGATTCCATTCTTTCGATTCTATTTGATATGATTCTTTTCGATTCGATTTGATACGATACTTTTTATTTTGATTCGAATCGATTCTCTTCGGTTCGATTCGTTTTGATTTTTTTCGATTCAATTCTATTCGAATTTTTTCGATTTGATTCGATTCGATTCTTTTGGATTCTACTTGATTTGTTTCTTTTCGATTCGTTTTGATTCGATTCTTTTTGATTCATGTCGATTCGATTCGATTCTTTTGTTTCGATTCGATTCTTTTCAATTCGAATCTTTTCGTTACATGGAATTCGATTCTTTTCGATTTGATTCTTTATGATTTTTTTCAACGCGATTCAATTCGATTCTTTTTTTTATGATAGTCACAGAGAGAGACAGAGAGGCAGACACACAGGCAGAGGGAGAAGCAGGCTCCATGCACCGGGAGCCCAATGTGGGATTCGATCCCGTGATTCCAGGAACGTGCCCTGGGCCAAAGGCAGGCGCTAAACCCCTGCGCCACCCAGAGATCCCTCAATTCGATTCTTTTTTATTTGAATCTATTCGATTCTTTTGTATTCGATTTGATTCTATTCGTTTTTTTCGATTTGATTCGATTAGTTCCTTTTTGATTCAATTCAATTCATTTCTTCTGATTCGATTCAATTCGATTCTTTTGGATTCGATTCGATTCTCTTGGATTCGATTCTTTTGGATTCGAATCCAGTAGATTTTTTTAATTCGATCGGATTCATTTCAATTCGATTCTTTTCGATTCGAATGTTTTCGAATCAATTCGATACTTTTTGATTCGATTCGATTCTTTTCGTGTCGATTTGATTCTTTTCGATTCGATTCTTTTCTATTTGAATCGATTCGATTCTTTTCATTTCGATTCGATTTGATTCAATTCGATTCTTTTCGATCAATTCAATTTGATTGTTTTCGATTTGATTCGATTCGATTCTTTTCTATTCTATTCAATTCGATTATTTTCCATTCGATGATGCAGTTGGATTCTTTTTGATTCGATTCGATTCTTTTCGATTCGATTCGACTCGATTTCATTCTTTTTGATTCGATTCGACTAGAATTTAATCGACTGATTCAATTTGATTCTTTTCTTTTCGGTTCGATTCTTTTCTATTCGATTTTTTTCTATTCAATTCGATTCTTTCAATTCGATTCGATTCGATTCGATTCTTTTCGTTTCAAATCGATTCGTTTCAATTCGAGTCTTTTCAATTCGAATCTTTGCGATTCGATTTGATATTTTTAATTCGATTCGAGTCTTTTCGATTCGATTGGATTCTTTTCAATTCGATTCTTTTCGATTCGATTCTTTTTGATTCGATTCATTTCGATTCGATTCGATTCTTTTCAATTCGATTTGATGCTTTTCCATTTGATCTGATTTGTTTCATTTCGATTCTTTTCGATTCAATTCGATTCTTTTCAATTCCATTAAATTTGATTCGATTCTTTTCGATTCGATTCTTTTCGGTTTGATTCCATTCAGTTCGATTCTTTTCGATTCGATTGGATTCTTTTCGATTTGATTCAATTCTTTCGATTCGATTTGATTTGATTCTTTTCGATTCGATTCAATACGATTCTTTTCATTTCGATTCTAATCGATTCTCTTCGATTCAATGCGTTTCGATTCGTTTTGATTCTATTCGAATTTTTTCGATTCTATTCTATTCGATTCATTTTGAATCATTTCGATTTGATTCTGTTCGAGTGGTTTCTATTAGATTCTTTTCGATTTGATTGAATTCGATTCGAGTCTTTTTGATTCGAGTCTTTTCGACTCGATTCAATTCAATACGATTCTTTTAGATTCGATTCGATTCGATTGTTTTCAATTCGATTGATTCGATTCTTTTCAATTCTATGCTATTCAAAGCGAGTCTTTTGTATTTGATTCGATTCGATTGTTTTCTTTTTGATTCGGTTCGATTCGTTTCTTTTCGATTCGATTCAATTCTTTTCGATTCAATTCTTTTCGATTCGATTTGATTCTTTTCGATTCTATTCTATTCTATTCTTTTGTATTCCATTCGAATCGATTCGTTTTGATTGAATTCGATTCTTTTCGATTCTATTCAATTAGATTCTTTTCGATTGGATTCAATTTGTTTCGATTCGAATCAATTTGATTCTTTTCGATTTGATTCAATTCGATTCTTTTCGATTCTATTCATTTCGATGATTTTCGTGAAGATTAGATTCTTTTCGATTTGATTTTTTCGGTTCGAGTCGATTCATTTCGCTTCTTTTGGTTAGGATCAATTCAATTCGATTCTTTTTGATTTAATTTGATTCTATTCGATTTCTTTCGATTCTATTGTATTCTTTTCGATTCTATTCCATTCAATCCGTTTCTTTTCGATTCGATTCGATTGTTTTAGATTTGATTCCATTCTTTCGATTCTATTTGATATGATTCTTTTCGATTTGATTCAATACGATTCTTTTCATTTCGAGTCTAATCGATTCTCTTCGATTCAATTCGTTTCGATTCGTTTCGATTCTATTCGATTTTTTTCGATTCTATTCTATTCGATTCATTTTGAATCATTTCGATTTGATTCTGTTCGAGTGGTTTCTATTAGATTCTTGTCGATTTGATTCAATTCGATTCGAGTCTTTTTGATTCGAGTCTTTTCGACTCGATGCAATTCAATACGATTCTTTTAGATTCGATTCGATTGTTTTCGTTTCGATTCGACTTTTTTTGATTCGATTCTTTTCGATTCGATTGTTTTCAATTCGATTGATTCGATTCTTTTCAATTCTATGCTATTCAAAGCGATTCTTTTGTATTTGATTCGATTCGATTGTTTTCTTTTTGATTCGGTTCGATTCGTTTCTTTTCGATTCGAGTCATTTCTTTTCGATTCGATTCTTTTCGATTCGATTTGATTCTTTTCGATTCTATTCTATTCTTTTCTATTCCATTCGAATCGATTCGTTTTGATTGAATTCGATTCTTTTCGATTCGATTCAATTAGATTCTTTTCGATTGGATTCAATTTGTTTCGATTCGAATCAATTTGATTCTTTTCGATTGGATTCCATTCGATTCTTTTCGATTTGATTCAATTCGATTCTTTTCGATTCTATTCATTTCGATGATTTTCGTGGAGATTAGATTCTTTTCGATTTGATTTTTTCGGTTCGAGTCGATTCATTTCGCTTATTTTGGTTAGGATCAATTCAATTGATTGTTTTTGATTTGATTTGATTCTATTCGATTTCTTTCGATTCTATTCTATTGTATTCTTTTCTTTTCCATTCCGTTCAATTCGATTCTTTTCGATTCCATTCGATTGTTTTAGATTTGATTCCATTCTTTCGATTCTATTTGATATGATTCTTTTCGATTCGATTTGATACGATACTTTTTATTTTGATTCGAATCGATTCTCTTCGGTTCGATTCGTTTTGATTCTTTTCGATTCAATTCTATTCGAATTTTTTCGATTTGATTCGATTCGATTCTTTTAGATTCTACTTGTTTTGTTTCTTTTCGATTCGTTTTGATTCGATTCTTTTTGATTCATGTCGATTCGATTCGATTCTTTTGTTTCGATTCGATTCTTTTCAATTCGAATCTTTTCGTTACATGGAATTCGATTCTTTTCGATTTGATTCTTTATGATTTTTTTCAACGCGATTCAATTCGATTCTTTTTTTTATGATAGTCACAGAGAGAGACAGAGAGGCAGAGACACAGGCAGAGGGAGAAGCAGGCTCCATGCACCGGGAGCCCGATGTGGGATTCGATCCCGTGATCTCCAGGATCGTGCCCTGGGCCAAAGGCAGGCGCTAAACCGCTGCGCCACCCAGAGATCCCTCAATTCGATTCTTTTTTATTCGAATCTATTCGATTCTTTTTGATTCGATTTGATTCTATTCGATTTTTTTCGATTTGATTCGATTAGTTCCTTTTTGATTCAATTCAATTCATTTCTTTGATTCGATTCAATTCGATTCTTTTGGATTCGATTCGATTCTTTTGGATTCGATTCTTTTGGATTCGAATCGAGTAGATTCTTTTCATTGCGATCGGATTCATTTCAATTCGATTCTTTTCGATTCGAATGTTTTCGAATCAATTCGATACTTTTTGATTCGATTCGATTCTTTTCGTGTCGATTTGATTCTTTTCGATTCGATTCTTTTCTATTTGAATCGATTCGATTCTTTTCATTTCGATTCGATTTGATTCAATTCGATTCTTTTCGATCAATTCAATTTGATTGTTTTCGATTTGATTCGATTCGATTCTTTTCTATTCTATTCAATTCGATTAGTTTCCATTCGATGATGCAATTGGATTCTTTTCGATTCGATTCGATTCTTTTCGATTCGATTCGACTCGATTTCATTCTTTTTATTCGATTCGACTAGAATTTAATCGACTGATTCAATTTGATTCTTTTCTTTTCGGTTGGATTCTTTTCTATTCGATTTTTTTCTATTCAATTCGATTCTTTCAATTCAATTCGATTCGATTCGATTCGATTCAATTCTTTTCGTTTCAAATCGATTCGTTTTAATTCGAGTCTTTTCAATTTGATGCTTTTCGATTCTGTTCGATTTGATATTTTTAATTTGATTCGAGTCTTTTCGATTCGATTCGATTCTTTTCAATTCGATTCTTTTCGATTCGAGTCTTTTTGATTCGATTCATTTCGATTCGATTCGATTCTTTTCACTCCGATTTGATGCTTTTCCATTAGATCTGATTTGTTTCATTTCGATTCTTTTCGATTCAATTCGATTCTTTTCGATTCCATTAAATTTGATTCGATTCTTTTCGATTCGATTGTATTCTTTTCGATTTGATTCAATTCTTTGGATTCGATTTGATTTGATTCTTTTCGATTCGATTCAATACGATTCTTTTCATTTCGATTCTAATCGATTCTCTTCGATTCGTTTCAATTCGTTTCGATTCTATTCGAATTTTTTCGATTCTATTCTATTCGTTTCATTTTGAATCATTTCGATTTGATTCTGTTCGAGTGGTTTCTATTAGATTCTTTTCGATTTGATTCAATTCGATTCGAGTCTTTTTGATTCGAGTCTTTTCGACTCGATTCAATTCAATACGATTCTTTTAGATTCGATTCGATTCGATTGTTTTCGTTTCGATTCGACTTTTTTTGATTCGATTCTTTTCGATTCGATTGTTTTCAATTCGATAGATTCTAGAGTGGTACCAGATTCACCTGGTCTAGGTGACATCCAGATGGGGACCAGAGTCTCCAGATCCAGGTGAAGCCCAGGTGGGGACCAGAGTCACTAGGTCCAGATGAGGCCCAGGTGAGTACCAGAGTTACCAGGTACACGTGAGGCCCCGGTGGGGATCAGAGGCAACAGGTCCATGTGAGGCCGGCTTGGGGACCATGGTCAACATGTCTACATGAGGCCCAGGTGTGGAAAACTGTAAGCAGGTCCAGGTGAGTCCCCCGTGCCGACAAGAGTCACCACGTCCAGGTGAGTCCCAGGTGTGAATCAGGATCACAAGGTACAGGAGAGGACCTTGTAAGATCCAGAGTCAACAGTTCGACGTCAGGCGCAGGTGGCAAAAAGTGTCAGCAGGTCCAACTCAGGCCAAAGTGTGTTCCACAATCACTAGGGCACGGTGAGACCCAGAGGGGGACCAGAGTGACCTGGTCCAGGTGAGGTCCAGTTGTGGAACACAGACACCGGGTCCCAATTTTGCCCAGTAGAGGACCATGGTCAACAGGCCCAGGTGAGGCCCAGATGACGACCGGAGTCCCCAAATCCAGGTGAAGCACTGGTGGGGACCACAGTCACCGGATCCAGAGTAGTCTCAGGTGCAGACCAGAATCACCAGGTCCAGGTGAGGTGCAGGTGGCAACCACACTCACCAGGTCCCGGTGAGGCCCTGGTGGGGACCAGAGTCACGAGGTACATGAGAAGCTAGAAACACTTCAGCCACCAAGTCCACATGATGTCCATGTGGGAGCGAGAATCACCAGTTAAAGGTGAGGACCAGGTGGGGATCCGACTCAACATGTCCAGGTGAGACCCAGGTGGGATCCAGTGTCACCATGTCCAGGTGTGGCCCAGGTGAAGACCAGAGTTAATAGTTCTGGCTGTGTCACTGTTAGTGAACAGTGTAACCATATCCTGATGCTACCCAGGTCGGTACCGGAGACACCAGGTCTTGGTGAGGCCTAGGTTGGACCAGAGATATGAGGTCCAGGTGATGTCCCGAAGGGAACCACAGTCACCAGGTCAGGTGAGGCCATGCTCCGGATCAGAGTCACCAGTTACAGGTGAGGCCCAGGTGGAGCCAGAGTCACCTGGGACAGAAGAGGCCAAAGTCAGGAACAGAGTTACAAGGATCAGGTCAGTCTCAGTGGGGAATAGAGTAACCATGTCCCGAAGATGCCCAGGTAGGAACCAGAGTCACCAGGTCCAAATGAGGCCCAGATGGAGCAAATTCACTAGGTCCACTTGAGGCCCAGTTCAGGACCAGTGACACCAGATCTGGTTGATGCCTAGAGGGGTACCAGAATCACCTGGTCCAGATGACATCCAGATTGTAACAAGAGACACCAGGTCAGGGAGAGGCCCAGAGAGGTTCCAGAGTCATCATATCCAGGTGAGGCTCAGGTGAGGAACAGAGTCACCAGGTAACAATGATGCCCAGGTGAGGACCAGATCACCAGATCTGGGTGATGCGCAGATAGGATCAGAGTCACCAGTTCCAGGTGAGGCCAAGAATGAGTCCACAGCAATGAGGTTCTGGTGGGGAACAAAGTCACCAGGACTGGGTGAGGCCCAGATGGGGACCAGATTCACCAGGTCCAGGTGAGGCCCAGGTGGTGACCAGAGTCCCCGGGTCTGGGAGAGGACCAGGTAAGGACCAGATTCACCAGGTGCAAGAGGCCCACGTGGGGACCTGAGTCACCAGCTATGTGTGAGGCCCAAGTGGCTTCCCCACTCACCAGGTCCAGGTTAGGCCAACCGGCAGGCCAGAGTCACCAGATCCAGGTGAGGCCATAGTGGGGACTAGAGTCACCAGGTAAATGTGAGTCTACAAGAACACCACAGTCACCAGGTCCAGGTGTGGTTCATGTGGGAACGAGAGTCACCAGGTCCAGGTGAGACCTAGGTGGGGACCACACTCACCAGGTCCAGATTGAGGCCTAGGTGGGGGGACCAGATTCATCAGGAGCCGTTGAGGCCAAAGAGTGGAGCAAAGTTATCATGTCCAGGTGAGGCCCAGGTGGGGAACAGAGTAACCATGTCCCATTGATGCCAGGTCGGAAAAGAGTCAAAAGGTCCAGACGAGGCCAAAGTGAGGAGTAGATTCACCAGGACCAGTTGAGGCCCAGTTGAGGACCAGTGTCCCCAGCTCCGGGTGATTCCCAGAGGGGGACCAGAGTCAACCGGTTCTGGTGTTATCCAGATGGGGACCAGAGTCACCACGTCAGGATGAGGCCCATGGGGGACGACAATCCATAGGTCTAGGTGAGGCCACGATGTGGAACTAAGAAAGCAGGTCCCATGATGCCCATATGAGTTCCTGAGTCACCAGGTCCAGGTGAGGTCCCTGTGGGAACCAGTCACCTGGTACAGGTGAGGCCCAGGTGGGACCACAGTCACTAGGTCCAGGTGAGGCCCAGGTATATAAGAGAGTATCCAGGTCCCAATGATGCCCAGGTAAGGACCAGAGTCAACAGGTCCAGGAGAGGTCCAAATATGGATCACAGTCATTGTGTTTCAGGTGAGGCCAGATGGAGACCACAGGAACCAGGTCCAGGAGAGCCCCATATGGGAACCAGAGCCACCAGATCCTTGTAAGTCCAGGTGGTACCACAGTCACAAAATCCAGGTGAGGCGCAGGTGGCAACAGGATTCACCGAGTCCAGGTGAGGCCAGGTGGCAACCAGTCACCAGATCCAGGTGAGGACGAGCTAAGGACCAGATTCACCAGGCCCAAATGAAGCCAAAGGGGTGACAAGTGTCAGCAGGTTAGAGTGAGTCCCAGAGGGGGAACCAGAGTAACCAGTTTAGTTTGAGGCCCAGAATGGGACCAGAGGTCCCTGGTCAGAGTGAGTCCCAGGTGTGGAATAGAGTATCCAGGTCCCAATGATGCCTGGGTGAGGACCAGAGTCACTAGGACCATGCAGGCCCAGATGGGGTACAGAATCACTAGGTCCAGGTGAGGCATAGAATAAAACCACAGTCACCAGTATCAGGTGAGCCCCATGTGGGAACCAGAGCCACTCTATCCAGCTGAGTAGTAGGTCCATGTGAGGCCCACGTGAGGACCAGATTCATCAGGTCGAATTGAGGCATGCTGAGGACAAGAGTCACCAGGTATAGGTGCGGCCTAATTGGGGCAACATTCAGCAGTTCTGAGTTAGGTCAAATGGGGACGAGAGACGCCAGGTCCAGGTGAGGCCAAACTGAGGACCAGAGTCACCAGATCCAGGTGAGGTCCATGTTTGAAAGAGAGTCACCAGGTCCAGCAGAGGTGCAGTTGGGGACCAGAGTCACCAGATCCTCGTAAAATCCAGGTGGGGACCAGAGTCACCAGATCCAGGTGAAGCCCAGGTGCGGACCAGAGTCACTAGGTCCAGTATAGGCCCAGGTGAGGACCAGAGTTACAAGGTACACGTGAGGCCCCGGTGGGGATCAGAGGCAACAGGTCCATGTGAGGCCGGCTTGGGGACCATGGTCAACAGGTCTACTTGAGGCCCAGGTGTGGAACACAGTAAGCAGGTCCAGGTGAGTCCCCGGTTGGGACAAGTGTCACCACGTCCAGTTGAGGAGCAGGGGGGTAAAAGGATCACCAGGTACAGGGGAGGCCCTTGAAAGAACCAGAGTCAACAGTTCGAGGTCTGGCGTAGGTGGCAACAAGGGTCAGCAGGTCCAAGTCAGGCCAAAGTGGGGTTCACAGTCACTAGGGCACGGTGACACACAGAGGAGGACCAGAGTGACCTGGTCGAGGTGAGGTCCAGTTGTGGAACACAGTCACCGTGTCCCAATTTTGCCCAGTTGAGGACCATGGTCAAAAGGGCCATGTGAGGCCCAGATGGGGACCGGAGTCCCCAAATCCATGTGAAGCCCAGGTGGGGACCACAGTCACCCGATCCAGGGTAGTCTCAGGTGCAGATCAGAATCACCAGGTCCAGATGAGGTGCAGGTGGCAACCACACTCACCAGGTCCCGGTGAGGCACTGGTGGGGGCCAGACTCACGAGGTACATGAGAAGCTAGAAACACTGCAACCACCAGGTCCACATGATGTCTATGTGGGAACGAGAATCACCAGTTACAGGTGAGGACCAGGTGGGGATCCGACTCACCATGTCCAGGTGAGACCTGGTGGGAACCAGTGACTCAATGTCTAGGAGTGGCCCAGGTGAAGACCAGAGTTAATAGTTCTGGCTGTGTCACTGTTAGTGAACAGTGTAACCATATCCTGATGCTACCCTGGTGGGTACCAGAGACACCAGGTCCTGGTGAGGGTCAGGAGGGACCAGAGACATGAGGTCCAGGTGAGGTTCCATTGGGAACCACAGTCACCAGGTCTGGTGAGGCCATGCTTAGGATCAGAGTCATCAGTTAGAGATGAGTCCCAGGTGGAGCCAAAGTCACCTGGGACAGAAGAGGCCAAAGTCAGGACCAGAGTTACAAGGATGAGGTCAGTCCCAGTGGGGAATAGAGTAACCGTGTCCCGATGATGCCCAGGTAGAACCAGAGTCACCAGGTCCAGATGAGGCGCAGGAGGGGAGCATATTCACTAGTTCCCAGTGAGGCCCAGTTGAGGACCAGAATTCCCAGGTCTAGTTGAGGCCTAGAGGGGTACCAGATTCACCTGGTCTAGGTGACATCCAGATGGGGACCAGAGTCACCATGTCAGGGTGAGGCCCAGAGGGGATCCAGAGTCATCATGTCCAGGTGAGGCTCAGGTGTGGAACAGAGTATCCAGGTCATAATGGTCCACAGGTGAAGACCAGAGTCACCAGATCTGGGTGAGGCCCACATAGCATCAGACTCACCAGTACCAGGTGAGGCCAAGAAGGAGTCCACAGCAATCAGGTCCCAGTGGGGAACAAAGTCACCAGGACTTGGTGAGGTCCAGATGGGGACCAGATTCACCAGGTCCAGGTGATTCCCAGGTGGTGACCAGAGTTACCAGTTTCGGGTGAGGACCAGGTAAGGACCAGATTCACCAGGTCCAAGTGAGGCCCACGTGGGGACCTGTGTCACCGGTATGGGTGAGGCCCAGACGGCAACCCCACTCACCAGGTCCAGGGGAGGCCAACCTTCGGGCCATGCATAGGAACCGTGTCCCGATAATGCCCAGGTAGGGACCAGAGTTACGAGTTGCAGGTGAGGCCCTAATGGGGACTGGAGTCACCAGGTAAATGTGAGTCTACAAGAACACCACAGTCACCAGGTCCAGGTGTGGTTCATGTGGGAACAAGAGTCACCAGGTCCAGGTGAGACCCAGGTGGGGACCACAGTCACCAGGTCCAGATTGAGGACTAGGTGGGGGACCAGAGTCATCAGGACCAGGTGAGGCCAAAGTGCGGAGCAAAGTTATCATGTCCAGGTGAGGCCCAGGTGGGGAACAGAGTAACCATGTCCCATTGATGCCAGGTGGGAAAAGAGTCACAAGGTCCAGACGAGGCCTAAGTGAGGAGTATATTCACCAGGTCCTGTTGAGGCCCAGTTGAGGACCAGTGTCCCCAGCTCCGGATGAGTCCCAGAGGGGGACCAGAGTCACCCGGTTCTGGTGATATCCAGCTGGAGACCAGAGTCACAACGTCAGGGTGAGGTCTAGAGTGGGAGGTGAATCACTAGGTCCAGGTGAGGCCCCGATGTGGAACTGAGAAACCAGGTCCCATGATGCCCATATGAGGACCTGAGTCACCAGGTCCAGGTGAGGTCCCTGTGGGAACCAGTCACCTCGTCCCGGTGAGGTCCAGGTGGGACCACAGTCACTAGGTCCAGGTGAGGCCCAGGTATATAAGAGAGTATTCAGGCCCCAGTGAGGCCAGGTAAGGACCAGAGACAACAGGTCCAGGAGAGGTTCAAATATGGATCAGAGTCATTGTGTTCCAGGTGAGGTCTGATGGAGACCACAGGAACCAGGTCCAGGAGAGCCCCATGTGGGAACCAGAGCCACCAGATCCAGGTGAAGTCCAGGTGGGACCACAGTCACAAGGTCGAGGTGAGGCGCAGGAGGCAAGAGGATTCAACATGTCCAGGTGAGCCCCAGGTGGTGAGCTGTCACCAGATCCAAGTGAGGACAACCTAAGGACCAGTTTCACCAGTCCCAAATGAAGCCCATGGGGTGACCAGAGTCACCAGGTAAGGGTGAGGCCCCGAGGGGGAACCAGAGTAACCAGTTTGTTTGTGGCCCAGAATGGGACCAGAGGTCCCTGGTCAGAGTGAGGCCCAGGTGTGGAATAGAGTATCCAGGTCCCAATGATGCCTGGGTGAGGACCAGAGTCACTAGGGCCATGCAGGCCCAGATGGGGAACAGAATCACTAGGTCCTGTGAGGCATAGAATAAGACCACAGTCAGCAGTATCATTTGAGCCCCTTACCGGAACCAGAGCCACTCTATCCAGCTGAGTCCCAGGTCCATGTGAGGCTCACTTGGGGACCAGATTCATCAGGTCGAATTGAGGCATAGCTGGGGACAGGAGTCACCAGGTCTGGGTGCAGCCTAGGTGGGGCAAGATTCAGCAGTTCTGAGTTAGGTCAAAGTGGGGACGAGAGACGCCAGGTCCAGGTGAGGCCAAACTGAGGACCAGAGTCACCAGATCCAGGTGAGGTCCATGTTGGAAAGAGAGTCACCAGGTCCAGGAGAGGCCCAGGTGGGGAGCAGACTCACCAGATACAGGTGAAGTCCAGGTGGGTACCAGAGTCACCAGACCCAGGTGAAGCCAAGGTGGGGACCAGAGTCACTAGGTCCAGATGAGACCCAGGTGAGGACCAGTGTTACCAGGTACACGTGAGGCCCCGGTGGGGATCAGAGGCAACAGGTCCATGTGAGGCCGGCTTGGGGACCATGGTCAACAGGTCTACTTGAGGCCCATGTGTGGAACACAGTAAGCAGGTCCAGGTGAGTCCCCGGTGGTGAAAAGAGTCACCACGTCCAGGTGAGTCCCAGGTGGGGACCAGGATCACCAGGTACAGTTGAGGCTGTTGAAAGAACTAGAGTCTACTGGCACAAAAACTGACACATAGATCAGTGAAACAGAATAGAGAATCCAGAAGTGGACCCTGAACTTTATGGGCAACTAATATTCGATAAAGGAGGAAAGACTATCCATTGGAAGAAAGACAGTCTCTTCAATAAATGGTGCTGGGAAAATTGGACATCCACATGCAGAAGAATGAAACTAGACCACTCTCTTTCACCATACACAAAGATAAACTCAAAATGGATGAAAGATCTAAATGTGAGACAAGATTCCATCAAAATCCTAGAGAGGAACACAGGCAACACCCTTTTTGAACTCGGCCATAGTAACTTCTTGCAAGATACATCCACGAAGGCAAAAGAAACAAAAGCAAAAATGAACTATTGGGACTTCATCAAGATAAGAAGCTTTTGCACAGCAAAGGATACAGTCAACAAAACTCAAAGACAACCTACAGAATTGGGGAAGATATTTGCAAATGACATATCAGATAAAGGACTTGTTTCCAAGATCTATAAAGAACTTATCAAACTCAACACCAAAGAAACAAACAATCCAATCATGAAATGGGCAAAAGACATGAACAGAAATCTCACAGAGGAAGACATAGACATGGCCAACATGCACATGAGAAAATGCTCTGCATCACCTGCCATCAGGGAAATACAAATCAAAACCACAATGAGATACCACCTCACACCAGTGAGAATGGGGAAAATTAACAAGACAGGAAACAACCAATGTTGGAGAGGATGCGGAGAAAAGGGAATCCTCATACACTGTTGGTGGGAATGTGAACTGGTGCAGCCACTCTGGAAAACGGTGTGGAGGTTCCTCAAACAGTTAAAAATATACCTGCCCTACGACCCAGCAATTGCACTGTTGGGGATTTTCCCCAAAGAGACAAATGCAATGAAACGCCGGGACACCTGCACCCCGATGTTTATATCAGCAATGGCCACGATAGCCAAACTGTGGAAGGAGCCTCGGTGTCCAACGAAAGATGAATGGATAAAGAAGATGTGGTTTATGTATACAATGGAATATTACTCAGCTATTAGAAATGACAAATACCCACCATTTGCTTCAACGTGGATGGAACTGGAGGGTATTATGCTGAGTGAAGTAAGCCAGTCGGAGAAAGACAAACATTATATGTTCTCATTCATTTGGGGAATATAAATAATAGTGAAAGGGAATATAAGGGAAGGGAGAAGAAATGTGTGGGAAATATCAGAAAGGGAGACAGACCGTAAAGACTCTTAACTCTGGGAAACGAACTAGGGGTGGTAGAAGAGGAGGAGGGCGGGGGGTGGGAGTGAATGGGTGACGGGCACTGGGGGTTATTCTGTATGTTAGTAAATAGAACACCAATAATAAAAAATAAATTTAAAAAAAAAAGAAAAAATAAAGAACCAGAGTCAACAGGTCGAAATCAAGCGCAGGTGGCAACCAGGGTCAGCAGGTCCAAGTCAGGCCAAAGTGGGGTTCACAGTCATTAGGGCACGGTGAGACCCAGAGGGGGACCAGAGTCACCATGTCAGGGTAAGGCCCAGAGGGGATCCAGAGTCACATGTCCAAGAGAGGCTCAGGAGTGGAACAGAGTATTCAGGTCATAATGGTCCACAGGTGAGGACCAGAGTCAACAGAACTGGGTGAGGCCCAGGTAGGAGCAGAGTCACCAGTTCCAGGTGAAGCAAAGAAGAAGTCCACAGCAATCAGGTCCAGATGGGGAAGAAAATCACCAGGACTGGGTGAGGCCCAGATGGGCACCAGAGTCACCATGTCAGGTTGAGGCCCAGAGGGGATCCAGACTCAACATGTCCAGGAGAGGCTCAGTTGTGGAACAGAGTATCCAGGTCATAATGATCCACAGGTGAGGACCAGAGTCACCAGATCTGTGTGAGGCCCAGTGATGTTCAGAGTCACCAGTTCCAGGTGAGGCCAAGAAGGTGTCCACAGCAATCAGGTCCAGGGGGGAACATAGTCACCAGGACTGGGTGAAGCCTAGAGGGGTACCTGATTCACCAGGTCCATGTGAGGCCCAGGTGGGGACCTGATTCCCCGTTCTGGGAGAGGACCAGGTAAGGACCAGATTCACCAGGTCCAAGAGGCCCACGTGGGAACCTGAGTCACCATGTATGGGTGAGGCCCAGGTGGCCACCCCACTCACCATGTCCAGCTGAGTCCAACCTGCAGGCCATGCAGAGGAACAATGTCCCGATGATGCCCAGGTAGGGACCAGAGATACCAGGTCCAGGTAAGGCCAACCTGCAGGCCAAGAAGTGGAACCATATCGGGATGATGCCCAGGTAGGGCCCAGAGTCACTAGGTCCAAATGAGGCCCAGATGGAGCATATTAACTAGGTCCAGGTGAGGCCCAGTTGACAATCACAGTCACCAGATCTGGTTGAGTCCTAGAGGGGTACCAGAATCACCTGGTCCACGTGACATCCAGTTGGGGACCAGGGTCACCAGTTCTAGTGAGAGGTCCAGGTGGGGACCAGAGTCAACGGATCCAGGTAAGTCCAGGTGGGGACCTGAGTCACCAGATCCAGGTGAAGCCCAGGTGGAGACCAGAGTCTCTAGGACCAGATGAGGCCAAGGTGAGGACAGGAGTTACCAGGTACACGTGAGGCCCAGGTGGGGACCAGGATCACCAGGTACAGGGGAGGCCCTTGAAAGAACCAGAGTCAACAGTTCGAGGTTAGGCGCAGGTGGCAACCAGGGTCAGCAGGTCCAAGTCAGGCCAAAGTGGGGTTCACAGTCACTAGGCACGGTGAGACCCAGAGGGGGACCAGAGTCACCTGGTCCAGTTGAGGTCCAGTTTTGGAACACAGTCACCGGGTCCCAATATTGCCCAGTTGAGGACCATGGTCAACAGGGCCAGGTAAGGCCCAGATGGGGACCGGAGTCCAAATATCCAGGTGAAGCCCAGGTGGGGACCACAGTCACCAGATCCAGGGTAGTCTCAGGTGCAGACCATAATCACCAGGTCCAAGTGAGGTGCAGGTGGCAACCACATTCCCCAGGACCCAGTGAGGCCCTGGCGGGGACCAGAGACACAAGGTACATGAGAAGCTAGAAACACTGCAGCCACCAGGTCCACATGATGTCCATGTGGGCCGGAGAATCAGCAGTTACACGTGAGGACCAGGTGGGGATCCGACTCACCATGTCAAGTTGAGACCCAGGTGGGATCCAGTGTCACCATGTCCAGGTGTGGCCCAGGTGAAGACCAGAGTTAATAGGTCCGGCTGGGTCACTGTTAGTGAACAGTGTAACCATATCCTGATGCTACCCAGGTGGGTACCGGAGACACCAGGTCCTGGTGAGGCCCAGGTGGGACCAGAGACATGAGGTCCAGGTAAGATCCCGATGGGCACCACAGTCACCAGGTCAGGTGAGGCCATGCTTAGGATCAGAGTTACCAGTTACAGGTGAGGGCCAGGTGGAGCCAGAATCACCTGGTACAGAAGAGACCAAAGTCAGTACCAGAGTTACTAGGATCAGGTCAGTCCCATTGGGGAATAGAATAACCATGTCCCGATGATGCCCAGGTAGAACCCGAGTCACCACGTCCAGATGAGGCGCAGGTGGGGAGCATGTTCACTAGGTCCAGGTGAGGCCCAGTTGAGGACCAGAGTCAGCAGGTCTGGTTGAGGCCGATAGGGGTCCCAGATTCACCTGGTCTAGGTGACATCCAGATGGGGACCAGAGTCACCATGTCAGAGTGAGGCCCAGAGAGGATCCAGAGTCATCATGTCCAGGTGAGGCTCAGGTGTGGAACAGAGTATCCAGGTCATAGTGGTCCACAGGTGAGGACCAGAGTCACCAGATCTGGGTGAGTCCCAGTTAGGATCAGAGTCACCTGTTCCAGGTGAGGCCCAAAAGGAGTCCACAACAATCAGGTCCAGGTGGGGAACAAAGTCACCAGGACTGGGTGAGGCCCAGATGGCGACCAGATTCTCCAGGTCCAGAGGATTCCAAGGTGGTGACCAGATTACCAGATTCACCAGGTCCAAGAGGCCCACGTGGGGACCTGAGTCACCAGGTATGAGTGACGCCCAGGTGGCAACCCCACTCACCAGGTCCAGGTGAGGCCAACCTGTAGGCCAGAGTCACCAGATCTAGGTGAGGCCCTAGTGGGGACCGGAGTCACCAGGTAAATGTGAGTCTACAAGAACACCACAGTCACCAGGTCCAGGTGTGGTTCAGGTGGGAACGAGAGTCACCAGGTCCAGGTGAGACCCAGGTGGGGACCACAGTCACCAGGTCCAGATTGAGGCCTAGGTGGGGGGACCAGAGTCATCAGGACCAGGTGAGGCCAAAGTGTGGAGCAAAGTTATCATGTCCAGGTGAGGCCCAGGTCGGGAACAGAGTAACCATGTCCCATTGATGCCAGGTGGGAAAAGAGTCACAAGTTCCAGAAGAGGCCTATGTGAAGAGTAGATTCATCAGGTCCTGTTGAGGCCCAGTTGAGGACCAATGTCCACAGCTCCGGTGAGTCTCAGAGGGGGACCAGAATCACCCGGTTCTGGTGATATCCAGGTGGGGACTAGAGCACCACGTCAGGATGAGGCCCAGAGGGGGACGAAAATCACTAGCTCCAGGTGAGGCCCGATGTGGAACTGAGAAACCAGGTCCCATGATGCCCATATGAGGACCTGAGTCACCAGGTCCAGGTGAGGTCCCTGTGGGAACCAGTCACCTCGTCCAGGTGACGTCCAGGTGGGACCACAGTCATCAGGTCCAGGTGAGGCCCAGGTATATAAGAGAGCATCGAGGTCCCAATGATGCCCAGGTAAGGACCAGAGTCAACAGGTCCAGGAGAGGCCCAAATACGGATCAGAGTCATTGTGTTCCAGGTGAGGCCAGATGGAGACCACAGGAACCAGGTCCAGGAGAGCCCCATATGGGAACCAGAGCCACGAGATCCAGGTGAGGTCCAGGTGGAACCACAGTCACAAGGTCCAGGTGAGGCACAGGTGGCAACAGGATTCACCAAGTCCAGGTGAGGCCCAGGTGGCGACCAGTCACCACATTCAGGCGCGGACCAGCTAAGGACCAGATTCACCAGGCCGAAGTGAAGCCCAAAGGGTGACCAGAGTCACCAGGTAAGGGTGAGCCCCAGAGGGGGAACCAGAGTAAGCAGTTTAGTTTGAGGCCCAGAATGGGACCAGAGGTCCCTGGTCAAAGTGAGGCTCAGGTGTGGAATAGAGTATCCAGGGTGAGGATCATCGGGTCCATCACCCAATGATGCCTGGGTGAGGACCAGAGTCACTGGGGTCATGCAGGCCCAGATGGGGAACACAATCACTAGGTCCTGGTGAGGCATACAATAAAACCACAGTCAGCAGTATCAGCCAAGCCCCTTGCGGGAACCAGAGCCACTCTATCCAGCTGAGTCCCCAGTCCAGGTGAGGCTCCCGTGAGGTCCAGATTCATTAGGTCGAATTGAGTCATAGCTGGGGACAAGAGTCACCAGGTCTGGGTGCAGCCTAAGTTGGGCTAGATTCAGCAGTTCTGAGTTAGGACAAAGTGGGGACGAGAGACGCCAGTTCCAGGTGAGGCCAAACTGAGGACCAGAGTCACCAGATCCATGTGAGGTCCATGTTTGAAAGAAAGTCACCAGGCCCGGGAGAGGTCCAGGTGGGGACCAGAGTCACCAGTTCCAGGTGAGCCCAAGAAGGAGTCCACAGAAATCAGGTCCAGGTGGGGAACAAAGTCACCAGGACTGGGTTAGGCCTAGATGGGGACCAGATACACAAGGTCCAGGTGATATCCAGGTGGTGACCAGACTTACCAGTTCCGGGTGAGGACCAGGTAAGGACAAGATTCACCAGGTCCAAGTGAGGCCCACGTGGGGACCTGTGTCACCAGGCATAGGTGAGACCCAGGTGGCAACCCCACTGACCAGGTCCAGGTGAGGCCAACTTGCAGGCCATGAAGAGGAACCATGTCCCGATGATGACCATTTAGGGACCAGACTTACCAGGTCCAAGTGAGGCCAACCTGCAGGCCATGCAGTGGAACCATGTCCCGATGATGCCCAGGTAGGGACCAGAGTCACCAGGTCCAAATAAGGCCCAGATGGAGCATATTCACTAGGTCCAGGCGAGGCCCAGTTGAGGACCAGTTTCACCATATCTACTTGAGTCTTAGAAGGGTACCAGATCACCTGGTCCAGGTGATATCCAGATGGGGACCAGAGTCACCAGGTCAGGGGGAGGCCCAGAGTGGTTCCAGAGTCATCGGGTCCAGGTGAGGCTCAGGTGTGGAAGAGAGTCACCAGGTACCAATGATGCCCAAGTGAGGACCAGAGTCACCAGATCTGGGTGAGGGCCAGTTAGGATCAGAGTCACCAGTTCCAGGTGAGGCCAAGAAAGAGTCCACAGCAATCAGGTCCAGGTGGGGAACAAAGTCACCAGACCTGGGTGAGACCCAGATGGGGACCAGAATCACCAGGTCCAGGTGAGGCCCTGTTGGGGATAGAGTCCCCGGGTCTGGAAAGGACCAGGTAAGGACCAGATTCACCAGGTCCAAGAGGCTCACGTGGGGACCTGAGTCACCAGCTATGTGTGAGGCCTAGGTGGCAACCCCACTCACCAGGTCTAGGTGAGGCCAACCGGCGGGCCAGAGTCACCAGGTCCAGGTGAGGCCCAGGTATATAAGATAGTATCAAGGTCCCAATGATGCCCATATAAGGACCATAGTCAACAGGTGCAGGAGAGGCCCAAATATGGATCAGAGTCATTGTGTTCCAGGTGAGGCCAGATGGAGACCACAGGAACCAGGTCCACGAGAGCCCCATATGGGAACCAGAGCCACCAGATCCAGGTGAGATCCAGGTGGGTCCACAGTCACAAGGTCCAGGTGAGGCGCAAGTGGCAACAGGATTCACCAAGTCCAGGTGAGGCCCAGGTGCAGACCATTCACCAGATCCAGGTGAGACCAGCTAAGGACCAGATTCACCAGGACCAAGTGAAGCCAAACGGGTGACCAGAGTTACCAGGTAAGGGTGAGGCCCAAAGGGGAACCAGTAAGTAGTTTAGTTTGAGTCCCAGAATGGGACGAGAGGTCCATGGTCAATGTGAGGCAAAGGTGTGGAATAGAGTATCCAGGTCCTAATGTTTCCTGGGTGAGGACCAGAGTCACTAGGGCCATGCAGGCCCAGATGGGAACAGAATCACTAGGACCAGGTGAGGCATAGAATAAGACCACAGTCAGCTGTATCAGGTGAGCCACTGGTGGGAACCAGAGCCACTCTATCCAGCTGAGACCCAGGTCCATGGGAGGCCCACGTGAGGACCAGATTCATCAGGTCGAATTGAGGCATAGCTGGGGACAAGAGTTACCAGGTCTGGTTGCGGCCGAGGTGGGGCAAGATTCAGCAGTTCTGAGTTAGGTCAAAGTGGGGACGAGAGATGCCAGATACAGGTGAGGCCAAACTGAGGACCAGAGTCACCAGATGCAGGTCAGGTCCAGGTGTGGACCAGAGTCCCCAGATCGAGGTGAAGTCCAGGTGGGGACCAGAGTCACCAGATACAGGTGAAGCCCAGGTGGGGACCAGAGTCACTAGGTCCAGATGAGACCCAGATGAGGACCAGAGTTACCAGGTACACGTGAAGCCCCGGTGGGGATCAGAGGCAACATGTCCATGTGAGTCTGGCTTGGGGACCATGGTCAACAGGTCTACTTGAGGCCCAGGTGTGGAACACCGTAAGCAGGTCCAGGTGAGTTCCCGGGGTGACAAGAGTCACCAGGTCCAGGTCAGGCCCATGTGGGCACCAGGATCACCATGTCCAGGGGAGGCCCTTGAAAGAACCAGAGTCAACATTTCGAGGTCAGGCGCAGGTGGCAACCATGGTCAGGAGGTCCAAGTCAGGCCAAAGTGGGGTTCACAGTCACTAGGGCACGGTGAGACCCAGAGGGGGACCAGAGTCACCTGGTCCAGGTGAGTTCCAGTTGTGGATCACAGTCACCGGGTCCCAATTTTGCCCAGTTGAGGACCATGGTCAACAGGGCCAGGTGAGGCCCAGATGGGAATCGGAGTGCCCAAATCCAGGTGAAGCCCAGGTTGGGACCATAGTCACCAGATCCAGGGTAGTCTCAGGTACAGACCAGAATCACCATGTCCAGGTGAGGTGCAGGTGGCAACCACACTCAACAGGTCCCGATGAGGCTCTGGTGCGGACCAGAGTCACGAGGTACATGAGAAGCTAGAAACACTGCAGCCACCAGATCCACATGATGTCCATGTGGGAACGAGAATCACCAGTTACAGGTGAGGACCAGGCAGGGATCCGAATCACCATGTCCACGTGAGACCCAAGAGTAAACCAGTGCCACCATGTCCAGGTGTGGCCCAGGTGAAGACCAGAATTAATAGGTCCGGCTGGGTCACTGTTAGTGAAGAGTGTAACCATATCCTGATGCTACCCAGGTGGGTACCAGAGACACCAGGTCCTGGTGAGGCCCAGGAGGGACCAGAGACATGAGGTCCAGGTGAGGTCCCGATGGGAACCACAGTCACCAGGTCAGGTGAGGCCATGCTTAGGATCAGAGTCACCAGTTACAGGTGAGGCCCAGGTGGAGCCAGAGTCACCAAGTAGAGAAGACGCCAAAGTTAGGACCAGAGTTACCAGGATCAGGTCAGTCCCAGTGGGGAATAGAGTAACCACATCCCGATTATGCCCAGGTAGAACCCGAGTCACCACGTACAGATGAGGCACAGTTGGGGAGTATATTCACTAGGTCCCGGTGAGGCCCAGTTGAGGACCAGATTCCCCCAGTCTAGTTGAGGCCTAGAGGGGTACCAGATTCACCTGGTCTAGGTGACATCCAGATGGGGACCAGAGTCACCAGGTCAGGGTGACGCCCAGAGAGGTTCCAGAGTCATCAAGTCCAGGTGAGGCTCAGGTTGGAACAGAGTCACCAGGGACCAATGATGCCCAGTTTAGGGTCAGAGTCAGCAGGTCTGGGTGACGCCCAGATAGGATCAGAGTCACCTGTTCCAGGTGAGGCCAAGAAAGAGTCCACAGCAATCAGGTCCACGTGTGGAATGAAGTCACCAGGACAGGGTGAGGCCCAGATGGGGACCAGATTCACCAGGTGTAGGTGAGGCCCAGGTGGTGACCAGGGTCCCCGGGTCTGGGAGAGGACCAGGTAAGGAGCAGATTCACCAGGTCCAAGATGCCCACGTGGGGACCTGAGTCACCAGGTATGGGTGAGGCCCAGGTGGCCACCCCACTCAGCAGGTCCCGGTGAGGCCAACCTGCAGGTCAGAGTCACCAGATCCACGTGAGGCCCCAGTGGGGACCGGAGTCACCAGGGATATATGAGTCTAAAAGAACACCACAGCCACCAGGTCCAAGTGTGGTTCATGTGGGAACAAGAGTCACCAGGGCCAGGTGAGACCCAGGTGTGGACCACAGTCACCAGGTCCAGATTGAGGCCTAGGAGGGGGGACCAGAATCATCAGGACCAGTTGAGGCCAAAGTGTGGAGCAAAGTTATCATGTCCAGATGAGGCCCAGGTGGGGAACAGTGTATCCATGTCCCATTGATGCCAGGTGGGAAAAGAGTCACAGGTCCAGACGAGGCCTGAGTGAGGAGTAGATTCACCAGGTCTTGTTGAGGCCCAGTTGAGGACCAGTGTCCCCAACTCCGGGTGAGTCCCAGAAGGGGACCCGAGTCACGCGGTTCTGGTGATATCCAGGTGGGGACCAGAGTCACCACGTCAGGGTGAGGCCCAGAGTGGGACGAGAATCACTAGGTCCAAGTGAGGCCCTGATGTGGAAGTGAGAAACCAGGTCCCATGATGCCCATATGAGGACCTGAGTCACCAGGTCCAGGTGAGCTCCCTGTGGGAACCAGTCACCTCTTCCAGGTGAGGCTCAGGTGGGACCACATTCCCCGGTCCAGGTGAGGCCCAGGTATATAACAGAGTATCCAGCTCCCAATGATGCCGAAGTAAGGACCAGAGTCAACAGGTACAGGAGAGGCCCAAATATTGTTCAGAGTCATTGTGTTCCAAGTGAGGCCAGTTGGAGACCACAGGAACCAGGTCCAGGAGAGCCCCATATGGGAACCAGAGCCACCAGATCCAGGTGAGGTCCAGGTGGGACCACAGTCACAAGGTCCAGGTGAGGCACAGGTGGCAACAGGATTCACCAAGTCCAGGTGAGGACCAGGTGGGGAACAGTCACCAGATCCAGGTGAGGACCAGCTAAGGACCAGATTCACCAGACCCTAGTGAACCCCAAGGGGTGACCAGAGTCAACAGGTAAGGGTGAGGCCCAGAATGGAACCAGAGTAACCAGTTTAGTTTGAGGCCCAGAATGGAACCAGAAGTCCCTGGTCAAAGTGAGGCACAGGTGTGGAATACAGTATCCAGAGTGAGGATCATTGGGTCCATCACCCATTGATGCCTGGGTGAGGACCAGAGGAACTAAGGCCATGCAGGCCCAGATGGGGAACAGAATCACTACGTCCTGGTGAGGCATAGAATAAGACCACAGTCAGCAGTATCAGGTGGGCCCCTTGTGGGAACCAGAGCCACTTTATCCAGCTGAGTCCCAGGTACATGAGAGGCACACGTGAGGACCAGATTCATCAGGTCCAATTGAGACATAGCTGGGGACAAGAGTCACCAGGTCTGGGTGCGGCCTAGGTGGGGCAAGATTCAGCAGTTCTGAGTTAGGTCTAAGTGGGGACGAGAGACACCAAGTCCAGGTGAGGCCAAACTGAGGACCAGAGTCATCAGATCCACATGAGGTCCATGTTGGAAAGGAGTCACCAGGTCCAGGAGAGGTCCTGGGGAGGACCAGAGTCACCAGATCCAGGTGAAGTCCAGGTGGGGACCAGAGTCACTAGGTCCAGATGAGGCCCAGGTGAGGACCAGAGTTACGAGGTACACGTGAGGCCCCAGTGGGGATCAGAGGCAACATGTCCATGTGAGTCTGGCTTGGGGACCATGGTCAACAGGTCTACTTGAGGCCCAGGTGTGGAACACAGTAAGCAGGTCCCGGTGAGTCCCCGGTGGTGACAAGAGTCACCACGTCCAGGTGAGGCCCAGGTGGGGACCAGGATCACCAGGTCCAGGGGAGGCCCTTGAAAGGACCAGAGTCAACAGTTCGAGGTCAGGCGCAGGTGGCAACCAGGGTCAGCAGGTCCAAGTCAGGCCAAAGTGGGGTTCACAGTGACACCCAGAGGGGTACCAGAGTCACTTGGTCCAGGTGAGGCCACTTGTGGAACACAGTCACCGGGTCCCAATTTTGCCCAGTTGAGGACAACCCCACTCACCAGGTCCAGGTGAGGCCAACCTGCAGGCCATGCCGTGGAACCATATCCCGATGATGCCCAGGTAGGGACCAGAGTCACCAGGTCCAAATGAGGCCCAGATGGGGTATATTCACTAGGTCCAGGTGAGGCCCAGTTGAGGACCAGAGTCACCAGATCACCTTGAGCCCTAGAGGGGTACCAGAATCACGTGGTCCAATTGACATCCAGATGGGGACCAGAGTCACCAGGTCAGAGTGAGTCCCAGAGAGGTTCCAGAGTCATCATGTCCAGGTGAGGCTCAGGTGTGGAACAGAGTAACCAGGTATCAATGATGCCCAGGTGAGGACCAGAGTCACCAGATGTGGGAGACGCACAATAGGATCAGAGTCACCAGTTCCAGGTGAGGCCAAGAAAGAGTCCACAGCAATCAGGTGCATGTGGGAACAAAGTCACCAGGACTGGGTGAGGCCCAGATGTGGACTAGATTCACCAGTTCCTGGTGAGGCCCAGGTGGTGACCAGAGTCCCCGGGTGTGGGAGAGGACCAGGTAACGCCCAGATTCACCAGGTCCAAGAGACCAACGTGAGGACCTGAATCAACATGTGTGGGTGAGGCCCAGGTGGCAACCCCACTCACCAGGTCCAGGTGAGGCCAACCTGCAGGCCAGAGTCACCAGATGCAGGTGAGGCCCTTGTGGGTACCGGACTCACCAGGTAAATGTGAGTCTACAAGAACACCACAGTCATCAGGTCCAGCTGTGGTTCATGTGGGAACGAGAGTCACCAGGTCCAGGTGAGACCCAGGTGGGGACCACAGTCACCAGGTCCTGATTGAGGCCTAGGTGGGGGGACCAGAGTGATCAGGAACAGTTGAGGCCAAAGTGCGGAGCAAAGTTATCATGTCCAGGTGAGGCCCAGGTGGGGAACAGAGTAACCATGTCCCATTGATGCCCGGTGGGAAAAGAGTCAGAAGGTCCAGACGAGGCATAAGTGAGGAGTAGATTCATGAGGTCCTTTAGAGGCTCAGTTGAGGACCAGTGTCCCCATATCCGGGTGAGTCCCAGAGGGGGACCAGAGTCACCCACTTCTGGTGATATCCACGTGGGGACCAGAGTTACCACGTCAGGGTGAGGCCCAGAGTGGGACGAGAACCACTAGGTCCAGGTGAGGCCGCGATGTGGAACTGAGAAACCAGGTCCCATGATGCACATATAAGGACCTGAGTCACCAGGTCCAGGTGAGGTCCCTGTGGGAACCAGTCACCTCGTCCAGGTGAGGCCCAGGTGTGACCACAGTGACCAGGTCAAGGTGAGGCCCAGGTATATAAGAGAGTATCCAGGTCTCAATGATGCCCAGGTAAGCACCAGAGTCAACAGGTGCAGGAGAGGCCCAAATATGGATCAGAGTCATTGAGTTCCAGGTGAGGCCAGATGGAGACCACAGGAACCAGGTCCAGTAGAGCCCCATATGGGAACCAGAGCCACCAGATCCAGGTAAGGTCCAGGTGGGACCACAGTCACAAGGTCCAGTTGAGGCGCAGGTGGCAACAAGACTCACCAAGTACAGGAGAGGCCCAGGTGGCGACCAGTCACCAGATCCAGGTTCGGACAATTAAGGACCAGATTCACCAGGCCCAACTAAGCCCAAGGGGTGACCAGAGTCACCAGGTAAGGGTGAGGCCCAGAGGGGATCCAGTTAACCAGTTTAGTTTGGGGCCCAGAATGGGACCAGAGGTCCCTGGTCAAAGTGAGGCCCAGGTGTGGAATAGAGTATCCAGGTCCCAATGATGCCTGGGTGTGGACCAGAGTCACTAGGGCCATGCAGGCCCAGATGGGGAACAGAATCACTAGGTCCTGGTGAGGCATAGAATAAGAACACAGTCACCAGTATCAGGTGAGCCCCTTGTGGGAAACAGAGCCACTCTATCCAGCTGAGTCCGAGTTCCATGTGTGGCCCACGTGAGGACCAGATTCATCAGGTCGAATTGAGGTATAGCTGGGGACAAGAGTCCCCAAGTTTGGGTGCGGCCTAGGTGGGGTAAGATTCAGCAGTTCTGCGTTAGGTCAAAGTGGGGACAAAGAAATCAGGTCCAAGGGAGGCCAAACTGAGGACCAGAGTCAACAGATCCAGGTGAGGTCATGTTGGAAAGAGAGTCACCAGGTCCCGGAGAGGTCCAGGTGGGGACCAGAGTCACCAGATCCAGGTGATTCCCAGTTGTGGACCAGAGTCACCAGATCCACCTGAAGCCCTGATGGGGACCAGACTCACTAGGTCCAGATGAGTCCCAGGTGAGGACCAGAGTAACCAGGTACACGTGAGCTCCGGTTTTGATCAGAGGCAACAGGTCCATGTGAGGCCGGCTTGGGGACAATGGTCAACAGGTCTACTTGAGGCCCAGGTATGGAACACAGTAAGCAGGTCCAAGTGAGTCCCCGGTGGTGACAAGAGTCACCACGTCCAGGTGAGGCCCAGGTGGAGACCAGGATCACCAGGTACAGGGGAGGGCCTTGAAAGAACCAGAGTCAACAGTTCGAGGTCAAGCGCAGGTGGCAAACAGGATCAGCAGGTCCAAGTCAGGCCAAAGTGGGGTTCACATTCACTAGGGCACGGTGAGACCCAGAGGGGGACCAGAGTAACCTGGTCGAGGTGAGGTCCAGTTGTGGAACACAGTCACCGAGTCCCAATTTTGCCCAGTTGAAGACCATGGTCAACAGGGCCAGGTGAGGCCCAGATGGGGACTGGAGTCAAATATCCAGGTGAAGCCCAGGTGGGGACCACAGTCAACAGATCCAGGGTAGTCTCAGTTGCAGACCAGAATCACCATGTCCAGGTGTGGCCCAGGTGAAGAGCAGAGTTAATAGGTCCGGCTGGGTCACTGTTAGTGAAGAGTGTAACCATATCCTGATGCTATCCACGTGGGTACCAGAGACACAAGGTCCTCGTGAGGGCCAGGTGGGACCGGAGACATGAGGTCCAGGTGAGGTCCCGATGGGTTCCCCAGTCACCAGGTCAGGTGAGGCCATGCTTAGGATCAGAGTCACCAGGTACAGGTGAAGCCCAGGTGGAGACAGAGTCACCTGGTACAGAAGAGGCCAAAGTCAGGACCAGAGTTACCAGGATCAGGTCAGTCCCAGTGGGGAATAGAGTAACCATGTCCCGATGATGCCCAAGTAGAACCAGAGTCACCAGGTCCAGATGAGGCGCAGGTTTGGAGCATGTTCACTAGGTCCCGGTGAGGCCCAGTTGAGGACCAGAGTCACCAGGTCAAGTTGAGGCCTAGAGTGGTACCAGATTCACCTGGTCTAGGTGACATCCAGATGGGGACCAGAGTCACCATGTCAGGGTGAGGCCCAGAGGGGTTCCAGAGTCATCATGTCCAGGTGAGGCTGAGGTTTGGAACAAAGTATCCAGGTCATAAAGGTCCACAGGTGAGGACCAGAGTCACCAGATCTGGGGGAGGCCCACTTAGGATCAGAGTCACCAGTTCCAGGTGAGGCCAAGAAGGAGTCCACAGCAATCAGGTTCAGGTGGGGAACAAAGTCACCAGGACAGGGTGAGGCCCAGATTGGGACCAGATTCACCAGACCCATGTGATTCCCAGGTGGTGACCAGACCTACCAGTTCCGGGTGAGGACCAGGTAAGGACCAGATTCACCAGGTCAAGAGAAGCCCACGTGGGGACCTGTGTCACCAGGTATGGTTGAGGCCCAGTTAGCAACCCCACTCACCAGGTCCAGGTCAGGCAAGTATTCGGCCCTTGCAGAGGAACCGTGTCCCGATGATGCGCAGGTAGGGACCAGAGTTACCAGGTCCACGTGAGGCCAACCTGCATGCCATGCAGTGGAACCATGTCCCGATGATGCCCAGGGAGGGACCAGAGTAACCAGGTCCAAATGAGGCCCAGATGGAGCATATTAACAAGGTCCAGGTGAGGCCCAGTTGAGGACCAGAGTCACCAGAACTTGTTGTGGCCTAGAGGGATACCAGAATCACCTATCCAGGTGATATCCAGATGGGGACCAGAGACACCAGGTCAGGGTGAAGCCCAGAGAGGTTCCAGAGTCATCATGTCCAGGTGAGGCTCAGGTGTGGAACAGAGTCACCAGGTACCAATGATGCCCAGGTGAGGACCAGAGTCACCAGACCTGGGTGACGCGCAGATAGGATCAGAGTCAATAGTTCCAGGTGAGGCCTATAGAGTCCACAGCAATGATGTCCAGGTGGGGAACAAAGTCACCAGGACTCGGTGAGGCCCAGATGGGGACCAGATTCACCAGGTCCAGGTAAGGCCCAGGTGGTGACCAGAGTCCCTGTGTCTGGGAGAGGACAAGGTAAGGACCAGATTCACCAGGTCCAAGTGAGGCCCACGTGGGGACCTGAGTCACCAGGTATGGGTTAGGCCCAGGTGGCTACCCCACTCACCAGGTCCAGGTGAGGCCAACCTGCATGCCAGAGTCACCAGATCCAGGTGAGGCCCTAGTCAGGACCGGAGTCACCAGGTAAATGTGAGTCTACAAGAACACCACATCCACCAGGTCCAGGTGTGGCTCATGTGGGAACGAGTGTCACCAGGTCCAGGTGAGACCTAGGTGGGGACCACAGTCATCAGGTCCAGATTGAGGGCGAGTTGGGTAGACCAGAATCATCAGGACCAGTTGAGGCCAAAGTGTGGAGCAAAGTTATCATGTCCAGGTGTGGCCCAGGTGGGGAACAGAGTAACCATGTCCCATTGATGCCAGGTGGGAAAAGAGTCACTAGGTCCAGACGAGGCCGAAGTCAGGAGTAGATTCACCAGGTCCTGTGGAGGCCCAGTTGAGGACCAGTGTCCCCAGCTCCGGGTGAGTCCCAGAGGGGGACCAGAGTCACCCGGTTCTGGTGATATCCAGGTGGGGACCAGAGTCACCACGTCAGGGTGAGGCCCAGAGCGGGACGAGAATCACTAGGTTAAGGTGCGGCCCCAATGTGGAACTGAGAAACCAGGTCCCATGATGCCCATATGAGGACCTGAGTCACCAGGTCCAGGTGAGGTCCCTGTGGGAACCAGTCACCTCGTCCAGGTGAGGCCCAGGTGGGACCACAGTCACCAGGTCCAGGTGAGGACCAGGTATATGAGAGTATCCAGGTCCCAATGATGCCCAGGTAAGGACCAGAGTCAACAGGTCCAGGAGAGGCCCAAATATGGATCAGAGTCATTGTGTTCCATGTGAGGCCTGATGGAGACCATAGGAACCAGGTCTAGGAGAGCCCCATATGTGAAGCAGAGCCACCAGATCCTGGTGAAGTCCAGGTGGGACAACAGTCAGAAGATCCAGGAGAGGCGCAGGTGGCAACAGGGTTCACCAAGTCCACGTGAGGCCCTGGTGGCAACCAGTCACCAGATCCAGGTGCGGACCAGCTAAGGACCAGATTCACCTGGCCCAAGTGAAGCCCAAGGGGTGACCAGAGTCACCAGGTAAGGGTGAGGCCCAGAGGGGGAACCAGAGTAACCAGTTTAGTTTGAGGCCAAGAATGGGACCAGAGGTCCCTGGTCAAAGTGAGGCCCAGGTGTGGAATCGAGTATCCAGGTCCCAATGATGCCTGGGTGAGGACCAGAGTCACTAGGGCCATGCAGGCCCAGATGGGGAACAGAATCAATAGGTCCTGGCGAGGCATAGAATAAGACCAGAGTCACCAGTTTCAGGTGAACCTTTGTGGGAACAAGAGCCACTCTATCCAGCTGAGTCCCAAGTCCTTGTGAGGCCCACGTGAGGACCAGATTCATCAGGTCGAATTGAGGCATAGCTGGGGACAAGAGTCACCAAGTCTGGGTGCGGTCTAGGTGGGGCAAGATTCAGCAGTTCTGAGTTAGGTCAAAGTGGGGACGAGAGAGGCCAGGTCCAAGTGAGGCCAAACTGAGGACCAGAATCACCAGTTCCAGGTGAGGTCCATGTTGGAAAGAGAGTCACCAGGTCCAGGAGAGGTCCAGGTGTGGACCAGAGTCACCAGATCCAAGTGAAGTCCAGGTGGGGACCAGAGTCACCAGATCCAGGTGAAGCCCAGGTGGGGACCAGAGTCACTAGGTCCAGATTAGGCCCAGGTGAGGACCAGAGTTACCAGGTACACGTGAGGCCCCGGTGGGTATCAGAGGCAACAGGTCCATGTTAGGCCGGCATGGGGACCAAGGTCAACACGTCTACTTGAGGCCCAGGTGTGGAACACAGTAAGCAGGTCCAGGTGAGTCCCCGGTGGTGACAAGAGTCACCACGTCCAAGTGAGGCCCAGGTGGGGACCAGGATCACCAGGTCCAGAGGAGTCCCTTGAAAGAACCAGAGTCAACTGTTCAAGGTCAGGCGCAGGTGGCAACCAGGGTCAGCAGGACCAAGTCAGGCCAAAGTGGGGTTCACAGTCACTAGGGCACGGTGAGACCCAAAGTTGGACCAGAGTCACCTAGTCCAGGTGAGGTCCAGTTGTGGAACACAGCCACCGGGTCCCAATTTTGCGCAGTTGAGGAATATGGTCAACAGGGCCAGGTGAGGCCCAGATGGAGACAGGAGTCCCCAAATCCAGGTGAAGCCCAGGTGCGGACCACAGTCACCAGATCCAGGGTAGTCTCAGATGCAGACCAGAATCACCAGGTCCAGGTGAGGTGCCGGGGGCAACCACACTCACCAGGTCCCGGTGAGGCCCTGGTGGGGATCAGGGTCACGAAGTACATGAGAAGCTAGAAACACTGCAGACACCAGGTCCACATGATGTCCATGTGGGAACGAGAATCCCCAGTTACAGGTGAGGACCAGGTGGGGATCTGACTCACCATGTTCAGGTGAGACCCAGGTGGGAACCAGTGTCACCATGTCCAGGTGTGGCCCAGGTGAAGACCAGAGTTAATAGGTCCGGCTGGGTCACTGTTAGTGAACAGTGTAACCATATCCTGATGCTACCCAGGTGGGTACCAGAGACACCAGGTCCTGGTGAGGACCAGGTGGGACCGGAGACATGAGGTCCAGGTGAGGTCACGATGGGAACCACCGTCACCAGGTCAGGTGAGGCGATGCTTAGGATCAGAATCACCAGTTACAGGTGAGGCCCATGTGGAGCCAGAGTCACCTGGTACAGAAGAGGCCAAAGTCAGGACCAGAGTTACCAGGATCAGGTTAATCCGAGTGGGGAATAGAATAACCATGACCCGATGATGCCCAGGTAGAACCAGAGTCACCAGGTCCAGATGAGGTGCAGGTGGGGAGCATATTCACTAGGTCCCGGTGACGCCCACTTGAGGACCAGAGTCACCAGGTCTAGTTGAGTGTTAGAGGGGTTCCAGATTCAGCTGGTCTAGGTGACATCCAGATGGGGACCAGAGTCACCATGTCAGAGTGACGCCCAGAAGGGTTCCAGAGTCATCATGTCCAGGTAAGGCTCAGGTGTCGACCAGAGTATCCAGGTCATAATGGTCCACAGGTGAGAACCAGAGTCACCAGATCGGGTGAGGCCCAGTGAGGATCAGAGTCACCAGTTCCAGGTGAGGCCAAGAAGGAGTCCATAGCAATCATGTCCCGGTGGGGAAACATGGAATTCGATTCTTTTCGATTTGATTCTTTATGATTTTTTTCAACTCGATTCAATTCGATTCTTTTTTTTATGATAGTCACAAAGAGAGAGAGAGAGAGCAGAGACACAGGCAGAGGGAGAAGCAGGCTCCATGCACCGGGAGCCCGATGTGGGATTCGATCCCGGGTCTCCAGGATCGCGCCCTGGGCCAAAGGCAGGCGCTAAACCGCTGCGCCACCCAGGGATCCCTCAATTCGATTCTTTTTATTCGAATCTATTTGATTCTTTTTGATTCGATTTGATTCTATTCGAGTTTTTTCGATTTGATTCGATTAGTTCCTTTTCGATTTAATTCAATTCATTTCTTTTGATTCAATTCAATTCGATTCTTTTGGATTCGATTCTTTTGGATTCGAATCGAGTAGATTCTTTTCATTTCGATCGGATTCATTTCAATTCGATTCTTTTCGATTCGAATGTTTTCGAATCAATTCGATACTTTTTGATTCGATTCGATTCTTTTCGTGTCGATTTGATTCTTTTCGATTCGATTCTTTTCTATTTGAATCGATTCGATTCTTTTCATTTCGATTCAATTTGATTCAATTCGATTCTTTTCGATCAATTCAATTTGATTGTTTTCGATTTGATTCGATTCGATTCTTTTCTATTCTATTCAATTCGATTAGTTTCCATTCGATGATGCAATTGGATTCTTTTCGATTCGAGTCGATACGATTCGATTCTTTTTTGATTAGATACAATTCGATTCTTTTCGATTCGATTCGACTCGATTTCATTCTTTTTGATTCGATTCGACTAGAATTTAATCGACTGATTCAATTTGATTCTTTTCTTTTCGGTTCGATTCTTTTCTATTCGATTTTTTTCTATTCAATTCGAATATTTCAATTCGATTCGATTCAATTCGATTCTTTTCGTTTCAAATCGATTCGTTTCATTCGAGTCTTTTCAATTCGATTCTTTTCGATTCGATTCGATTTGATATTTTTAATTCGATACGAGTCTTTTCGATTCGATTGGATTAGTTTCAATTCGATTCTTTTCGATTCGAGTCTTTTTGATTCGATTCATTTCGATTCGATTCGATTCTTTTCAATTCGATTTGATGCTTTTCCATTTGATCTGATTTGTTTCATTTCGATTCTTTTCGATTCAATTCGATTCTTTTCGATTCCATTAAATTTGATTCGATTCTTTTCGATTCGATTAGATTCTTTTCGATTTGATTCCATTCAGTTCGATTCTTTTCGATTCGATTGGATTCTTTTCGATTTGATTCACTTCTTTCGATTCGATTTGATTTGATTCTTTTCGATTCGATTCAATACGATTCTTTTCATTTCGATTCTAATCGATTCTCTTCGAATCAATTCCTTTCGATTCTATTCGATTTTTTTCGATTCTATTCTATTCGATTCATTTTGAATCATTTCGATTTGATTCTGTTCGAGTGGTTTCTATTAGATTATTTTCAATTTGATTCAATTCGATTCGAGTCTTTTTGATTCGAGTCTTTTCGACTCGATGCAATTCAATACGATTCTTTTAGATTCGATTCGATTCGATTGTTTTCGTTTCGATTCGACTTTTTTTGATTCGATTCTTTTCGATTCGATTGTTTTCAATTCGATTGATTCGATTCTTTTCAATTCTATGCTATTCAAAGCGATTCTTTTGTATTTGATTCGATTCGATTGTTTTCCTTTTGATTCGGTTCGATTCGTTTCTTTTCGATTCGATTCAATTCTTTTCGATTCGATTCTTTTCGATTCGATTTGATTCTTTTCGATTCGATTCTTTTCGGTTCGATTTGATTCTTTTCGATTCTATTCTATTCTTTTCTATTCCATTCGAATCGATTCGTTTTGATTGAATTCGATTCTTTTCGATTCGATTCAATTAGATTCTTTTCGATTGGATTCAATTTGTTTCGATTCGAATCAATTTGATTCTTTTCGATTGGATTCCATTCGATTCTTTTCGATTTGATTCAATTCGATTCTTTTCGATTCTATTCATTTCGATGATTTTCGTTGAGATTAGATTCTTTTCGATTTGATTTTTTCGGTTCGAGTCGATTCATTTCGCTTATTTTGGTTAGGATCAATTCAATTCGATTCTTTTTGATTTGATTTGATTCTATTCGATTTCTTTCGATTCTATTCTATTCTATTCTTTTCTATTCCATTCCATTCAATTCGATTCTTTTCGATTCGATTCGATTGTTTTAGATATGATTCCATTCTTTCGATTCTATTTGATATGATTCTTTTCGATTCGATTTGATACGATACTTTTTATTTTGATTCGAATCGATTCTCTTCGGTTCGATTCGTTTTGATTCTTTTCGATTCAATTCTATTCGAATTTTTTCGATTTGATTCGATTCGATTCTTTTAGATTCTACTTGATTTGTTTCTTTTCGATTCGTTTTGATTCGATTCTTTTTGATTCATGTCGATTCGATTCGATTCTTTTGTTTCGATTCGATTCTTTTCAATTCGAATCTTTTCGTTACATGGAATTCGATTCTTTTCGATTTGATTCTTTATGATTTTTTCAACGCGATTCAATTCGATTCTTTTTTTTATGATAGTCACAGAGAGAGACACAGGCAGAGGGAGAAGCAGGCTCCATGCACCAGGAGCCCGATGTGAGATTCGATCCCGGGTCTCCAGGATCGCGCCCTGGGCCAAAGGCAGGCGCTAAACCGCTGCGCCACCCAGGGATCCCTCAATTCGATTCTTTTTTATTCGAAGCTATTCGATTCTTTTTGATTCGATTTGATTCTATTCGAGTTTTTTCGATTTGATTCGATTAGTTCCTTTTTGATTCAATTCAATTCATTTCTTTTGATTCAATTCAATTCGATTCTTTTGGATTCGATTCGATTCTTTTGGATTCGATTCTTTTGGATTCGAATCGAGTAGATTCTTTTCATTTCGATCGGATTCATTTCAATTCGATTCTTTTCGATTCGAATGTTTTCGAATCAATTCGATACTTTTTGATTCGATTCGATTCTTTTCGTGTCGATTTGATTCTTTTCGATTCGATTCTTTTCTATTTGAATCGATTCGATTCTTTTCATTTCGATTCGATTTGATTCAATTCGATTCCTTTCGATCAATTCAATTTGATTGTTTTCGATTTGATGCGATTCGATTCTTTTCGATTCTATTCAATTCGATTAGTTTCCATTCGATGATGCAATTGGATTCTTTTCGATTCGAGTCGATACGATTCGATTCTTTTCGATTCGATTCGATTCTTTTCGATTCGATTCGACTCGATTTCATGCTTTTTGATTTGATTCGACTAGAATTTAATCGACTGATTCAATTTGATTCTTTTCTTTTGGGTTCGATTCTTTTCTATTCGATTTTTTTCTATTCAATTCGATTCTTCCAATTCAATTCGATTCGATTCGATTCTTTTCGTTTCAAATCGATTCGTTTCAATTCGAGTCTTTTCAATTCGATTCTTTGCGATTCGATTCGATTTGATATTTTTAATTCGATTCGAGTCTTTTCGATTCGATTCGATTCTTTTCAATTCGATTCTTTTCGATTCAAGTCTTTTTGAATCGATTCCTTTTGATTCGATTCGATTCTTGTCAATTCGATTTGATTCTTTTCCATTTGATCTGATTTGTTTCATTTCGATTCTTTTCGATTCAATTCGATTCTTTTCGATTCCATTAAATTTGATTTGATTCTTTTCGATTCGATTAGATTCTTTTCGATTTGATTCCATTCAGTTCGATTCTTTTCGATTCGATTGGATTCTTTTCGATTTGATTCAATTCTTTCGATTCGATTTGATTTGATTCTTTTCGATTCGATTCAATACGATTCTTTTCATTTCGATTCTAATCGATTCTCTTCGATTCATTCGTTTCGATTCGTTTCGATTCTATTCGATTTTTTCGATTCTATTCTATTCGATTCATTTTGAATCATTTCGATTTGATTCTGTTCGAGTGGTTTCTATTAGATTCTTTTCGATTTGATTCAATTCGATTCGAGTCTTTTTGATTCGAGTCTTTTCGACTCGATTCAATTCAATACGATTCTTTTAGATTCGATTCGATTCGATTGTTTTCGTTTCGATTCGACTTTTTTTGATTCGATTCTTTTCGATTCGATTGTTTTCAATTCGATTGATTCGATTCTTTTCAATTCTATGCTATTCAAAGCGATTCTTTTGTATTTGATTCGATTCGATTGTTTTCGTTTGATTCGGTTCGATTCGTTTCTTTTCGATTCGATTCAATTCTTTTCGATTCGATTCTTTTCGATTCGATTTGATTCTTTTCGATTCTATTCTATTCTTTTCTATTCCATTCGAATCGATTCGTTTTGATTGAATTCGATTCTTTTCGATTCGATTCAATTAGATTCTTTTCGATTGGATTCAATTTGTTTCGATTCGAATCAATTTGATTCTTTTCGATTGGATTCCATTCGATTCTTTTCGATTTGATTCAATTCGATTCTTTTCGATTCTATTCATTTCGATTATTTTCGTTTAGGTTAGATTCTTTTCGATTTGATTTTTTCGGTTCGAGTCGATTCATTTCGCTTATTTTGGTTAGGATCAATTCAATTCGATTCTTTTTGATTTGATTTGATTCTATTCGATTTCTTTCGATTCTATTCTATTGTATTCTTTTCGATTCGATTCCATTCAATCCGATTCTTTTCGATTCGATTCGATTGTTTTAGATTTGATTCCATTCTTTCGATTCTATTTGATATGATTCTTTTCGATTCGATTTGATACGATACTTTTTATTTTGATTCGAATCGATTCTCTTCGGTTCGATTCGTTTTGATTCTTTTCGATTCAATTCTATTCGAATTTTTTCGATTTGATTCGATTCGATTCTTTTAGATTCTACTTGATTTGTTTCTTTTCGATTCGTTTTGATTCGATTCTTTTTGATTCATGTCGATTCGATTCGATTCTTTTGTTTCGATTCTATTCTTTTCAATTCGAATCTTTTCGTTAAATGGAATTCGATTCTTTTCGATTTGATTCTTTATGATTTTCTTCAAGGCGATTCAATTCGATTCTTTTTTTTATGATAGTCACAGAGAGAGACAGAGGGCAGAGACACAGGCAGAGGGAGAAGCAGGCTCCATGCACCAGGAGCCCGATGTGAGATTCGATCCCCGGTCTCCAGGATCGCGCCCTGGGCCAAAGGCAGGCGCTAAACCGCTGCGCCACCCAGGGATCCCTCAATTCGATTCTTTTTTATTCGAATCTATTCGATTCTTTTTGATTCGATTTGATTCTATTCGATTTTTTTCGATTTGATTCGATTAGTTCCTTTTTGATTCAATTCAATTCATTTCTTTTGATTCAATTCAATTCGATTCTTTTGGATTCGATTCGATTCTTTTGGATTCGATTATTTTGGATTCGAATCGAGTAGATTCTTTTCATTTCGATCGGATTCATTTCAATTCGATTTTTTTCGATTCGAATGTTTTCGAATCAATTCTTTTTGATTCGATTCGATTCTTTTCGTGTCGATTTGATTCTTTTCGTTTCGATTCTTTTCTATTTGAATCGATTCGATTCTTTTCATTTCGATTCGATGTGATTCAATTCGATTCTTTATGATCAATTCAATTTGATTGTTTTCGATTTGATTCGATTCGATTCTTTTCGATTCTATTCAATTCGATTAGTTTCCATTCGATGATGCAATTGGATTCTTTTCGATTCGAGTCGATACGATTCGATTCTTTTTGATTAGATACAATTCGATTCTTTTCGATTCGATTCGATTCTTTTCGATTCGATTCGACTCGATTTCATTCTTTTTGATTCGATTCGACTAGAATTTAATCGACTGATTCTATTTGATTCTTTTCTTTTCGGTTCGATTCTTTTCTATTCGATTTTTTTCTATTCAAATCGATTTAATTCGATTCGATTCTTTTCATTTCTAATCGATTCGTTTCAATTCGAGTCTTTTCAATTCGATTCTTTTCGATTCGATTCGATTTGATATTTTTAATTCGATTCGAGTCTTTTCGATTCGATTCGATTCTTTTCAATTCGATTCTTTTCGATTCGAGTCTTTTTGATTCGATTCATTTCGATTCGATTCGATTCTTTTCAATTCGATTTGATGCTTTTCCATTTGATCTGATTTGTTTCATTTCGATTCTTTTCGATTCAATTCGATTCTTTTCGATTCCATTAAATTTGTTTTGATTCTTTTCGATTCGATTAGATTCTTTTCGATTTGATTCCATTCAGTTCGATTCTTTTCGATTCGATTGGATTCTTTTCGATTTGATTCAATTCTTTGGATTCGATTTGATTTGATTCTTTTCGGTTCGATTCAATACGATTCTTTTCATTTCGATTCTAATCGATTCTCTTCGATTCAATTCGTTTCGATTCGTTTCGATTCTATTCGAATTTTTTCGATTCTATTCTATTTGATTCATTTTGAATCATTTCGATTTGATTCTGTTCGAGTGGTTTCTATTAGATTCTTTTCGATTTGATTCAATTCGATTCGAGTCTTTTTGATTCGAGTCTTTTCGACTCGATTCAATTCAATACGATTCTTTTAGATTCGATTCGATTCGATTGTTTTCAATTCGATTGATTCTAGAGTGGTACCAGATTCACCTTGTCTAGGTGACATCCAGATGGGGACCAGAGTCACCTTGTCAGGCTGAGGCCCAGAGGGGATTAAGAGTCATCATGTCCAGGTGAGGCTCAGGTGTGGAACCGAGTATCCAGATCATAATGGTCCTCAGGTGAGGACCAGAGTCACCAGATCTGGGTGAGGCCCAGTTACGATCAAAGTCACAAGTTCCAGGTGAGGCCAAGAAGGAGTCCACAGCAATCAGGTCCAGGTGGGCAACAAATTCACCAGGACTGGGTGAGGCCCAGTTGGGGACCAGATTCACCAGGTCCAGGTGACTTCCAGGTGGTGACCAGACTTACCAGTTCCGGGTGAGGACCAGGTAAGCCCAAGATTCAACAGGTCCACGTGAGGCCCACGTGGGGACCTGTGTCACCAGGTATGTGTGAGGCCCAGGTGGCAACCCCACTCCCCAGGTCCAGGTGAGGCCAACCTGCAGGCCATGCTTTGGAACCATGTCCCGATGATGCCCAGGTAGGGACCAGACTCACCAGGTGCAAATGAGGCCCAGATGGAGCAAATTCACTAGGTCCAGGTGAGGCCCAGTTGAGGACCATAGTTACCAGATATTGCTGAGGCGTAGAAGGATACCAGAATCACCTGGTCCAGGTGACATCGAGATGGGGACCAGAGTCACCAGGTCAGGGTGAGGCCCAGACAGGTTCAAGAGTAATCATGTTCAGGTGAGGCTAGGTGTGGAACAGAGTCACCAGGTACCAAGGATGCCCAGGTGTTGACCAGAGTCACCAGGTCTGGGTGTCGCCCAGATAGGATCAGAGTCACCAGTTCCAGGTGAGGCCAAGAAAGAGTCCACAGCAATCAGGTCCAGGTGGGGAACAAAGTCAACAGGACTGGGTGAGGCCCAGTTGGGGAACAGATTCACAAGGTCCAGGTGAGGCCCAGGTGGTGACCAGAGTCCCCGGGTCTGGGGGAGTACCAGGTAAGGAGAAGATTCACCAGGTCCAAGAGGCCCCTGTGGGGACTGGAGTCACCAGGTATGGGTGAGGCCCAGGTAGCAACCCCACTCACCAGGTCCAGGTGAGGCCAAGCTGCAGGCCAGAGTCACCAGATACAGGTGAGACCTTAGTGGGGACCGGAGTCACAAGGTAAAATTGACTCTACAAGAACACCACCGTCACCAGGACCAGGTGTGATTCATGTGGGAACGAGAGTCACCAGGTCCAGGTGAGACCCAGGTGGGGACCACAGTCACCAGGACCAGATTGAGGCCTAGGTGGGGAGCCAGAGTCATCAGGACCAGTTGAGGCCAAAGTGTGGAGCAAAGTTATCATGTCCAGCTGAGGCGCAGGTGGGGAACACAGTAACCATGTCCCATTGATGCCAGGTGGGAAAAGAGTCACAAGGTCTAGACGAGGCCTAAGTGAGGAGTAGATTCACCAGTCCTGTTGAGGCCCAGTTGAGGACCAATGTCCCCAGCTCTGGGTGAGTCCCAGAGGGGGAACAGAGTCACCCGGTTCTGGTGATATCCAGGTGGGGACCAGAGTCGCCACATCAGGGTGAGGCCCAGAGGGGGACGAGAATCACTATGTCCAGGTGAGGCCGCGATGTGGAACTGAGAAACCAGGTCTCATGATGCCCATATGAGGACCTGAGTCACCAGGTCCAGGTGAGGTCCCTGTGGGCACGAGTCACCTCGTCCCGGTGAGGGCCAGGTGGGGACCAAGGTGACGAGGTACATGAGAAGCTATAAACACTGCATCCACCAGGTCCACATTATGTCCATGTGGGAAGGAGAATCACCAGTTACCGGTGAGGACCAGATGGGGATCCGACTCACCATGTCCAGGTGAGGCCCAGATGTGAACCAGTGTCACCATGTCCAGGTGTGGCCCAGGTGAAGACCAGAGTTAATAGGTCCGGCTGGGTCACTGTTAGTGAACAGTGTAACCATATCCTGATGCTACCCAGGTGGGTACCAGAGACACCAGGTCCTGGTGAGGCCCAGGTGGGACCAGAGACATGAGGTCCAGGTGAGGTCCCGATGGGAACCAGTCACCATGTCAGGTGAGGCCATGCATAGCATCAGAGTCACCAGTTACAGGTGAGGCCCAGGTGGAGCCAGAGTCACCTGGAAGAGAAGAGGCCAAAGTCAGACCAGAGATACCAGTATGAGGTCAGTCCCAGTGGGGAATAGAATAACCATGTCTCGATGATGCCCAGGTAGAACCAGAGTCACCAGTTCCAGATGAGGCCCAGGTGGGGAGCTAATCACTAGGTCCCGGTGAGGCCCAGTTGAGGACAAGAGTCACAAGGTCAAGTTGAGGCCTAGATGGGTACCAGATTCACCTGGTCTAGGTGACATCCAGATAGAGACCAGTGTCACCATGTCAGGGTGAGGCCCAGAGGGGATCCAGAGTCATCATGTCCAGGTGAGGCTCAGGTGTGGAACAGAGTATCGAGGTCATAATGGTCCAGAGGTGAGGACCAGAGTCACCAGATCTGGGTGAGGCCCAGTTAGGATCAGAGTCACCAGTTCTAGCTGAAGCCAAGAAGGAGTCAACAGCAATCAGGTCCAGGTGGGAAACAAAGTCACCAGGACTGGATGAGGCCCAGATGGGGACCAGATTCACCAGGTCCAGGTGAGGCCAAGGTGGTGACCAGAGTCCCCGGGTGTGGGAGAGGACCAGGTAAGAAACAGATTCACCAGGTGCAAGACGCCCACGTGGGGACCCGAGTCACCAGGTATGGGTGAGGCCCAGGTGGCAACCCCACTCACCAGGTCCAGGTGAGGCCAACCTGCAGGCCATGCAGAGGAACTATGTCCCGATGATGCCCACGTAAGGAACAGAGTTACCAGGTCCATCTGAGGACAACCTGCAGTCCATGCAGTGGAACCATGTCCCGATGATGCCCAGGTAGGGACCAGAGAAACCAGGTCCAAATGAGGCCCAGATGGAGCAAGTTCACTTGATCCAGGTGAGGCCCAGTTTAGGACCAGAGTCACCAGATTTGGTTGATGCCTAGAGGGGTACAAGAATCACCTCGTCCAGGTGACATGCAGATGGGAACCAGAGTCACCAGGTCAGGGAGAGGCCCAGAGAGGTTCTAGAGTCATCATGTCCAGGTGAGGCTCAGGTGAGGAACAGTGTCACCAGGTACCATGATGCCCAGGTGAGGACCAGAGTCACCAGATCTAGGTGACGCGCAGATAGGATCAGTGTCACCAGTTCCAGGTAGGCCAAGAAAGAGTCCACAGCAATCAGGTCCAGGTGGGGAACAAAGTCCCCAGGACTGGGTGAGGCCCAGATGGGGACCAGATTCACCAGGTCCAGGTGAGACCCAGGTGGGGACCAGAGTCCCTGGGTCTGGGATAGTACCAGGTAAGGACCAGATTCACCAGGTCCAAGAGGCCCACGTGGGGACCTGAGTCACCAGGTATGGGTGAGGCCCAGGTTGCAAACCCTCTCACCAGTTCAAGGTGAGGCCAACCTGCAGGCCATGCTGAGGAACCGTGACCCGATGATGCCCAGGTAGGGACAGGACTTACCATGTCCAGGTGAGGCCAACCTGCATGCCATGCTGTGGAACCATGTCCCGATGATGCCCAGGTAGGGACCAGAGTCACCAGGTCCAAATTAGGCCCAGATGGAGCATATTCACTAGGTTCAGGTGAGGCCCAATTGAGGACCAGAGGCACCAGAAATGGTTGAGGCCTAGAGGGGTACCAGAATCACCTGGTCCAGGTGATATCCAGATGGGGACCAGAGTCACCAGGTCAGGGTGAGGCCCAGCCAGGTTCCAGAGTCATCATGTCCAGGTGAGGCTCAGGTGTCGAACAGAGTCACCAGGTACAAATGATGCCCAGGTTAGGACCAGAGTCACCAGGTCTGAGTGACGCGCAGATAGGATCAGAGTCACCAGATCCAGGTGAGGCCCTACTGGGGACCGGAGACATCAGGTAAATGTGAGACTACAAGAACACCACAGTCATCAGGTCCAGTGTGGTTCATGTGGGAATGAGAGTCACAGGTCCAGGTGAGACCCAGGTGGGGACCACAGTCACCAGGTCCAGATTGAGGCCTAGATGGGGGGACCAGAATCATCAGGATCAGTTGAGGCAAAAGTGTGGAGCAAAGTTATCATGTCCAGGTGAGGCCCAGGTGGGGAACAGAGTAACCATGTCCCATTGATGCCAGGTGGGAAAAGAGTCAGAAGGTCCAGAAGAGGCCTAAGTGAGGAGTAGATTCACCAGCTCCTGTTGAGGCCCAGTTGAGTGCCAGTGTCCCCAGCTCCGGGTGATTCCCAGAGGGGGACCAAGGTTACCCGGTTCTGGTGATATTCAGGTGGGGACCAGAGTCACCACGTCAGAGTGAGGCCCAGAGTGGGACGAGAATCACTAGGTCCAGGGGAGGCCCCGATGTGGAACTGAGAAACCAGGTCCCATGATGCCCATATGAGGATCTGAGTCACCAGGTCCAGGTGAGGTCCCTGTGGGAACCAGTCACCTCATCCAGGTGAGGCCCAGGTGGGACACAGTCACCAGGTCCAGGTGAGGCCCAGGTATATAAGAGTGTACCCAGGTCCCAATGATGCCCAGGTAAGTACCAGAGTCAACAGGTCCAGGAGAGGCCCAAATATGGAACAGAGTCATTGTGTTCCAGGTGAGGCCAGATGGAGACCACAGGAACCAGGTCCAGGAGAGCCCCATAAGGGAACCAGAGCCACCAGATCCAGGTGAGGTCCAGGTGGGACCACAGTCACAAGGTCCAGGTGACGCGCAGGTGGCAACAGGATTCACCAAGTCCAGGAGAGGCCCAGGTGGCGACCAGTCACCAGACCCAGGTTCGGACATCTAAGGACCAGATTCACCAGGCCCAAGTGAATCCCAAGGGGTGACCAGAGTCACCAGGTAAGGGTGAGGCCCAGAGGGGGAACCAGAGTAACCAGTTTAGTTTGAGGCCCCGAATTGGACCAGAGGTCCCTGGTCAAAGTGAGGCCCAGGTGTGGAATAGAGTATCCAGGTCCCAATGATGGCTGAGTGAGTACCAGAGTCACTAGGCCCATGCAGGCCCTGATGGGGAACAGAATCACTAGGTCCTGATGAGTCATAGAATAAGACCACAGTCAGCAGTATCAGGTGAGCCCCTTGTGGAAACCAGAGCCACTCTATCCATCTGAGTCCCAGGTCCATGGGAGGCCCACGTGAGTAACATATTCATCAGGTCGAAATGAGGCAAGCTGGGGACAAGAGTCACCAGGACTGGGTGCGGCCTAGGTGGGGCAAGATTCAGCAGTTCTGAATTAGGTCAAAGTGGGGACGAGAGACGCCAGGTCCAGGTGAGGCCAAACTTAGGACCAGAGTCACCATATCCAGTTGAGGTCCATGTTGGAATGAGAGTCACCAGGTCCAGGAGAGGTCCAGGTGGGGACCAGAGTCACCAGATCCAGGTGAAACCCAGGTGGGGATCAGAGTCACTAGGTCCAGATGAGGCCCAGGTGAGGACCAGAGTTATCAGGTACACGAGAGGCCCCGGTGGGGATCAGAGGCCACAGGTCCATGTGAGGCCGGCTTGGGGACCATGGTCAACAGATCTACTTGAGGCCCAGGGTGGAACACAGTAAGCAGGTCCAGGTGAGTCCCCAGTGGTGACAGGAGTGACCACGTCCAGGTGAGGCCCAGGTGGGGACCAGGATCATCAGGTCCCGGGGAGACCCTTGAAAGAACCAGAATCAACAGTTCGAGGTCAGGCGCAGGTAGCAACCAGGGTCAGCAGGTCCAAGTAAGGCCAAAGTGGGGTTCACAGTCACTAGGGCACGGTGAGGCACAGAGGGGGACCAGAGTCACTTGGACCAGGTGAGGTCCAGTTGTGGAACACAGTCACCGGGTTCAGGTGAGGCCCAGGTATATAAGGGAGTATAGAGGTCCCAATGATGCCCAGGTAAGGACCAGAGTCAACAGGTCCAAGATACCCACGTGCGGACCTGAGTCACCAGGTATGGGTTAGGCCCAGGTGGCAACCACACTAAGCAGGTCCAGGTGAGGCCAACCTGCAAGCCAGAGTCACCAGATCCAGGTGAGGTCCTAGTGGGGACCGGAGTCACCAGGTAAATGTGAGTCTACAAGAACACCACATTCACCAGGTCCAGGTGTGGTTCATGTGGGAACGAGAGTCACCATGTCCAGGTGAGACCCAGGTGGGGACCACAGTCACCAGGTCCAGATTGAGGCCTAGGTGGTGGGACGAGAGTCATCAAGACCAGTTGAGGCCAAAGAGTGGAGCAAAGTTATCATGTGGAGGTGAGGCCCAGGTGGGGAACAGTGTAACCATGCCCCATTGATGCCAGGTGGGAAAAGAGTCACAGGTCCAGACGAGGCCTGAGTGAGGAGTAGATTCACCAGGTCTTGTTGAGGCCCAGTTGAGGACCAGTGTCCCCAGCTCCGGGTGTGTCCCAGAGGGGGACCAGAGTCACACGATTTTGGTGATATCCAGGTGGGGACCAGGGTCACCACGTCAGGGTGAGGCCCAGAGGGGGACGAGAATCACTAGGTCCAGGTGAGGCCCCGATGTGGAACTGAGAAACCAGGTCCCATGATGCCCATATGAGGACCGGAGTCACCAGGTCCAGGTGAGGTCCCTGTGGGAACCAGTCACCTCGTCCAGGTGAGGCCCAGGTGGGACCACAGTCACCAGGTCCAGGTGAGGCCCAGGTATATAAGAGAGTATCGAGGTCCCAATGATGCCCAGGTAAGGACCAGAGTCAACAGGTCCAGGAGAGGCCCAAATATTTTTCAGAGTCATTGTGTTCCAGGTGAGGCCAGTTGGAGCCCACAGGAACCAGGTGCAGGAGAGCCCCATATGGGAACCAGAGCCATCAGATCCAGGTGAGGTCCAGGTGGGACCACAGTCACAAGGTCCAGGTGATGCGCAGGTGGCAACAGGATTCACCAAGTCCAGGTGAGGCCCAGGTGGCGACCAGTCACCAGATCTAGGTGCAGACCAGCTAAGGACCAGATTCACCAGGCCCTATTAAAGCCCAAGGGGTGACCAGAGTCACCAGGTAAGGGTGAGGCCCAGAGGGGAACCAGAGTAACCAATTTAGTTTGAGGCCCAGAATGGGACCAGAAGTCCCTGTTCAAAGTGAGGCACAGGTGTGGAATAGAGTATCCAGGGTGAGGATCTTTGGGTCCATCATCCAATGATGCCTGGGTGAGGACCAGAGGCACTAGGGCCATGCAGGCCCAGTTGGGGAACAGAAGTACTAGGTCCTGGTGTGGCATAGAATAAGACCACAGTCAGCAGTATCAGGTGAGCCCCTTGTGGGAACCAGAGCCACTCTCTCCAGCTGAGTCCCAGGTCCATGTGAGGCCCACGTGAAGACCAGATTAATCAGGTGGAATTGAGGCATAGCTGGGGAAAAGAGTCACCAGGTCTGGGTGCGGGCTAGGTGGGGCAAGATTCAGCAGTTCTGAGTTAGGTCAAAGTGGGGACGAGAGACGCCAGGTCCAGGTGAGGCCAAACTGAGGATCAGAGTCACCAGATCCAGGTGAGGTCTATGTTGGAAAGAGAGTCACCAGGTCCAGGAGAGGTCCAGTTGGGGACCAGAGTCACCAGATCCAAGTGAAGTCCAGGTGCGGACCAGAGTCACCAGATCCAGGTGAAGCCCAGGTGGGGACCAGACTCAATAGGTCCAGATGAGGCCCAGGTGAGGACCAGATTTACCAGGTACAGGTGAGGCCCGGTGGGGATCAGAGGCAACAGGTCCATGTGAGGCCGGTTGGAGACCATGGTCAACAGTTCTACTTGAGGCCCAGGTGTGGAACACAGTAAGCAGGTCCAGGTGAGTCCCCGGTGGTGACAAGAGCCACCACGTCCAGGTGAGCCCCAGGTGGGGACCAGGATCACCAGGTACAGGGGAGGCCCTTGAAAGAACCAGAGTCAACAGTTTGAGGTCAGGCGCAGGTGGCAACCAGGGTGAGTAGGTCCAAGTCAGGCCAATGTGGGGTTCACAGTCACTAGGGCACGGTGTGACCCAGAGGGAGACAAAAGTCACCTGGTCCAGGTGAGATCCATTTGTGGAACACAGTCACCGGGTCCCAATTTTGCACAGTTGAGGACATTGGTCAACATGGCCAGGTGAGGGCGAGAAGGGGACCGGAGTCCCCAAATCCAGGTGAAGCCCAGGTGGGGACCACAGTCACCAGATCCAGGGTAGTCTCAGGTGCAGGCCAGAATCACCAGGTCCAGGTGAGTTGCAGCTGGCAACCACACTCACCAGGGCCCGGTGAGGCCCTGGTGGGGACCAGAGTCACGAGGTACATGAGAAGCTAGAAACACCGCAGCCTCCAGGTCCACATGATGTCCATGTGGGAATGAGAATCACCAGTTACAAGTGAGGACCAGGTGGGGATCCGACTTACCATGTCCATGTGAGACCCAGGTGGGAAGAAGTGTCACCATGTCCAGGTGTGGCCCAGGTGAAGACCGGAGTTAATAGGTCCGGCTGGGTCACTAATAGTGAAGAGTGTAACCATATACTGATGCTACCCAGGTGGGTACCAGAGACAACAGGTCCTGGTGAGGCCAAGGTGGGTTCAGAGGCATTGGGTCCAGGTGAGGTCCCAATGTGAACCACAGTCACCAGGTCAGGTGAGGCTATGCTTATCAAAAGAGTCACTAGTTACAGGTGAGGCCCAGGTGGAGCCAGAGTCACCTGGTACAGAAGAGGCCAAAGTCAGGACCAGAGTTACCAGGATCAGGACATTCCCAGTGGAGAATAGAGTAACCATGTCCCGATGATACCCAGGTAGAACCAGAGCCACAAGGTACAGATGAGGCGCAGGTGGGGAGCATATTCACGAGGTCCCGGTGAGGGCCAGTTGAGGACCAGAGTCACCAGGTCTAGTTGAGGCCTAGAGGGGTACCAGATTCACCTGGTCTAGGTGACATCCAGATGGGGACCAGAGTCACCATGTCAGGATGAGGCCCAGAGGGGATCCAGAGTCATCAGGTCCAGGTGAGGCTCAGGTGTGGAAGAGAGTCACCAGGTACCAATGATGCCCAAGTGAGGACAAGAGTCACCAGTTCTGGGTGAGGCGCAGAAATGATAAGAGTCACCAGTTGCAGGTGAGGCCAAGAAAGAGTTCACAGCAATCAAGTCCAGGTGGGGAACAAAGTCACCAGACCTGGGTGAGACCCAGATGGGGACCAGATTCACCAGGTCCAGTTGAGGCCCAGGTGGGGATAGAGTCCCCGGGTCAGGGAAAGGATCAGGTAACGAACAGATTCACCAGGTCCAAGAGGCTCACGTGGGGACCTTAGTCACCAGCTATGTGTGAGGCCTAGGTGGCAACCCCACTCACCAGGTCCAGGTGAGGCCAACCGGCGGGCCAGAGTCACCAGATCCAGGTGAGGCCCTAGTGGGGACTGGAGTCACCAGGTACATGTGAGTATACAAGAACACCACAGTCACCAGATCCAGGTGTGGTTCATCTGGGAACGAGAGTCAGCAGGTCCAGGTGAGACCCAGGTGGGGACCACAGTCACCAGGTCCAGATTGAGGCCTAGGTGGGCGGACCAGTGTCATCAAGACCAGTTGAGGCCAAAGTGTGGAGCAAAGTTATCATATCCAGGTGAGGCCCAGGTGGGGAACAGAATAACAATGTCCCATTGATGCCAGGTGGGAAAAGAGTCACAAGGTCCTGACGATGCCTAAGTGAGGAGTAGATTCATCAGGTCCTATTGAGGCCCAGTTGAGGACCAGTGTCCCCAGCTCCGGGTGAGTCCCAGAGGGGGACCAGAGCCACCCGGTTCTGGTAATATCCAGGTGGGGACCAGAGTCACCACGTCAGGGTGAGGCCCAGAGGGGGACGAGAATCACTAGGTACAGGAGAGGCCCCGATGTGGAATTGAGAAACCAGGTACCATGATGCCCATATGAGGACCAGAGTCACCAGGTCCAGTTGAGGTCCCTGTGGGAACCAGTCACCTCATCCAGTAGAGGCCCGGGTGGGACCAAAGTCACCAGGTCCAGGTGAGGCCCAGGTATATAACAGAGTATCGAGGTCCCAATGATGCCCATGTAAGGACCATAGTCAACAGGTGCAGGAGAGGCCCAAATATGGATCAGAGTCATTGTGTTCCAGTTGAAGCCAGATGGAGACCACAGGAACCAGGGCCAGGAGAGCCTCATATGGGAACCAGAGCCACCAGATCCAGGTGAGATCCAGGTGGGACCACAGTCACAAGGTCCAGGTGAGGCGCAGGTGGCAACAAGACTCACCAAGTCCAGGAGAGGCCCAGGTGGCGACCAGTCACCAGATTCAGGTGCGGACAATTAAGGACCAGATTCACCAGGCCCAAGTGAATCCCAAGGGGTGACCAGAGTCACCAGGTAAGGGTGAGGCCCAGAGGGGGATCCAGAGTAACCAGTTTAGTTTGGGGCCCAGAATGGGACCAGAGGTCCCTGGTCAAAGTGAGGCCCAGGTGTGGAATAGAGTATCCGGGTCCCAATGATGCCTGGGTGTGGACCAGAGTCACTAGGGCCATGCAGGCCCAGATGGGGAACAGAATCACTAGGTCCTGGTGAGGCATAGAATAAGAACACAGTCACCAGTATCAGGTGAGCCCCTTGTGCGAAACAGAGCCACTCTATCCAGCTGAGTCCCAGGTCCATGTGAGGCCCACGTGAGGACCAGATTCATCAGGTCGAATTGAGGTATAGCTGGGGACAAGAGTCACCAAGTCTGGGTGCGGCTTAGGTGATGCAAGATTCAGCAGTTCTGAGTTAGGTAAAAGTGGGGACGAGAGACATCAGGTCCAGGTGAGGCCAAACTGAGGACCAGAGTCACCAGATCCAGGTGAGGTCCATGTTTGAAAGAGAGTCACCAGGTCTAGCAGAGGTGCAGTTGGGGTCCAGAGTCACCAGATCCATGTGAAGTCCAGGTGGGGACCAGAGTCACCAGATCCAGGTGAGGCCCAGGTGGGGACCAGAGTCACTAGGTCCAGATGAGGCCCAGGTGAGGACCAGAGTTACAAGGTACACGTGAGGCCCCGGTGGGGATCAGAGGCCACAGGTCCATGTGAGGCCGGCTTGGGGACCATGGTCAACAGGTCTACTTGAGGCCCAGGTGTGGAACACAGTAAGCAGGTCCAGGTGAGTCCCCGGTTGGGACAAGTGTCACCACGTCCAGTTGAGGATCAGGTGGGGACAAGGATCACCAGGTACAGGGGAGGCCCTTGAAAGAACCAGAGTCAACAGTTCGAGGTCTGGCGTAGGTGGCAACCAGGGTCAGCAGACCAAATCAGGCCAAAGTGGGGTTCACAGTCACTAGGGCACGGTGACACCCAGAGGGGGACCAGAATGATCTGGTCTAGGTGAGGTCCAGTTGTGGAACACAGTCACCGTGTCCCAACTTTGCCCAGTGGAGGACCATGGTCAAAAGGGCCAGGTGAGGCCCAGATGGCGACCGGAGTCCCCAAATCCAGGTGAAGCCCAGGTGGGGACCAGAGTCACCAGATCCAGGGTAGTCTCAGGTGCAGACCAGAATCACCAGGTCCAGGTGAAGTGCAGGTGGGAACCACACTCACCAGGTCCCGGTGAGGCCGTGGTGGGGACCAGAGTCACGAGGTACAAGAGAAGCTAGAAACACTGCACCCACCAGGTCCACATGACGTCTATGTGGGAACGAGAATCACCAGTTACAGGTGAGGACCAGGTGGGGATCCGACTCACCATGTCCAGGTGAGACCCTGGTGTATACCAGTAACACCATGTCCAGCTGTGGCCCAGGTGAAGACCAGAGTTAATAGTTCTGGCTGGCTCACTGTTAGTGAACAGTGTAACCATATCCTGATGCTACCCTGGTGGGTACCAGAGACACCAGGTCCTGGTGAGGGTCAAGTGGGACCAGAGACATGAGGTCCAGGTGAGGTTCCATTGGGAAAGACAGTCACCAGGTCTGGTGAGGCCATGCTTAGGATCAGAGTCACCAGTTAGAGGTGAGGCCCGGGTGAAGCCAGAGTCACCTGGGACAGAAGAGGCCAAAGTCAGGATCAGAGTTACAAGGATCAGGTCAGTCCCAGTGGGGAATAGAGTAACCATGTCCCGATGATGCCCAGGTAGAACCAGAGTCACCAGGTCCAGATGAGGCGCAGGTGGGGAGCATATTCACTAGGTCCCGGTGAGGCCCAGTTGAAGACCTGAATGCCCAGATCTAGTTGAGGCCTACAGGGGTACCAGATTCACCTGGTCTAGGTGACATCCAGATGGGGACCAGAGTCACCATGTCAGCCTGAGGCCCAGAGGGGATCCAGAGTCATCATGTCCAATTGAGGCTCAGGTGTGGAACAGAGTATCCAGGTCATAATGGTCCACAGGTGAAGACCAGAGTCACCAGATCTGGGTGAGGCCCACATAGCATCAGACTCACCAGTACCATGTGAGGCCAAGAAGGAGTCCACAGCAATCAGGTCCCGGTGGGGAACAAAGACACCAGGACTGGGTGAGGCCCAGATGGGGACCAGATTCACCAGGTCCAGGTGATTACCAGGTGGTGACCAGAGTTACCAGTTCCGGGTGAGGACCAGGTAAGTACCAGATTCCCCAGGTCCAAGTGAGGCCCACGTGGGTACCTGTGTCACCGGTATGGGTGAGGCTCAGATGGCAACCCCACTCACCAGGTCCAGGGGAGGCCAACCTTCGGGCCATGCAGAGGAACCGTGTCCCGATAATACCCAGGTAGGGACCAGAGTTACGAGTTGCAGGTGAGGCCCTAATGGGGACCGGAGTCACCAGGTAAATGTGAGTCTACAAGAACACCACAGTCACCAGGTCCAGGTTTGGTTCATGTGGGAACAAGAGTCACCAGGTCCAGGTGAGACCCAGGTGGGGACCACAGTCACCAGGTCCAGATTGAGGACTAGGTGGGGGACCAGAGTGATCAGGACCAGTTGAGGCCAAAGTGCGGAGCACAGTTATCATGTCCAGGTGAGGCCCAGGTGGGGAACAGAGTAACCATGTCCCATTGATGCCAGGTGGTAAAAGAGTCACAAGGTCCAGACGAGGCCTAAGTGAGGAGTAGATTCACCAGGTCTTGTTGAGGCCCAGTTGAGGAGCAGTGTCCCCAGCTCCGGGTGAGTCCCAGAGCGGGACCAGAGTCACCCGGTTCTGGTGATATCCAGCTGGAGACCAGAATCACCACGTCAGGGTGAGGCCTACAGGGGGACGAGAATCACTAGGTCCAGGTGAGGCCCCGATGTGGAACTGAGAAACCAGGTCCCATGATGCCCATATGAGGACCTGAGTCACTAGGTCCAGTTGAGGTCCCTGTCGGAACCAGGCACCTCGTCCAAGTGAGGCCCAGGTGGGACCACAGTCACCAGGTCCAGGTGAGGCCCAGGTATATAAGTGAGTATCGAGGTCCCAATGAGGCCAGGTAAGGACCAGAGACAACAGATCCAGGATAGGCCCAAATATGGATCAGAGTCATTGTTTTCCAAGTGATGCCTGATGGAGACAACAGGAACCAGGTCAAGGAGAGCCCCATATGGGAACCAGAGCCACCAATCCAGGTGAGGTCCAGGTAGGACAGCAGTCAAAAGGTCCAAGTGAGGCGCAGGTGGCAACAGGATTCACCAGGTCCAGGTGAGGCCCAGGTGGCCACCAGTCACCAGATCCAGGTGAGGACCAGCTAAGCACCAGATTAAACAGGCCCAAGTGAATCCCAAGGGGTGACCAGAGTTAACATGTAAGGGTGAGGCCCAGAGCGGGAACCAGAGTAACCACTTTAGTTTGAGGCCCAGAATGGGACCAGAGGTCAGTGGTCAGAGTGAGTCCCAGGTGTGGAATAGAGTATCCAGGTCCCAATGATGCCTGGGTGAGGACCAGAGTCACTAGGGCCATGCAGGCCAAGATGGGGAACAGAATCACTAGGTCTTGGTGAGGCATAGAATAAGACCACAGTCAGCAGTATCAGGTGAGCCACTTGTGGGAACCGGAGCCACTCTATCCAGCTGAGTCCCAGGTCCATGTGAGGCCCACGTGAGGACCATATTCATCAGATCGAATTGAGGCATAGCTTGGGAATAGAGTCACCCGGTCTGGGTGCAGCCGAGGTGGGGCAAGATTCAGCAGTTCTGAGTTAGGTAAAAGTGGGGACGAGAGACACCAGGTCCAGGTGAGGCCAAACTGAGGACCAGAGTCACCATGTCCAGGAGAGGTCCAGGTGTGGACCAGAGTCACCAGATCCAGGTGAGGTCCATGTTGGAAAGAGAGTCACCAGGTCCCGGAGAGGTCCAGGTGGGGACCAGAGTCACCAGATGAGGTGAAGTCCAGTTGGGGACCAAAGTCACCAGATCAACGTGAAGCCCAGATGGGGTCCAGACTTACTAGGTCCAGAAGAGTCCCAGGTGAGGACCAGAGTAACCAGGTACACGTGAGCTCCGGTTTTGATCAGACGCAACAGGTTCATGTGAGGCCGGCTTGAGGACAATGGTCAACAGGTCTACTTGAGGCCCAGGTATGGAACACAGTAAGCAGGTCCAGGTGAGTCCTCGGTGGTGACAAGAGTCACCACGTCCAGGTGAGGCCCAGGTGGGGACCAGGATCACCAGGTACAGGGGAGGGCCTTGAAAGAACCAGAGTCAACAGTTCATGGTCAGGCGCAGGAGGCAAAAAGGATCAGCAGGTCCAAGTCAGGCCAAAGTGGGGTTCACAGTCACTAGGGCACGGTGAGACCCAGAGGGGGACCAGAGTAACCTGGTCGAGGTGAGGTCCAGTTGTGGAACACAGTCACCGAGTCCCAATTTTGCCCAGTTGAGGACCGTGGTAAACAGGGCCATGTGAGGCCCAGATGGGGACCGGAGTCAAAATATCCAGGTGAAGCCCAGGTGGGGACCACAGTCAACAGATCCAGGGTAGTCTCAGGTGCAGACCAGAATCACCATGTCCAGGTGTGGCCCAGGTGAAGAGCAGAGTTAATACGTCCGGATGGGTCACTGTTTGTGAAGAGTGTAACCATAATCTGATGCTATCCAGGTGGTACCAGAGACACAAGGTCCTGGTGAGGCCCAGGTGGGAACGGAGACATGAGGTCCAGGTGAGGTCCCGATGGGTTCCCCAGTCACCAGGTCAGGTGAGGCCAGGCTTAGGATCAGAGTCACCAGTTACAGGTGAAGCCCAGGTGGAGCCAGAGTCACCTGGTACAGAAGAGGCCAAAGTCAGGACCAGAGTTACCAGGATCAGGTCAGTCCCAGTGGGGAATAGAGTAACCATGTCCCGATGATGCCCAGGGAGGGACCAGAGTCACCAGGTCCAAATGAGGCCCAGATGGAGCATATTCACTAGGTCCAGGTGAGGCCCAGTTGAGGACCAGAGTTTCCAGATCTGGTTGAGGCCTAGAGGGGTACCAGTATCACCTGGTCCAGGTGACATCCAGATGGGGACCAAAGTCACAAGTTCAGGGTGAGGCCCAGAGATTTTCCAGATAGATCATGTCCAGGTGAGGCTCAGGTGTGGAACAGAGTCACCAGGTAACAACGATGCCCAGGTGAGGACCAGAGTCACCAGGTATGGGTGATGCGCAGATTGAATCAGAGTCACCAGTTCCAGGTGAGGCCAAGAAAGAGTCCACAGCAATCAGGTCCAGGTGGGGAACAAATCACCAGGACTGGGTGAGACCCAGATGGGGACCAGATTCACCAGGTCCAGGTGAGTCCCAGGTGGTGACCAGAGTCCCCGTGTCCGGGAGAGGACCAGGTAAGGACCAGATTCACCAGTTCCAAGAGACCCACGTGGGGAACTGAGTCACCAGGTATGGGTGAGGCCCAGGTGGCAACCCCACTCACCAGGTCCAGGTGAAGCCAACCTGCAGGCCAGAGTCTCCAGATCCAGGTGAGTCCCTAGAGGGGACCGGAGTCACCAGGTAAATGTGAGTCTACAAGAACACCACAGTCACCAGGTCCTGGTGTGGTTCATGTGAGAACGAGAGTCACCAGGTCCAGGTGAGACCCAGGTGGGGACCACAGTCACCAGGTCCAGATTGAGGCCTAGGTGGGGGGACCAGAGTCATCAGGAAAGTTGAGGCCAAAGTGCGGACTAAAGTTATCATGTCCAGGTGAGGCCCAGGTGGGGAAAAGAGTAACCATGTCCCATCGATGCCAGGTGGGAAAAGAGTCACCTGGTCCAAACGAGGTCCAAGTGAGGAGTAGATTCACCAGGTCCTGTTGAGGCCCAGTTGAGGACCAGTGTCCCCAGCTCCGGGTGAGTCCCAGAGGGGGACCAGAGTCACCCAGTTCTGGTGATATCCAGGTGGGGACCAGAGTCACCACGTCAGGGTTAGGCCCAGAGCGGGACGAGAATCTCTAGGTCCCGGTGAGGCTCCGATGTGGAACTGAGAAACCAGGTCCCATGATGCCCATATGAGGACCTGAGTCACCAGGTCCAGGTGAGGTCCCTGTGGGAACCAGTCTCCTCGTCCAGGTGAGGCCCAGGTGGGACCACAGTCACCAGATCCAGGGCAGTCTCAGGTGCAGACCAGATTCACCAGGTCAAGGTGAGGTGCAAGTGGCAACCACACTCACCAGGTCCCGGTGAGGCCCTGGTGGGGACCAGAGTCAAGAGGTATATGAGAAGCTGGAAACACTGCAGCCACCAAGTCCACATGATGTCCATGTGGGAACGAGAATCACCAGTTACAGGTGAGGACCATGTGGGGATCCGACTCACCATATCCAGGTGAGACCCAGGTGGGAACGAGTGTCACCATGTCCAGGTGTGGCCCAGGTGAAGACTAGAGTTAATATGTCCGGCTGGGTCACTGTTAGTGAAGAGTGTAACCATATCCTGATGCTACCCAGGTGGGTACCAGAGACACTATGTCCTGGTGAGGCCCAGGTGGGACCGGAGATATGAGGTCCAGGTGAGATCCCAATGGGAACCACAGTCACCAGGTCAGGTTAGGCCATGCTTAGGATCAGAGTCACCAGTTACAGGTGAGGCCCAGGTGGAGCCAGAGTCACCTGGTACAGAAGAGGCCAAAGTCAGGACCAGAGTTACCAGGATCAGATTAGTCCCAGTGGGGAATAGAGTAACCATGTCCGGATGATGCCTAGGTAGAACCAGAGTCAACAGGTCCAATTGAGGCGCAGGTGGGGAGCATTTTCACTCGGTCCCGATGAGGCCCAGTTGAGCACCAGAGTCACCAGGTCTAGTTGAGGCCTGGAGGGGTACAAGATTCACCTGGTCTAGGTGACATCCAGATGGGGACCAGAGTCACCATATCAGGCTGAGGCCCAGAGAGGATTAAGAGTCATCATGTCCAGGTGAGGCTCAGGTGTGAAACAGAGTATCCAGGTAATAATGGTCCACAGGTGAGGACCAGAGTCAGCAGATCAGGGTGAGGCCCAGATAGGATCAAAGTCATCAGTTCCAGGTGAGGCCAAGAAGGTGTCCACAGCAATCAGTTCCATGTGGTGACCAGAGTCCCCGGGACTGGGAGAGGACCAGGTAAGGACCAGATTCATCAGGTCCAAGAGGCCCACGTGGGGACCCGAGTCACCAGGTATGGGTGAGGCCCAGGTGGCAACCCCACTCACCAGGGGCAGGTGAGGCCAACCTGCAGGCCATGCAGAGGAACCCTGTCCTGATGATGCCCAGGTAGGGACCAGAGTTACCAGGTCCAGGTGAGGCCAACCTGCAGGCCATGCAGTGGAGCCAAGTCCCGATGATGCTCAGGTAGGGACCAGAGGCACCAGGTCCAAAAGAGGCCCAGATTGAGCATATTCACTGGGTCAAGGTGAGGCCTAGTTGAGGACCAGAGTCACCAGATCTGGTTGAGGCCTAGAATGGTACCAGAATCACCTGGTCCAGGTGACATCCAGTTGGGGACCAGAGTCACAAGGTCAGGGTGAGGCCCAGAGGGGTTCCAGAGTCATCATGTCCATGTGAGTCTCAGGTGCGGAACAGAGTCACCAGGTACCAATGATGCCCAGGTGAGGACCAGAGTCACCAGGTCTGGTTGTCGCGCAGATAGGATCAGAGTCACCAATTCCAGGTGAGTCCAAGAAAGAGTCCACAGCAATCAGGTCCAGGTGGGGAACAAAGTCACCAGGACTGGGTGAGGCGCAGATGGGGACCAGATTCACCAGGTCCAGGTGAGGCCCAGGTGGTGACCAGAGTCCCCGGGTCCGGGAGAGGACCAGGTAAGGACCAGATTCACCAGGTCCAAGAGGCCCACGTGGGGACCTGAGTCACCAGGTATGGGTGAGGCCCAGGTGGCAACCCCACTCACCAGGTACAGGTGACCCCAACCTGCAGGTCAGAGTCACCAGATCCAGGTGAGGCCCTAGTGGGGACTGGAGTCACCAGGTAAATGTGAGTCTACAAGAAAACCACAGTCACCAGGTCCAGCTGTGGTGTATGTGGGAACGAGAGTCACCAGGTCCAGGTGAGAACCAGGTGGGGACCACAGTCACCAGGTCCAGATTGAGGCCTAGGTGGGGGGACCAGAGTCATCAGGACTAGTTCGGGCCAAAGTGTAAAGCAAAATTATCACGTCCAGGTGAGGCCCAGGTGGGGAACAGACTACCCATGTCCCATTGATGCCAGGTGGGAAAAGAGTCACAAGGTCCAGACGAGGCCTAAGTGAGTAGATTCACCAGGTCCTGTTGAGGCCCGGATGAAAACCAGTGTCCCCAGCTCCGGGTGAGTCCTAGAGGGGGACCAGAGTCAGCCGGTTCTGGCGATATCCAGGTGGGGACCAGAGTCACCATGTCAGGGTGAGACTCAGAGTGGGACGAGAATCACTAGATCCAGGGGAGGCCCCAATGTGGAACTGAAAAACCAGGTCCCATGATGCCCATATGAGGACCTGAGTCACCAGAACCAGGTGAGTTCCATATGGGGACCAGTCACCTCGTCCAGGTGAGGCCCAGGTGGGACCACAGTCAACAGGTCCAGGTAAGGCCCAGGTATATAAGAGAGTGTCCAGGTCCCAATGATGCCAAGGTAAGGACCAGAGTCAACAGGTCCACGATAGGCCCAAATATGGATCAGAGTCATTGTCTTCCATGTGAGGTCAGATGGAGACCACAGGAACCAGGTCCTGGAGAGCCCCATATGGGAACCAGAGCCACCAGATCCAGGTGAGGTCCAGCTGAGTCCACAGTCACAAGGTCCAGGTGAGGCGCAGGTGGCAACAGGATTCAACAAGTCCAGGTGAGGACCAGGTGGCGACCATTCACCACATCGAAGTGCGGACCAGCTAAGCACCAGATTAAACAGGCCCAAGTGAAGCCAAAAGGGTGACCAGGGTCACCAGGAAAGGGTGAGGCCCAGAGTGGAACCAGAGTAACCAGTTTAGTTTGAGGCCCAGAATGGGACCAGAGGTCCCTGTTCAAAGTGAGGCCCAGGTGTGGAATAGAGTATCCAAGTCCCAATGATGCCTGGGTGAGGACCAGAGTCACTAGGGCCATGCAGGCCCAGATGGGGAATAGAATCACTAGGTCCTGGTGAGGCATAGAATAAGACCACTGTCACCAGTATCAGGTGAGCCCCTTGTGGGAACCAGAGCCACTCTATCCAGCTGAGTCCCAGGTCCATGTGAGGCCCACGTGAGGACCAGATTCATCAGGTCGAATTGAGGCATAGCTGGGGACAAGAGTCACCAGGTCAGGGTGCGGACAAGGTGGGGCAAGATTCAGCAGTTCTGAGTTAGGTCAAAGAGGGGACGAGAGATACCAGGTCCAGGTGAGGCCAAACTGAGGACCAGAGTCACCAGATCCAGGTGAGGTCCATGATGGAAAGAGAGTCAGCAGGACCAGGAGAGGTCCAGTGGGGACCAGAGTCACAGATCCAGGTGAAGTCCAGGTGGGGACCAGAGTCACCAGATCCAGGTGAAGCCTAGGTGGGGACCAGAGTCACTAGGTCTAGATGGGGCCCAGGTGAGGACCAGAGGTACCAGGTACACGTGAGGCCACGGTGAGGATCAGAGGCAACTGGTCCATGTGAAGCCGTCTTCGGGACCATGGTCAACAGATCTACTTGAGGCCCAGGTGTGGAACACAGTAACCAGGTCCATGTGAGTCCTCGGTGGTGACAAGAGTCACCACGTCCAGGTGAGGCCAAGGTGGGCACCAGGATCCCCAGGTACAGGGGAGGCCATTGAAAGAACCAGAGTCAACAGTTCGAGGTCAGGCGCAGGTGGCAACCAGGGTCAGCAGGTCTACGTCAGGCCAAAGTGGGGTTCACAGTCACTAGGGCACGGTGACATCCAGAGGGGGACCAGAGTCACCTGGTCCAGGAGAGGTCCAGTTGTGGAACACAGTCAACGAGTCCCAATTTTGCCAAGTTGAGGACCATGGTCAAAAGGGCCAGGTGAGGTCCAGATGGGGACCGGAGTCCCCAAATCCAGGTGAAGCCCAGGTGGGGACCACAGTCACCAGATCCAGGGTAGTCTCAGGTGCAGACCAGAATCACCATGTCCAGGTGTGGCCCAGGTGAAGAGCAGAGTTAATAGATCCGCCTGGGTCACTGTTACTGAACAGTGTAACCGCATCCTGATGCTATCCAGGTGGGTACCAGACACACAAGGTCCTGGTGAGGCCCAGTTTGGCCCGGAGACATGAGGTCCAGGTGAGGTCCCGAAGGAATCCCAGTCACCAGGTCAGGTGAGGCCATGCTTAGGATCAGAGTCACCAGTTACAGTAGAGGCCCAGGTGGAGCCAGAGTCACCTGGGACAGAAGAGGCCAAAGTCAGGAACAGAGTTACCAGGATCAGGTCAGTCCCAGTGGGGAATAGAGTAACCATGTCCCGATGATGCCCAGGTAGATCCAGAGTCACCAGGTCCAGATGAGGCGCAGGTGCGGAGCATATTCACTTGGTCCCGGTGAGGCCCAGTTGAGGACCAGAATGCCCAGGTCTAGTTGAGGCCTAGAGGGGTACCAGATTCACCTGGTTTAAGTGACATCCAGATGGGGACCAGAGACACCATGTAAGGGTGAGGCCCAGAGGGGATCCAGAGTCATCATGTCCAGGTGAGGCTCACGTGTGGAACAGAGTATCCAGGTCATAATGGTCCACAGGTGAGGACCTGAGTCACCAGATCTGTGAGAGGCCCACGTAGGATCAGAGTCACCAGTTCCAGGTGAGGACAAGAAGGAGTCCACAGCAATCAGGTCCAGGTGGGGAACAAACTCACCAGGACTGGTTGAGACCCAGATGGGGACCAGATTCACCATGTCCAAGTGATTCCCAGGTGGTGACCAGAGTTACCAGTTCCGGGGGAGGAACAGGTACGGACCAGATTCACCAGGTCCAAGTGAGGCCCACGTGGGGACCTGTGTCACCAGGCATGGGTAAGGCCCAGGTGGCAACCCCACTCACCAGGTCCAGGTGAGGCCAACCTCCAGGCCATTCAGAGGAACCGTGTCCCGATGATGCCCATTAGGGACCAGAGTTACCAGGTCCAGCTGAGGCCGTCCTGCAGACCATGCAGGGGAAACATGTCCCGATGATGCCCAGGTAGGGACCAGAGTCACCAGGTCCAAATGAGGCCCAGATGGAGCAAATTCACTAGGTCCAGTTGAGGCCCAGTTGAGGACCAGAGTCACCAGTTCTGGTTGATGCCTAGAGGGGTACCAGAATCACCTGGTCCAGGTGACATCCAGATGGGGACCAGAGTCACCAGGTCAGGGAGAGGCCCAGAGAGGTTCCAGAGTCATCATATCCAGGTGAGGCTCAGGTGAGGAACAGAGTCACCAGGTAACAATGATGCCCAGGTGAGGACCAGATCACCAGATCTGGGTGACGCGCAGATAGGATCAGAGTCACCAGTTCCAGGTGAGGCCAAGAAAGAGTCCACAGCAATCAGGTCCAGGTGGGGAACAAATTCACCAGGTATGGGTGAGGCCCAGATGGGGACCAGATTCACCAGGTCCAGGTGAGGCCCAGTTGAGGACCAGTGTCCCCAGCTCCGGGGGGGTCCCAGAGGGGGACCAGAGTCACCCGGTTCCGGTGATATCCAGGTGGGGACCAGAGTCACCACGTCAGGGTGAGGCCCAGAGGGGGACGAGAATCACTAGCTCCAGGTGAGGCCCCGATGTGGAACTGAAACAAGGTCCCATGATGCCAAAATGAGGACCTGAGTCAGCAGGTCCAGGTGAGGTCCCTGTGGGAACCAGTCACCTCATCCAGGTGAGGCCCAGGTGGGACCACAGTCACCAGGTCCAGGTGAGGCCCAGGTATATATGAGTGTATCCAGGTCGCAATGATGCCCAGGTAAGGACCATAGTCAACAGGTGCAGGAGAGGCCCAAATATGGATCAGAGTCATTTTGTTCCAGGTGATGCCTGATAGAGACCACAGGAACCAGGTCCAGGAGAGCCCCATATGGGAACCAGAGCCACCAGATCCAGGTGAGGTCCAGGTGGGACCACAGTCACAAGGTCCAGGTGAGGCGCAGGTGGCAACAGGATTCACCAAGTCCAGGTGAGGCCCAGCTGGCGACCAGTCACCAGATCCAAGTGAGGACAAGATAAGGACCAGATTCACCAGGCCCAAATGAAGCCCATGGGGTGACCAGAGTCACCAGGTAAGAGTGAGTCCCAGAGGGGGAACCAGAGTAACCAGTTTAGTTTGAGGCCCAGAATGGGTCCAGAGGTCCCTAGTCAGAGTGAGGCCCAGGTGTGGAATAGTGTATCCAGGTCCCAATGGTGCCTGGGTGAGGACCAGAGTCACTAGGGCCATGCAGGCCCAGATGGGGACAAATCACTAGGTCCTGGTGAGACATAGAATAAGACCACAGTCAGCAGTACCATTTGATCCCCTTGCGTGAACCACAGCCACTCTATCCAGCTGAGTCCCAGGTCCATGTGAGGCTCACGTGAGGACCGGATTCATTAGGTCGAATTGAGGCATAGCTGGGGACAAGAGTCACCAGGTCTGTGTGCGGGCTAGGTGGGGCAAGATTCAGCAGTTCTGAGTTAGGTCAAAGAGGGGACGAGAGACGCCAGGTCCAGGTGAGGCCAAACTGAGGACCAGAGTCACCAGATCCATGTGAGGTCCATGTTGGAAAGAGAGTCACCAAGTCCAAGAAAGGTCCAAGTGGGGACCAGAGTCACCAGATCCAGGTGAAGTCCAGGTGGGGACCAGAGTCACCAGATCCACGTGAAGCCCAGGTGGGGACCAGAGTCACTAGGTCCCGATGAGGCCCAGGTGAGGACCAGAGTTACCAGGTACACATAAGGCACCGGTGGGGATCAGAGGCAACAGGTCCATGTGAGGCCGGCTTGGGGACCATGGTCAACAGGTCTACTTGAGGCCCTGGTGTGTAACAGAGTCACCATGTCCAGGTGAGTCCCAGGTGGGGACCAGGATCACCAGGTACAGTTGAGGCCTTCGAAAGAACTAGAGTCTACTGGCACAAAAACAGACACATAGATCAGTGAAATAGAATAGAGAATCCAGAAGTGGACCCTGAAATTTATGGGCAACTAATATTCGATAAAGGAGGAAAGACTATCCATTGGAAGAAAGACAGTCTCTTCAATAAATGGTGCTTGGAAAATTGGACATCCACATGCAGAAGAAAGAAACTAGACCACTCTCTTTCACCATACACAAAGATAAACTCAAAATGGATGAAAGATCTAAATGTGAGACAAGATTCCATCAAAATCCTGGAGAAGAACACAGGCAACACCCTTTTTGAACTCGGCCATAGTAACTTCTTGCAAGATACATCCACGAAGGCAAAAAAAACAAAAGCAAAAATGAACTATTGGGACTTCATCAAGATAAGAAGCTTTTGCACAGCAAAGGATACAGTCAACAAAACTCAAAGACAACCTACAGAATGGGAGACGATATTTGCAAATGACATATCAGATAAAGGACTAGTTTCCAAGATCTATAAAGAACTTATCAAACTCAACACCAAAGAAACAAACAATCCAATCATGAAATGGGCAAAAGACATGAACAGAAATCTCACAGAGGAAGACATAGACATGGCCAACATGCACATGAGAAAATGCTCTGCATCACTTGCCATCAGGGAAATACAAATCAAAACCACAATGAGATACCACCTCACACCAGTGAGAATGGGGAAAATTAACCAGACAGGAAACAACCAATGTTGGAGAGGATGCGGAGAAAAGGGAATCCTCATACACTGTTGGTGGGAATGTGAACTGGTGCAGCCACTCTGGAAAACTGTGTGGAGGTTCCTCAAACAGTTAAAAATATACCTGCCCTACGACCCAGCAATTGCACTGTTGGGGATTTTCCCCAAAGAGACAAATGCAATGAAACGCCGGGACACCTGCACCCCGATGTTTAGAGCAACAATGGCCACGATAGCCAAACTGTGGAAGGAGCCTCGGTGTCCAACGAAAGATGAATGGAAAAAGAAGATGTGGTTTATGTATACAATGGAGTATTACTCAGCTATTAGAAATGACAAATACCCACCATTTGCTTCAACGTGGATGGAACTGGAGGGTATTATGCTGAGTGAAGTAAGCCAGTCGGAGAAAGACAAACATTATATGTTCTCATTCATTTGGGGAATATAAATAATAGTGAAAGGGAATATAAGGGAAGGGGGAAGAAATGTGTGGGAAATATCAGAAAGGGAGACAGAACGTAAAGACTGCTAACTTTGGGAAACGAACTTGGGGTGGTAGAAGGGGAGGAGGGCGGGGGGTGTGAGTGAATGGGTGACGGGCACTGGGGGTTATTCTGTATGTTAGTAAATAGAACACCAATAATAAAAAATAAATGTAAAAAAAAAAGAAAAAAGAAAGAACCAGGTCAACAGGTCGAAGTCAAGCGCAGGTGGCAACCAGGGTCAGCAGGTTCAAGTCAGGCCAAAGTGCGGTTCACAGTCATTAGGGCACGGTGAGACCCAGAGGGGGACCAGAGTCACCTGGTCCAGGTGAGGTCCATTTGTGGAACACAGTCGTCGGGCCCAATTTTGCCCAGTGAGGACCATGGTCAACAGGGCCAGGTGAGGCCCAGATGGGGACCGGAGTCCCCAAATCCAGGTGAAGACCAGGTGGGGACCACAGTCACCAGATCCAAGGTAGTCTCAGGTGCAGACCAGAATCACCAAGTCCAGGTGAGGTGCAGGTGGCAACCACACTCACCAGGTCCCGGTGAGTCCCTGGTGGGGACCAGAGTCACGAGGTACATGAGAAGCTAGAAACACTGCAGCCACTAGGTCCACAGGATGTCCATGTGGGAACGAGAATCACCAGTCACAGGTGAGGACCAGGTGGGGATCCGACTCACCATGTCCAGGTGAGACCCATGTGGGAACGAGTGTCACCATGTCCAGGTGTGGCCCAGGTGAAGACCAGAGTTAATAGGTCCGGCTGGGTCACTGTTAATGAACAGTGTAACCATATCCTGATGCTACCCTAGTGCGTACAAGAGACACCAGGTCCTGGTGAGGCTCAGGTGGGACCTGAGATATGAGGTCCAGGTGAGGTCCCGATGGGAACCACAGTCACCAGGTCTGGTGAGGCCATGCTTAGGATCAGAGTCACCAGTTACTGGTGAGGCCCAGGTGGAGCCAGAGTCACCTGGTACAGAAGAGGCCAAAGTCAGGACCAGAGTTACCAGGATCAGGTCAGTCCCAGTGGGGAATAGAGTAACCATGTCCCGATGATACGCAGGTAGAACCAGAGTCACCAGATCCAGATGAGGAGCAGGTGGGGAGCATATCCTCTAGGTCTCGGTGAGGCGCACTTGAGGACCAGAATCCCCAGGTCTAGTTGAGGCCTAGAGGGGTACCAGATTCACCTGGTCTAGGTGACATCCAGATGGGGAGCAGAGTCACCATGTCAAGGTGAGGCCCAGAGGGGATCCAGAGTCATCATGTCCAGGTGAGGCTCAGGTGTGGAACAGAGATCCAGGTCATAATGATCCACAGGTGAGGACCAGAGTCACCAGATCTGGGTGAGGCCCAGTTAGGATCAGGGTCACCAGTTCCAGGTGAGGCCAAGAAGGAGTCCACAGCAATCAGGTCCAGGTGGGGAACAAAGTCACGAGGACTGGGTGAGGCCCATATTGGGACCAGATTCACCAGGTCCAGGTGATTCCCAGGTGGTGACCAGAGTTACCAGTTCCGGGTGAGGACCAGGTAAGGACCAGATTCACCAGGTCCAAGTGAGGCCCACGTGGGTACCTGTGTCACCAAGCATGGGTGAGTCCCAGGTGGCAACCCCACTCTCCAGGTCCAAGTGTGGCCTAACTGCAGGCCATGCAGAGGAACCATGTCCCGATGATGCCCAGGTAGGGACTAGAGTTACCAGGTCCAGGTGAGGCCAATATGCAGGCCATGCAGTGGAACCATGTCCCGATGTTGCCCAGGTAGGGACCAGAGTCACCAGGTCCAAATGAGGCCCAGATGGAGCATATTCACAGGGTCCAGTGAGGCCCAGCTGAGGACCACTGTCACCAGATCTGGTTGAGGCTTAGAGGAGTACCAGAATCACCTCGTCCAGGTGACATCCAGATGGGGACCAGAGGCATCAGGTCAGGGAGAGGCCCAGAGTGGTTCCAGAGTCATCATGTTAGGTTAGGCTCAGGTGTGGAACAGAGTCACCAGGTACCAATGATGCCCAGGTGAGGCCCAGAGTCACCAGATCTGGGTGACGCACAGATAGGATCAGAGTCACCAGTTCCAGGTGAGGCCAAGAAAGAGTCCACAGCAATCAGGTCCAGGTGGGGAACAAAGTCACCAGGACTGGGTGAGGCCCAGATGGGGACCAGATTCACCAGGTCCAGGTGAGGCCCAGGTGGTGACCAGAGTCCCCGGGTCTGGGACAGGACCAGGTAAGGACCAGATTCACCAGGTCCAAGAGGCCCACAAGGGGAATTGAGTCACCACCTATGTGTGAGGCCCAGGTGGCAACCCCACTCACCAGGTCAAGTTGAGGCCAACAGGCAGGCCAGAGTCACCAGATCCAGGTGAGTCTCTAGTGGGGACCGGAGTCACCAGGTAAATGTGAGTCTACAAGAACACCACAGTCACCAGGTCCAGGTGTGGTTCATGTCGGAACGAGAATCACCAGGTCCAGGTGAGACCCAGGTGGGCACCACAGTCACCAGGTCCAGACTGAGGCCTAGGTGGGGGGAACAGAGTCATCAAGACCAGTTGAGGCCAAAGTTTGGAGCAAAGTTATCATGTGGAGGTGAGGCCCAGGTGGGGAACAGAGTAACCATGTCCCATTGATGCCAGGTGCGAAAAGAGTCACAAAGTCCAGACGAGGCCTAAGGGAGGAGTAGATTCACCAGGTCCTTTTGAGGCCCAGTTGAGGAATAGTGTCCCCAGCTCAGGGTGAGTCGCAGTGAGGGACCAGAGTCACCCGGTTCTGGTGATATCCACTTGGGGACCAGAGTCACCACGTCAGGGTGAGGCCCAGAGGGGGACGAGAATCACTAGGTCCAGGGGAGGCCCCGATGTGGAACTGAGAAACCAGGTCCCATAATGCCCATATGAGGACCTGAGTCACCAGGTCCAGGTGAGGTCCCTGTGGGAACCAGTCACCTCGTCCAGGTGTGGCCCAGGTGGGACCACAGTCACCAAGTCCAGGTGAGGCCCAGGTATATAATAGAGTACCCAGGTCGCAATGATGCCCAGGTAAGGACCATAGTCAACAGGTGCAGGAGAGGCCCAAATATGGATCAGAGTCATTTTGTTCCAGGTGAGGCCAGTTGGAGCCCACAGGAACCAGGTGCAGGAGAGCCCCATATGGGAACCAGAGCCACCAGATCCAGGTGAGGTCCAGGTGGGACCACAGTCACAAGGTCCAGGTGAGGCGCAGGTGGCAACAGGATTCACCAAGTCCAGGTGAGGCCCAGCTGGCGACCAGTCACCAGATCCAAGTGAGGAAAAGATAAGGACCAGATTCACCAGGCCCAAATGAAGCCCATGGGGTGACCAGAGTCACCAGGTAAGAGTGAGTCCCAGAGGGGGAACCAGAGTAACCAGTTTAGTTTGAGGCCCAGAATGGGTCCAGAGGTCCCTAGTCAGAGTGAGGCCCAGGTGTGGAATAGTGTATCCAGGTCCCAATGGTGCCTGGGTGAGGACCAGAGTCACTAGGGCCATGCAGGCCCAGATGGGGACAAATCACTAGGTCCTGGTGAGACATAGAATAAGACCACAGTCAGCAGTACCATTTGATCCCCTTGCGTGAACCACAGCCACTCTATCCAGCTGAGTCCCAGGTCCATGTGAGGCTCACGTGAGGACCGGATTCATTAGGTCGAATTGAGGCATAGCTGGGGACAAGAGTCACCAGGTCTGTGTGCGGGCTAGGTGGGGCAAGATTCAGCAGTTCTGAGTTAGGTCAAAGAGGGGACGAGAGACGCCAGGTCCAGGTGAGGCCAAACTGAGGACCAGAGTCACCAGATCCATGTGAGGTCCATGTTGGAAAGAGAGTCACCAAGTCCAAGAAAGGTCCAAGTGGGGACCAGAGTCACCAGATCCAGGTGAAGTCCAGGTGGGGACCAGAGTCACCAGATCCACGTGAAGCCCAGGTGGGGACCAGAGTCACTAGGTCCCGATGAGGCCCAGGTGAGGACCAGAGTTACCAGGTACACATAAGGCACCGGTGGGGATCAGAGGCAACAGGTCCATGTGAGGCCGGCTTGGGGACCATGGTCAACAGGTCTACTTGAGGCCCTGGTGTGTAACAGAGTCACCATGTCCAGGTGAGTCCCAGGTGGGGACCAGGATCACCAGGTACAGTTGAGGCCTTCGAAAGAACTAGAGTCTACTGGCACAAAAACAGACACATAGATCAGTGAAATAGAATAGAGAATCCAGAAGTGGACCCTGAAATTTATGGGCAACTAATATTCGATAAAGGAGGAAAGACTATCCATTGGAAGAAAGACAGTCTCTTCAATAAATGGTGCTTGGAAAATTGGACATCCACATGCAGAAGAAAGAAACTAGACCACTCTCTTTCACCATACACAAAGATAAACTCAAAATGGATGAAAGATCTAAATGTGAGACAAGATTCCATCAAAATCCTGGAGAAGAACACAGGCAACACCCTTTTTGAACTCGGCCATAGTAACTTCTTGCAAGATACATCCACGAAGGCAAAAAAAACAAAAGCAAAAATGAACTATTGGGACTTCATCAAGATAAGAAGCTTTTGCACAGCAAAGGATACAGTCAACAAAACTCAAAGACAACCTACAGAATGGGAGACGATATTTGCAAATGACATATCAGATAAAGGACTAGTTTCCAAGATCTATAAAGAACTTATCAAACTCAACACCAAAGAAACAAACAATCCAATCATGAAATGGGCAAAAGACATGAACAGAAATCTCACAGAGGAAGACATAGACATGGCCAACATGCACATGAGAAAATGCTCTGCATCACTTGCCATCAGGGAAATACAAATCAAAACCACAATGAGATACCACCTCACACCAGTGAGAATGGGGAAAATTAACCAGACAGGAAACAACCAATGTTGGAGAGGATGCGGAGAAAAGGGAATCCTCATACACTGTTGGTGGGAATGTGAACTGGTGCAGCCACTCTGGAAAACTGTGTGGAGGTTCCTCAAACAGTTAAAAATATACCTGCCCTACGACCCAGCAATTGCACTGTTGGGGATTTTCCCCAAAGAGACAAATGCAATGAAACGCCGGGACACCTGCACCCCGATGTTTAGAGCAACAATGGCCACGATAGCCAAACTGTGGAAGGAGCCTCGGTGTCCAACGAAAGATGAATGGAAAAAGAAGATGTGGTTTATGTATACAATGGAGTATTACTCAGCTATTAGAAATGACAAATACCCACCATTTGCTTCAACGTGGATGGAACTGGAGGGTATTATGCTGAGTGAAGTAAGCCAGTCGGAGAAAGACAAACATTATATGTTCTCATTCATTTGGGGAATATAAATAATAGTGAAAGGGAATATAAGGGAAGGGGGAAGAAATGTGTGGGAAATATCAGAAAGGGAGACAGAACGTAAAGACTGCTAACTTTGGGAAACGAACTTGGGGTGGTAGAAGGGGAGGAGGGCGGGGGGTGTGAGTGAATGGGTGACGGGCACTGGGGGTTATTCTGTATGTTAGTAAATAGAACACCAATAATAAAAAATAAATGTAAAAAAAAAAGAAAAAAGAAAGAACCAGGTCAACAGGTCGAAGTCAAGCGCAGGTGGCAACCAGGGTCAGCAGGTTCAAGTCAGGCCAAAGTGCGGTTCACAGTCATTAGGGCACGGTGAGACCCAGAGGGGGACCAGAGTCACCTGGTCCAGGTGAGGTCCATTTGTGGAACACAGTCGTCGGGCCCAATTTTGCCCAGTGAGGACCATGGTCAACAGGGCCAGGTGAGGCCCAGATGGGGACCGGAGTCCCCAAATCCAGGTGAAGACCAGGTGGGGACCACAGTCACCAGATCCAAGGTAGTCTCAGGTGCAGACCAGAATCACCAAGTCCAGGTGAGGTGCAGGTGGCAACCACACTCACCAGGTCCCGGTGAGTCCCTGGTGGGGACCAGAGTCACGAGGTACATGAGAAGCTAGAAACACTGCAGCCACTAGGTCCACAGGATGTCCATGTGGGAACGAGAATCACCAGTCACAGGTGAGGACCAGGTGGGGATCCGACTCACCATGTCCAGGTGAGACCCATGTGGGAACGAGTGTCACCATGTCCAGGTGTGGCCCAGGTGAAGACCAGAGTTAATAGGTCCGGCTGGGTCACTGTTAATGAACAGTGTAACCATATCCTGATGCTACCCTAGTGCGTACAAGAGACACCAGGTCCTGGTGAGGCTCAGGTGGGACCTGAGATATGAGGTCCAGGTGAGGTCCCGATGGGAACCACAGTCACCAGGTCTGGTGAGGCCATGCTTAGGATCAGAGTCACCAGTTACTGGTGAGGCCCAGGTGGAGCCAGAGTCACCTGGTACAGAAGAGGCCAAAGTCAGGACCAGAGTTACCAGGATCAGGTCAGTCCCAGTGGGGAATAGAGTAACCATGTCCCGATGATACGCAGGTAGAACCAGAGTCACCAGATCCAGATGAGGAGCAGGTGGGGAGCATATCCTCTAGGTCTCGGTGAGGCGCACTTGAGGACCAGAATCCCCAGGTCTAGTTGAGGCCTAGAGGGGTACCAGATTCACCTGGTCTAGGTGACATCCAGATGGGGAGCAGAGTCACCATGTCAAGGTGAGGCCCAGAGGGGATCCAGAGTCATCATGTCCAGGTGAGGCTCAGGTGTGGAACAGAGATCCAGGTCATAATGATCCACAGGTGAGGACCAGAGTCACCAGATCTGGGTGAGGCCCAGTTAGGATCAGGGTCACCAGTTCCAGGTGAGGCCAAGAAGGAGTCCACAGCAATCAGGTCCAGGTGGGGAACAAAGTCACGAGGACTGGGTGAGGCCCATATTGGGACCAGATTCACCAGGTCCAGGTGATTCCCAGGTGGTGACCAGAGTTACCAGTTCCGGGTGAGGACCAGGTAAGGACCAGATTCACCAGGTCCAAGTGAGGCCCACGTGGGTACCTGTGTCACCAAGCATGGGTGAGTCCCAGGTGGCAACCCCACTCTCCAGGTCCAAGTGTGGCCTAACTGCAGGCCATGCAGAGGAACCATGTCCCGATGATGCCCAGGTAGGGACTAGAGTTACCAGGTCCAGGTGAGGCCAATATGCAGGCCATGCAGTGGAACCATGTCCCGATGTTGCCCAGGTAGGGACCAGAGTCACCAGGTCCAAATGAGGCCCAGATGGAGCATATTCACAGGGTCCAGTGAGGCCCAGCTGAGGACCACTGTCACCAGATCTGGTTGAGGCTTAGAGGAGTACCAGAATCACCTCGTCCAGGTGACATCCAGATGGGGACCAGAGGCATCAGGTCAGGGAGAGGCCCAGAGTGGTTCCAGAGTCATCATGTTAGGTTAGGCTCAGGTGTGGAACAGAGTCACCAGGTACCAATGATGCCCAGGTGAGGCCCAGAGTCACCAGATCTGGGTGACGCACAGATAGGATCAGAGTCACCAGTTCCAGGTGAGGCCAAGAAAGAGTCCACAGCAATCAGGTCCAGGTGGGGAACAAAGTCACCAGGACTGGGTGAGGCCCAGATGGGGACCAGATTCACCAGGTCCAGGTGAGGCCCAGGTGGTGACCAGAGTCCCCGGGTCTGGGACAGGACCAGGTAAGGACCAGATTCACCAGGTCCAAGAGGCCCACAAGGGGAATTGAGTCACCACCTATGTGTGAGGCCCAGGTGGCAACCCCACTCACCAGGTCAAGTTGAGGCCAACAGGCAGGCCAGAGTCACCAGATCCAGGTGAGTCTCTAGTGGGGACCGGAGTCACCAGGTAAATGTGAGTCTACAAGAACACCACAGTCACCAGGTCCAGGTGTGGTTCATGTCGGAACGAGAATCACCAGGTCCAGGTGAGACCCAGGTGGGCACCACAGTCACCAGGTCCAGACTGAGGCCTAGGTGGGGGGAACAGAGTCATCAAGACCAGTTGAGGCCAAAGTTTGGAGCAAAGTTATCATGTGGAGGTGAGGCCCAGGTGGGGAACAGAGTAACCATGTCCCATTGATGCCAGGTGCGAAAAGAGTCACAAAGTCCAGACGAGGCCTAAGGGAGGAGTAGATTCACCAGGTCCTTTTGAGGCCCAGTTGAGGAATAGTGTCCCCAGCTCAGGGTGAGTCGCAGTGAGGGACCAGAGTCACCCGGTTCTGGTGATATCCACTTGGGGACCAGAGTCACCACGTCAGGGTGAGGCCCAGAGGGGGACGAGAATCACTAGGTCCAGGGGAGGCCCCGATGTGGAACTGAGAAACCAGGTCCCATAATGCCCATATGAGGACCTGAGTCACCAGGTCCAGGTGAGGTCCCTGTGGGAACCAGTCACCTCGTCCAGGTGTGGCCCAGGTGGGACCACAGTCACCAAGTCCAGGTGAGGCCCAGGTATATAATAGAGTACCCAGGTCCCAATGATGCCCAGGTAACGACCAGAGTTAACAGTCCAGGAGAGGCCCAGATATGGATCAGAGTCATTGTGTTCCAGGTGAGGCCAGATGGAGACCACAGGAACACGGACCAGGAGAGCCCCATATGGGAACCAGAGCCACCAGATCCAGGTGAGGTCCAGGTGGGACCACAGTCACAAGGTCCAGGTGAGGCGCAGGTGGCAACAGGATTCACCAAGTCCAAGTGAGGCCCAGCTGTCGACCAGTCACCAGATCCAAGTGAGGACAAGCTAAGGACCAGATTCACCAGGCCCAAATGAAGCCCATGGGGTGACCAGAGTCACCAGGTAAGGGTGAGTCCCAGAGGGGTAACCAGAGTAACCAGTTTAGTTTGAGGCCCAGAATGGGTCCAGAGGTCCCTTGTCAGAGTGAGGCCCAGGTGTGGAATAGTGTATCCAGGTCCCAATGATGCCTGGGTGAGGACCAGAGTCACTAGGGCCATGCAGGCCCAGATGGGGACAAATCACTAGGTCCTGGTGAGGCATAGAATAAGACCACAGTCAGCAGTATCATTTGATCCCCTTGCGTGAACCAGAGCCACTCTATCCAGCTGAGACCCAGGTCCATGTGAGGCTCACGTGAGGACTAGATTCATTAGGTCGAATTGAGGCATAGCTGGGGACAATAGTCACCAGGTCTGGGTGCGGGCTAGGTGGGGCAAGATTCAGCAGTTCTGAGTTAGGTCAAAGTGGGGACGAGAGACGCCAGGTCCAGGTGAGGCCAAACTGAGGACCAGAGTCACCAGATCCGTGTGAGGTCCATGTTGGAAAGAGAGTCACCAGGTCCGGGAGAGGTCCAGGCGGGGACCAGATTCACCAGATCCACGTGAAGCCCAGGTGGGGACCAGAGTCACTAGGTCCCGATGAGGCCCAGGTGAGGACCAGAGTTACCAGGTACACGTGAGGCCCCGGTGGGGATCAGAGGCAACAGGTCCATGTGAGGCCGGCTTGGGGACCATGGTCAACAGGTCTACTTGAGGCCCTGGTGTGTAACACAGTAAGCAGGTCCAGATGAGTCGCCGGTGGTGAAAAGAGTCACCACGTCCAGGTGAGTCCCAGGTGGGGACCAGGATCACCAGGTACAGTTGAGGCCTTCGAAAGAACTAGAGTCTACTGGCACAAAAACTGACACATAGATCAGTGAAACAGAATAGAGAATCCAGAAGTGGACCCTGAACTTTATGGGCAACTAATATTCGATAAAGGAGGAAAGGCTATCCATTCGAAGAAAGACAGTCTCTTCAATAAATGGTGCTGGGAAAATTGGACATCCACATGCAGAAGAATGAAACTAGACCACTCTCTTTCACCATACACAAAGATAAACTCAAAATGGATGAAAGATCTAAATGTGAGACAAGATTCCATCAAAATCCTAGAGAAGAACACAGGCAACACCCTTTTTGAACTCGGCCATAGTAACTTCTTGCAAGATACATCCACGAAGGCAAAAGAAACAAAAGCAAAAATGAACTATTGGGACTTCATCAAGATAAGAAGCTTTTGCACAGCAAAGGATACAGTCAACAAAACTCAAAGACAACCTACAGAATGGGAGACGATATTTGCAAATGTCATATCAGATAAAGGACTAGTTTCCAAGATCTATAAAGAACTTATCAAACTCAACACCAAAGAAACAAACAATCCAATCATGAAATGGGCAAAAGACATGAACAGAAATCTCACAGAGGAAGACATAGACATGGCCAACATGCACATGAGAAAATGCTCTGCATCACTTGCCATCAGGGAAATACAAATCAAAACCACAATAAGATACCACCTCACACCAGTGAGAATGGGGAAAATTAACCAGACAGGAAACAACCAATGTTGGAGAGGATGCGGAGAAAAGGGAATCCTCATACACTGTTGGTGGGAATGTGAACTGGTGCAGCCACTCTGGAAAACTGTGTGGAGGTTCCTCAAACAGTTAAAAATATACCTGCCCTACGACCCAGCAATTGCACTGTTGGGGATTTTCCCCAAAGAGACAAATGCAATGAAACGCCGGGACACCTGCACCCCGATGTTTAGAGCAACAATGGCCACGATAGCCAAACTGTGGAAGGAGCCTCGGTGTCCAACGAAAGATGAATGGAAAAAGAAGATGTGGTTTATGTATACAATGGAGTATTACTCAGCTATTAGAAATGACAAATACCCACCATTTGCTTCAACGTGGATGGAACTGGAGGGTATTATGCTGAGTGAAGTAAGCCAGTCGGAGAAAGACAAACATTATATGTTCTCATTCATTTGGGGAATATAAATAATAGTGAAAGGGAATATAAGGGAAGGGAGAAGAAATGTGTGGGAAATATCAGAAAGGGAGACAGAACGTAAAGACTGCTAACTCTGGGAAACGAACTAGGGGTGGTAGAAGGGGAGGAGGGCGGGGGGTGGGAGTGAATGGGTGACGGGCACTGGGGGTTATTCTGTATGTTAGTAAATAGAACACCAATAATAAAAAATAAATTTAAAAAAAAAGAAAAAAGAAAGAACCAGAGTCAACAGGTCGAAGTCAAGCGCAGGTGGCAACCAGGGTCAGCAGGTCCAAGTCAGGCCAAAGTGGGGTTCACAGTCATTAGGGCACGGTGAGACCCAGAGGGGGACCAGAGTCACCATGTCAGGGTAAGGCCCAGAGGGGATTCAGAGTCATCATGTCCAAGAGAGGCTCAGGAGTGGAACAGAGTATTCAGGTCATAATGGTCCACAGGTGAGGACCAGAGTCAACAGAACTGGGTGAGGCCCAGGTAGGAGCAGAGTCACCAGTTCCAGGTGAAGCAAAGAAGTAGTCCACAGCAATCAGGTCCAGATGGGGAAGGAAATCACCAGGACTGGGTGAGGCCCAGAAGGGGACCAGAGTCACCATGTCAGGTTGAGGCCCAGAGGGGATCCACACTCAACATGTCCAGGAGAGGCTCAGTTGTGGAACAGAGTATCCAGGTCATAATGATCCACAGGTGAGGACCAGAGTCACCAGATCTGTGTGAGGCCCAGTGATGTTCAGAGTCACCAGTTCCAGGTGAGGCCAAGAAGGTGTCCACAGCAATCAGGTCCAGGGCGGAACAAAGTCACCAGGACTGGGTGAGGCCTAGAGGGGTACCTGATTCACCAGGTCCATGTGAGGCCCAGGTGGGGACCTGATTCCACGTTCTGGGAGAGGACCAGGTAAGGACCAGATTCACCAGGTCCAAGAGGCCCACGTGGGAACCTGAGTCACCATGTATGGGTGAGGCTCAGGTGGCCACCCCACTCACCATGTCCAGCTGAGTCCAACCTGCAGGCCATGCAGAGGAACAATGTCCCGATGATGCCCAGCTAGGGACCAGAGATACCAGGTCCAGGTAAGGCCAACCTGCAGGCCAAGAAGTGGAACCATATCGGGATGATGCCCAGGTAGGGCCCAGAGTCACTAGGTCCAAATGAGGCCCAGATGGAGCATATTAACTAGGTCCAGGTGAGGCCCAGTTGACAATCACAGTCACCAGATCTGGTTGAGTCCTAGAGGGGTACCAGAATCACCTGGTCCACGTGACATCCAGTTGGGGACCAGAGTCACCAGTTCTAGTGAGAGGTCCAGGTGGGGACCAGAGTCAACGGATCCAGGTAAGTCCAGGTGGGGACCTGAGTCACCAGATCCAGGTGAAGCCCAGGTGGAGACCAGAGACTCTAGGACCAGATGAGGCCCAGGTGAGGACAGGAGTTACCAGGTACACGTGAGGCCCAGGTGGGGACCAGGATCACCAGGTACAGGGGAGGCCCTTGAAAGAACCAGAGTCAACAGTTCGAGGTTAGGCGCAGGTGGCAACCAGGGTCAGCAGGTCCAAGTCAGGCCAAAGTGGGGTTCACAGTCACTAGGCACAGTGAGACCCAGAGGGGGACCAGTGTCACCTGGTCCAGTTGAGGTCCAGTTTTGGAACACAGTCACCGGGTCCCAATATTGCCCAGTTGAGGACCATGGTCAACAGGGCCAGGTGAGGCCCAGATGGGGACCAGAGTCCAAATATCCAGGTGAAGCCCAGGTGGGGACCACAGTCACCAGATCCAGGGTAGTCTCAGGTGCAGACCATAATCACCAGGTCCAAGTGAGGTGCAGGTGGCAACCACATTCCCCAGGACCCAGTGAGGCCCTGGCGGGGACCAGAGTCACAAGGTACATGAGAAGCTAGAAACACTGCAGCCACCAGGTCCACATGATGTCCATGTGGGCCGGAGAATCAGCAGTTACACGTGAGGACCAGATGGGGATCCGACTCACCATGTCAAGTTGAGACCCAGGTGGGATCCAGTGTCACCATGTCCAGGTGTGGCTCAGGTGAAGACCAGAGTTAATAGGTCCGGCTGGGTCACTGTTAGTGAACAGTGTAACCATATCCTGATGCTACCCAGGTGGGTACCGGAGACACCAGGTCCTGGTGAGGCCCAGGTGGGACCAGAGACATGAGGTCCAGGTAAGATCCCGATGGGAACCACAGTCACCAGCTCAGGTGAGGCCATGCTTAGGATGAGAGTTACCAGTTACAGGTGAGGCCCAGGTGGAGCCAGAGTGACCTGGTACAGAAGAGGCCAAAGTCAGTACCAGAGTTACTAGGAACAGGTCAGTCCCATTGGGGAATAGAGTAACCATGTCCCGATGATGCCCAGGTAGAACCCGAGTCACCATGTCCAGATGAGGCGCAGGTGGGGAGCATGTTCACTAGGTCCAGGTGAGGCCCAGTTGAGGACCAGAGTCACCAGGTCTGGTTGAGGCCGACAGGGGTCCCAGATTCACCTGGTCTAGGTGACATCCAGATGGGGACCAGAGTCACCATGTCAGAGTGAGGCCCAGAGAGGATCCAGAGTCATCATGTCCAGGTGAGGCTCAGGTGTGGAACAGAGTATCCAGGTCATAGTGGTCCACAGGTGAGGACCAGAGTCACCAGATCTGGGTGAGGCCCAGTTAGGATCAGAGTCACCAGTTCCAGGTGAGGCCCAAAAGGAGTCCACAGCAATCAGGTCCAGGCGGGGAACAAAGTCACCAGGACTGGGTGAGGCCCAGATGGCGACCATATTCTCCAGGTCCAGGGGATTCAAAGGTGGTGGCCAGAATTAACAGATTCACCAGGTCCAAGAGGCCCACGTGGGGACCTGAGTCAGCAGGTATGGGTGACGCCCAGGTGTCAACCCCACTCACCAGGTCCAGGTGAGGCCAACCTGTAGGCCAGAGTCACCAGATCCAGGTGAGGCCCTAGTGGGGACCGGAGTCACCAGGTAAATGTGAGTCTACAAGAACACCACAGTCACCAGGTCCAGGTGTGGTTCATGTGGGAACGAGAGTCACCAGGTCCAGGTGAGACCCAGATGGGGACCACAGTCACCAGGTCCAAATTGAGGCCTAGGTGGGGGGACCAGAGTCATCAGGACCAGGTGAGGCCAAAGTGTGGAGCAAATTTATCATGTCCAGGTGAGGCCCAGGTCGGGAACAGAGTAACCATGTCCCATTGATGCCAGGTGGGAAAAGAGTCACAAGTTCCAGAAGAGGCCTATGTGAAGAGTAGATTCATCAGGTCCTGTTGAGGCCAGGTTGAGGACCAGTGTCCACAGCTCCGGTGAGTCTCAGAGGGGGACCAGAATCACCCGGTTCTGGTGATATCCAGGTGGGGACTAGAGCACCACGTCAGGATGAGGCCCAGAGGGGGACGAAAATCACTAGCTCCAGGTGAGGCCCGATGTGGAACTGAGAAACCAGGTCCCATGATGCCCATATGAGGACCTGAGTCACCAGGTCCAGGTGAGGTCCCTGTGGGAACCAGTCACCTCGTCCAGGTGAGGCCCAGGTGGGACCACAGTCACCAGGTCCAGTTGAGGCCCAGATATATAAGAGAGCATCGAGGTCCCAATGATGCCCAGGTAAGGACCAGAGTCAACAGGTCCAGCAGAGGCCCAAATACGGATCAGAGTCATTGTGTACCAGGTGAGGCCAGATGGAGACCACAGGAACCAGGTCCAGGAGAGCCCCATATGGGAACCAGAGCCACGAGATCCAGGTGAGGTCCAGGTGGAACCAGAGTCACAAGGTCCAGGTGAGGCACAGGTGGCAACAGGATTCACCAAGTCCAGGTGAGGCCCAGGTGGCGACCAGTCACCACATCCAGGCGCGGACCAGCTAAGGACCAGATTCACCAGGCCGAAGTGAAGCCCAAAGGGTGACCAGAGTCACCAGGTAAGGGTGAGCCCCAGAGGGGGAACCAGAGTAAGCCAGTTTAGTTTGAGGCCCAGAATGGGACCAGAGGTCCCTGGTCAAAGTGAGGCCCAGGTGTGGAATAGAGTATCCAGGGTGAGGATCATTGGGTCCATCACCCAATGATGCCTGGGTGAGGACCAGAGTCACTGGGGTCATGCAGGCCCAGATGGGGAACACAATCACTAGGTCCTGGTGAGGCATACAATAAGACCACAGTCAGCAGTATCAGCCAAGCCCCTTGCGGGAACCAGAGGCACTCTATCCAGCTGAGTCCCCGGTCCAGGTGAGGCTCCCGTGAGGACCAGATTCATTAGGTCGAATTGAGGCATAGCTGGGGACAAGAGTCACCAGGTCTGGGTGCAGCCTAAGTTGGGCTAGATTCAGCAGTTCTGAGTTAGGTCAAAGTGGGACGAGAGACGCCAGTTCCAGGTGAGGCCAAACTGAGGACCAGAGTCACCAGATCCATGTGAGGTCCATGTTTGAAAGAAAGTCACCAGGTCCGGGAGAGGTCCAGGTGGGGACCAGAGTCACCAGTTCCAGGTGAGGCCAAGAAGGAGTCCACAAAAATCAGGTCCAGGTGGGGAACAAAGTCACCAGGACTGGGTGAGGCCTAGATGGGGATCAGATACACAAGGTCCAGGTGATATCCAGGTGGTGACCAGACTTACCAGTTCCGGGTGAGGACCAGGTAAGGACAAGATTCACCAGGTCCAAGTGAGGCTCACGTGGGGACCTGTGTCACCAGGCATAGGTGAGGCCCAGGTGGAAACCCCACTGACCAGGTCCAGGTGAGGCCAACGTGCAGGCCATGCAGAGGAACCATGTCCCGATGATGACCATTTAGGGACCAGACTTACCAGGTCCAAGTGAGGCCAACCTGCAGGCCATGCAGTGGAACCATGTCCCGATGATGCCCAGGTAGGGACCAGAGTCACCAGGTCCAATAGAGGCCCAGATGGTGCATATTCACTAGGTCCAAGTGAGGCCCAGTTGAGGACCAGAGTCACCAGATCTGGTTGAGGCCTAGAAGGGTACCAGAATCACCTGGTCCAGGTGACATCCAGATGGGTACCAGAGTCACCAGGTCAGGGTGAGGCCCAGAGAGGTTCCAGAGTCATCATGTCCAGGTGAGGCTCAGGTGTGGAACAGAGTCTCCAGGTCCCAATGATGCCCAGGTGAGGAACAGAGTCACCAGGTCTGAGTGACGCTCATATAGGATCAGAGTCACAGATCTTGTTGAGGCCCAGAGAGGTACCAGATTCACCAGGTCCATGTGAGGCACAGGTGGTGACCAGAGTCCCCATTCTGGGAAAGGACCAGGTAAGGACCAGATTCACCAGGTCCAAGAGGCCCACGTGGGGACCTGAGTCACCAGGTATGGGTGAGGCCCAGGTGGCAATAACACTCACCAGGTCCAGGTGAGGCCAACCTGCAGGCCATGCAGTGGAACCATATCCCGATGATGCCCAGGTAGGGAGAAGAGTTACCAGGTCCAGGTGAGACAAACCTGCATGCCATGCAGTGGAAGCATATCCAGATGATGCCCAGGTAGAGACCAGACTTACGAGGTCCAGGTGAGGCCAACCTGCAGGCCATGCAGTGGTACCATATCCCGATGATGCCCAGGTATGGACCAGAGTCACCAGGTCCAAATGAGGCCCAGATGGAGCATATTCACTAGGTACAGGTGAGTCCCCTTTGAAGACCAGAGTCACCAGATCTGTTTGAGGCCTAGGGGGTACCAGAATCACCTTGTCCATGTGACATCCAGATGGGGACCAGAGTCACTAGGTCAGGGTGAGGCCCAGAGTGGTTCCAGAGTCAACATTTCCAGGTGAGGCTCAGGTGTGGTACAGAGTCACCAGGTACCAATGATGCCCAGGTGAGGACAAGAGTCACCCGGTCTGGGTGACGCACAGATAGGATCAGACTCACCAGTCCAGGTGAGGCCAAGAAAGGGCACAGCAATCAGGTACCAGGTGGGGAACAATGTCACCAGGACTGGGTGAGGCCCAGATGGGGACCAGATTCACCAGGTCCAGGTGAGGCCCAGGTGGTGACAAGAGTCCCCGGGTCTAGGAGAGGACCGGGTAAGGACAAGATTCACCAGGTCCAAGAGGCCCACGTAGGGACTTGAGTCACCAGGTATGGGTGAGGCCCAGGTGGCAACCCCACTCACCAGGTCCTGGTGAGACCAACCTGCAGGCCAGAGTCACCAGATCCACGTGAGTCCCTAGTGGGGACCGGACTCACCAGGTAAAAGTGAGTCTACAAGAACGCCAGAGTCACCAGGTCCAGGCGTGGTTCATGTAGGAACGAGACCACCAGGTCCAGGTGAGACCCAGGTGGGGACCACAGTCACCAGGTCCAGGTGTGACCCAGGTGGGGACCACAGTCACCAGGTTCAGTTTGAGGCCTAGGTGCGGGGATCAGAGTCATCAAGACCAGTTGAGGCCAAAGTGTGGAGCAAAGTTATCATGTCCAGGTGAGGCCCAGAGGGAACAGAGTAACCATGTCCCATTGATGCCAGGTGGGAAAAGAGTCACAAGGTCCAGACGAGACCTAAGTGAGGAGTAGATTCACCAGGTCCAGTTGTGCCCAGTTGAGGACCAGTGTCCCAGCTCCGGGTGAGTCCCAGAGGGGGAACAGAGTCACCCGATTCTGGTGATATCCAGATGGGGACCAGAGTCACCATGTCAGGCTGTGGCCCAGAGGGGATCCAACTTCATCATGTCCAGGTGAGTCTCAGGTGTGGAACAGAGTATCCAGGTCATAATGGTCCACAGGTGAGGACCAGAGTCACCAGATCTGGGTGAGGCCCAGTTAGGATCAGAGTCACCCGTTCCAGGTGAGGCCCAAAAGGAGTCCACAGCAATCAGGTACAGGTGGGTAACAAAGTCACCAGGACTGGGTAGAGGCCCAATGGGGACCAGATTCACCAGGTCCAGATGATTCCCATGTTGTGACCAGACTTACTAGTTCCGAGTGAGGACCAGGTAAGGACCAGATTCACCAGGTCAAAGAGAGGCCCACGTGGGGACCTGTGTCACAAGGTATGGGGGAGGCCCAGGTGGCAACCCCACTCACCAGGTCCAGGTGAGGCTAACCTGCAGGCCATGCAGAGGAACCATGTCCCGGTGATGTTCAGGTAGGGACCAGATTTACCAGGTCCAGTTGAGGCCAATCTGCAGGCCATGCAGTGGAACCATGTCCCGATGATGCCCAGGTAGGGAACAGAGTCACCAGGTCCAAATAAGGCCCAGATGGAGCATATTCACTAGGTCCAGGCGAGGCCCAGTTGAGGACCAGTTTCACCATATCTACTTGAGTCTTAGAAGGGTACCAGAATCACCTGGTCCAGGTGATATCCAGATGGGGAACAGAGTCACCAGGTCAGGGGGAGGCTCAGAGTGGTTCCAGAGTCATCGGGTCCAGGTGAGGCTCAGGTGTGGAAGACAGTCACCAGGTACCAATGATGCCCAAGTGAGGACCAGAGTCACCAGATCTGGGTGAGGCCCAGTTAGGGTCAGAGTCACCAGTTCCAGGTGAGGCCAAGAAAGAGTCCACAGCAATCAGGTCCAGGTGGGGAACAAAGTCACCAGACCTGGGTGAGACCCAGATGGGGACCAGAATCACCAGGTCCAGGTGAGGCCCTGGTGGGGATAGAGTCCCCGGGTCTGGGAAAGGACCAGGTAAGGACCAGATTCGCCAGGTCCAAGAGGCTCACGTGGGGACCTGAGTCACCAGCTATATGTGAGGCCTAGGTGGCAACCCCACTCACCAGGTCTAGGTGAGGCCAACCGGCAGGCCAGAGTCACCAGATCCAGGTGAGGCCCTAGTGGGGACTGGAGTCACCAGGTACATGTGAGTATACAAGAACACCACAGTCACCGGGTCCAGGTGTAGTTCAGGTGGGAACGAGAGTCACCAGGTCCAGGTGAGACCCAGGTGGGGACCACAGTCACCAGGTCCAGATTGAGGCCTAGGTGGGGGGACCAGAGTCATCAGGACCAGTTGAGGCCAAAGAGTGGAGCAAAGTTATCATGTCCAGGTGAGGCCCAGGTGGGGAACAGAGTAACAATGTCCCATTGATGCCAGGTGGGAAAAGAGTCACAAGGTCCAGACGATGCCTAAGTGAGGAGTAGATTCATCAGGTCCTATTGAGGCCCAGTTGAGGACCAGTGTCCCCATCTCCGGGTGAGTCCCAGAGGGGGACCAGAGTCACCCGGTTCTGGTGATATCCAGGTGGGGACCAGAGTCACCACGTCAGGGTGAGGCCCAGAGGGGGACGAGAATCACTAGGTACAGGTGAGGCCCCGATGTGGAACTGAGAAACCAGGTCCCATGATGCCCATATGAGGACCTGAGTCACCAGGTCCAGGTGAGGTCCCTGTGGGAACCAGTCACCTCATCCCGTAGAGGCCCGTGTGGGACCAAAGTCACCAGGTCCAGGTGAGGCCCAGGTATATAAGAGAGTATCAAGGTCCCAATGATGCCCATGTAAGGACCATAGTCAACAGGTGCAGGAGAGGCCCAAATATGGATCAGAGTCATTGTGTTCCAGGTGAGGCCAGATGGAGACCACAGGAACCAGGTCCAGGAGAGCCCCATAAGGAACCAGAGCCACCAGATCCAGGTGAGATCCAGGTGGGACCACAGTCACAAGATCCAGGTGAGGCGCATGTGGCAACAGGATTCACCAAGTCCAGGTGAGGCCCAGGTGCAGACCATTCACCAGATCCAGGTGAGACCAGCTAAGGACCAGATTCACCAGGCCCAAGTGAAGCCAAACGGGTGACCAGAGTTACCAGGTAAGGGTGAGGCCCAAAGGGGAACCAGTAACTAGTTTAGTTTGAGTCCCAGAATGGGACGAGAGGTCCACGGTCAATGTGAGGCACAGGTGTGGAATAGAGTATCCAGGTCCTAATGTTTCCTGGGTGAGGACCAGAGTCACTAGGGCCATGCAGGCCCAGATGGGAACAGAATCACTAGGACCCGGTGAGGCATAGAATAAGACCACAGTCAGCTGTATCAGGTGAGCCACTTGTGGGAACCAGAGCCACTCTATCCAGCTGAGTCCCAGGTCCATGTGAGGCCCACGTGAGGACCAGATTCATCAGGTCGATTTGAGGCATAGCTGGGGACAAGAGTCACCAGGTCGGGTTGCGGCCGAGGTGGGGCAAGATTCAGCAGTTCTGAGTTAGGTCAAAGTGGGGACGAGAGATGCCAGATCCAGGTGAGGCCAAACTGAGGACCAGAGTCACCAGATGCAGGTCAGGTCCAGGTGTGGACCAGAGTCCCCAGATCCAGGTGAAGTCCAGGTGGGGACCAGAGTCACCAGATACAGGTGAAGCCCAGGTGGGGACCAGAGTCACTAGGTCCAGATGAGACCCAGATGAGGACCAGAGTTACCAGGTACACGTGAAGCCCCGGTGGGGATCAGAGGCAACATGTCCGTGTGAGTCTGGCTTGGGGACCATGGTCAACATGTCTACTTGAGGCCCAGGTGTGGAACACCGTAAGCAGGTCCAGGTGAGTTCCCGGGGTGACAAGAGTCACCAGGTCCAGGTCAGGCCCATGTGGGCACCAGGATCACCATGTCCAGGGGAGGCCCTTGAAAGAACCAGAGTCAACAGTTCGAGGTCAGGCGCAGGTGGCAACCATGGTCAGGAGGTCCAAGTCAGGCGAAAGTGGGGTTCACAGTCACTAGGGCACGGTGAGACCCAGAGGGGGACCAGAGTCACCTGGTCCAGGTGAGTTCCAGTTGTGGATCACAGTCACCGGGTCCCAATTTTGCCCAGTTGAGGACCATGGTCAACAGGGCCAGGTGAGGCCCAGATGGGAACCAGAGCCCAAAATCCAGGTGAAGCCCAGGTGCGGACCACAGTCACCAGATCCAGGGTAGTCTCAGGTACAGACCAGAATCACCATGTCCAGGTGAGGTGCAGGTGGCAACCACACTCAACAGGTCCCGGTGAGGCCCTGGTGGGGACCAGAGTCACGAGGTACATGAGAAGCTAGAAACACTGCAGCCACCAGATCCACATGTTGTCCATGTGGGAACGAGAATCACCAGTTACAGGTGAGGACCAGGCAGGGATCCGAATCACCATGTTCACGTGAGACCCAAGAGGGAACCAGTGCCACCATGTCCAGGTGTGGCCCAGGTGAAGACCAGAGTTAATAGGTCCGGCTGGGTCACTGTTAGTGAAGAGTGTAACCATATCCTGATGCTACCCAGGTGGGTACCAGAGACACCAGGTCCTGGTGAGGCCCAGGAGGGACCAGAGACATTAGGTCCAGGTGAGGTCCCGATGGGAACCACAGTCACCAGGTCAGGTGAGGCCATGCTTAGGATCAGAGTCACCAGTTACAGGTGAGGCCCAGGTGGAGCCAGAGTCACCAAGTAGAGAAGACGCCAAAGTTAGGACCAGAGTTACCAGGATCAGGTCAGTCCCAGTGGGGAATAGAGTAACCACATCCCGATGATGCCCAGGTAGAACCCGAGTCACCACGTACAGATGAGGCGCAGGTGGGGAGTATATTCACTAGGTCCCGGTGAGGCCCAGTTGAGGACCAGATTTCCCCAGTCTAGTTGAGGCCTAGAGGGGTACCAGATTCACCTGGTCTAGGTGACATCCAGATGGGGACCAGAGTCACCAGGTCAGGGTGAGGCCCAGAGAGGTTCCAGAGTCATCAAGTCCAGGTGAGGCTCAGGTGTGGAACAGAGTCACCAGGTACCAATAATGCCCAGGTGAGGACCAGAGTCACCAGGTCTGTGTGACGCACAGATAGGATCAGAGTCACCAGTTTCAGGTGAGGCCAAGAAAGAGTCCACAGCAATCAGGTCCAGGTGGGGAACAAAGTCACCAGGACTGGGTGAGGCCCAGATGGGGACCAGATTAACCAGGTCCATGTGATTCCCAGGTGGTGACTAGAGTTACCAGTTCCGGATGAGCACCAGGTAAGGACGAGATTCACCAGGTCCAAGTGAGACCCACGTGGGGACCTGTGTCACATTGCATGTGTGAGGCCCAGGTTGCCACCCCACTCACCAGGTCCAGGTGAGGCCAACCTGCAGGTCATGCAGTGGAACCATGTCTCGATGATGCCCAGGTAGACATCAGAGTTACCAGGTCCAGGTGAGGCCAACCTGCAGGCCATGCAGTGGAACCATGTCCCGATGGTGCCCAGGTAGGGACCAGAGTCACCAGGTCCAAATGAGGCCCAGATGGAACAAATTCACTAGGTCCAGGTGAGGCCCAGTTCAGGACCAGAGTCATCAGATCTGCTTGATGCCTAGAGGGGTACCAGAATCACCTGGTCCAGGTGACATCCACATGGGGACCAGAGTCACCAGGTCACGAAGAGGCCCAGAGAGGTTCCAGAGTCATCATGTCCAGGTGAGGCTCAGGTGAGGAACAGAGTCACCAGGTACCAATGATGCCCAGGTGAGGACCAGAGTCACCAGATCTGGGTGACGCGCAGATAGGTTCAGAGTCACCAGTTCCAGGTGTGGCCAAGAAAGAGTCCACAGCAATCAGGTCCAGGTGGGGAACAAAGTCACCATTAGTGGGTGAGGCCCAGATGGGGACCAGATTCACCGGGTCCAGGTGAGGACCATGTGGTGACCAGAGTCCCCGGGTCTGGGATAGGACCAGATAAGGACCAGATTCACCAGGTCCAAGAGGCCCACGTGGGGACCTGAGTCACCAGGTACGGGTTAGGCCCAGGTGGCAACCGCACTGACCAGGTCCAGGTGAGGACAACCTGCAGGCCAGAGTCACCAGATCCAGGTGAGGCTCTAGTGGGGAAGGGAGTCACCAGGTAAATGTGAGTCTACAAGAAAACCACAGTCACCAGGTCCAGGTGTGGTTCAGGTGGGAACGAGAGTCACCAGGTCCAGGTGAGACCCAGGTGGGGACTACAGTCACCAGGACCAGATTGAAGCCTAATGGGGGGACCAGAGTCATCTTTACCAGTTGAGGCCAAAGTGCGGAGCAAAGTTATCATATCCAGGTGAGGCCCAGGTGGGGAATAGAGTAACCATGTCCCATTGATGCCAGGTGGGAAAAGAGTCACAAGGTCCAGACGAGGCCTAAGTGAGGAGTAGATTCAACAGGTCCTGTTGAGGCCCAGTTGAGGACCAGTGTCCCCAGCTCCGGGTAAGTCACAGAGGGGGACCAGAGTCACCCGGTTCTGGTGATATCCAGGAGGGGACCAGAGTCACCACGTCAGGGTTAGGCCCAGAGGGGGACGAGAATCACTAGGTCCAGGTGAGGCCCCGATGTGGAACTGAAACCAGGTCCCATGATTCCCATAAGAGGACCTGAGTCACCAGGTCCAGGTGAGGTCCCTGTGGGAACCAGTCACTTCGTCCAGGTGATGCCCAGGTGGGACCACAGTAAACAGGTCCAGGTGAGGCCCAGGTATATAAGTGAGTATCCAGGTCCCAATGATGCCCAGGTAAGGACCAGAGTCAACAGGTCCAGCAGAGGCCCAAATATGGATCAGAGTCATTTTGTTCCATTGATGCCTGATGGAGACCACAGGAACCAGGTCCAGGAGAGCCCCATAGGGGAACCAGAGCCACCAGATCCAGGTGAGGTCCAGGTGGGACCAGAGTCACAAGGTCCAGGTGAGGCGCAGGTGGCAACAGGATTCACCAAGTCCAGTTGAGGCCCAGCTGGCGACCAGTCACCAGATCCAAGTGAGGACAAGCTAAGGACCAGATTTACCAGGACCAAATGAAGCCCAAGGGGTGACCAGAGTCACCAGGTAAGGGTGAGTCCCAGAGGGAGAACCATAGTAACCAGTTTAGTTTGAGGCCCAGAATGTGACCAGAGGTCCCTAGTCAGAATGAAGCCCAGGTGTGGAATAGTGTATCCAGGTCCCAATGATGCCTGTGAGGACCAGAGGCACTAGGGCCATGCAGGCCCAGATGGGGAACAGAATCACTAGGTCCTGGTGAGGCATAGAATAAGACCACAGACAGCAGTATCCTTTGAGACCCTTGCGGGAACCAGAGCCACTCTATCCAGCTGAGTCCCAGGTCCATGTGAGGCTCACGTGAGGACCAGATTCATTAGGTCGAAATGAGGCATACCTGGGGACACGAGTCACCAGGTCTGGTTGCGGGCTAGGTGGGGCAAGATTCAGCAGTTCTGAGTTAGGTCAAAGTAGGGACGAGAGACGCCAGGTCCAGGTGAGGACAAACTAAGGACCAGAGTCACCAGATACAGGTGAGGTCCATGTTGGAAAGAGAGTCACCATGTCCAAGAGAGGTCCAGGTGGGGACCAGAGTCACCAGATCCAGGTGAAGTCCAGGTGGGGACCAGAGTCACCAGATCCAGGTGAAGCCCAGGTGGGGACCAGAGTCACTAGGTCCAGATGAGGCCCAGGTTAGGACCAGAGTTACCAGGTACACATGAGGCCCCGGTGGGGATCAGAGGCAACAGGTCAGGGTGAGACCCAGAGATTTTCCAGAGTCATCATGTCCAGGTGAGGCTCAAGAGTGGAACAGAGTCACCAGGTACCAACGATGCCCAGGTGAGGACCAGAGTCACCAGGTCTGCGTGATGCGCAGATAGAATCAGAGTCACCAGTTCGAGGTGAGGCCAAGAAAGTGTCCACAGCAATCAGGTCCATGCGGGAACAAAGTCACCAGGACTGGGTGAGGCCCAGATGTGGACTAGATTCACCAGTTCCTGGTGAGGCCCAGGTGGTGACCAGAGTCCCCGGGTGTGGGAGAGGACCAGGTAAGGCCCAGATTCTCCAGGTCCAAGAGACCAACGTGAGGACCTGAATCACCAGGTGTGGGTGAGGCCCAGGTGACAACACCACTCACCAGGTCCAGGTGAGGCCAACCTGCAGGACAGAGTCACCAGATGCAGGTGAGGCCCTTGTGGGTACCGGAAACCACCAGGTAAATGTGAGTCTACAAGAACACCACAGTCACCAGGTCCAGCTGTGGTTCATGTGGGAACGAGAGTCACCAGGTCCAGGTGAGACCCAGGTGTGGACCACAGTCACCAGGTCCAGATTGAGGCCTAGGTGGGGGGACCAGAGTCATCAGGACCAGTTGAGGCCAAAGTGTGGAGCAAAGTTATCATGTCCAGGTGAGGCCCAGGTGGGGAACAGTGTAACCATGTCGCATTGATGCCAGGTGGGAAAAGAGTCACAGGTCCAGACGAGGCCTGAGTGAAGAGTAGATTCACCAGGTCTTGTTGAGGCCCAGTTGAGGACCAGTGTACACAGCTCCGGGTGAGTCCCAGAAGGGGAACAGAGGCACGCAGTTCTGGTGATATCCAGGTGGGGACCAGACTCACCACGTCAGGGTGAGGCCCAGAGTGGGACGAGAATCACTAGGTCCAAGTGAGGCCCCGATGTGGAAGTGAGAAACCAGGTCCCATGATGCCCATATGAGGACCTGAGTCACCAGGTCCAGGTGAGCTCCCTGTGGGAACCAGTCACCTCTTCCAGGTGAGGCTCAGGTGGGACCACAGTCCTCGGTTCAGGTGAGGCCCAGGTATATAACAGAGTATCCAGCTCCCAATGATGCCGAAGTAAGGACCAGAGTCAACAGGTACAGGAGAGGCCCAAATATTGTTCAGAGTCATTGTGTTCCAAGTGAGGCCAGTTGGAGACCACAGGAACCAGGTCCAGGAGAGCCCCATATGGGAACCAGAGCCACCAGATCCCGGTGAGGTCCAGGTGGGACCACAGTCACAAGGTCCAGGTGAGGCACAGGTGGCAACAGGATTCACCAAGTCCAGGTGAGGACCAGGTGGCGATCAGTCACCAGATCCAGGTGCGGACATGCTAAGGACCAGATTCACCAGACCCTAGTGAATCCCAAGGGGTGACCAGAGTCACCAGGTAAGGGTGAGGCCCAGAGTGGAACCAGAGTAACCAGTTTAGTTTGAGGCCCAGAATGGGACCAGAAGTCCCTGGTCAAAGTGAGGCACAGGTGTGGAATACAGTATCCAGGGTGAGGATCATTGGGTCCATCACCCAATGATGCCTGGGTGAGGACCAGAGGCACTAGGGTCATGCAGACCCAGATGGGGAACAGAATCATGACGTCCTGGTGAGGCATAGAATAAGACCACAGTCAGCTGTATCAGGTGTGCCCCTTGTGGGAACCAGAGCCACTTTATCCAGCTGAGTCCCAGGTACATGAGAGGCACTCGTGAGGACCAGATTAATCAGGTCGAATTGAGACATAGCTGGGGACAAGTGTCACCAGGTCTGGGTGCGGCCTAGGTGGGGCAAGATTCAGCAGTTCTGAGTTAGGTCAAAGTGGGGACGAGAGACCCCAAGTCCAGGTGAGGCCAAACTGAGGACCAGAGTCACCAGATCCACATGAGGTCCATGTTGGAAAGGAGTCACCAGGTACAGGAGAGGTCCTGGGGTGGACCAGAGTCACCAGATCCAGGTGAAATCCAGGTGGGGACCAGAGTCACTAGGTCCAGATGAGGCCCAGGTGAGGACCAGAGTTACCAGGTACACGTGAGGCCCCGGTGGGGATCAGAGGCAACATGTCCATGTGAGTCTGGCTTGGGGACCATGGTCAACAGGTCTACTTGAGGCCCAGGTGTGGAACACAGTAAGCAGGTCCCGGTGAGTCCCCGGTGGTGACAAGAGTCACCACGTCCAGGTGAGGCCCAGGTGGGGACCAGGATCACCAGGTCCAGGGGAGGCCCTTGAAAGAACCAGAGTCAACAGTTCGAGGTCAGGGGCAGATGGCAACCAGGGTCAGCAGGTCCAAGTCAGGCCAAAGTGGGGTTCTCAGTCACTAGGGCACGGTGACACCCAGAGGGGTACCAGAGTCACTTGGTCCAGGTGAGGCCACTTGTGGAACACAGTCACCGGGTCCCAATTTTGCCCAGTTGAGGACAACCCCACTCACCAGGTCCAGGTGAGACCCAGGTGGGGACCACAGTCACCAGGTCCTGATTGAGGCCTAGGTTGGGGGACCAGAGTGATCAGGACCAGTTGAGGCCAAAGTGCGGAGCAAAGTTATCATGTCCAGGTGAGGCCCAGGTGGGGAACAGAGTAACCATGTCCCATTGATGCCCGGTGGGAAAAGAGTCAGAAGGTCCAGACGAGGCATAAGTGAGGAGTAGATTCATCAGGTCCTGTAGAGGCTCAGTTGAGGACCAGTGTCCACAGCTCCAGGTGAGTCCCAGAGGGGGACCAGAGACACCCGGTTCTGGTCATATCCAGGTGGGGACCAGAGTTAAAACGTCAGGGTGAGGCCCAGAGTGGGACGAGAACCACTAGGTCCAGGGGAGGCCGCGATGTGGAACTGAGAACCAGGTCCCATGATGCACATATGAGGACCTGAGTCACCAGGTCCAGGTGAGCTCCCTGTGGGAACCAGTCACCTCGTCCAGGTGAGGCCCAGGTGTGACCACAGTGACCAGGTCAAGGTGAGGCCCAGGTATATAAGAGAGCATCCAGGTCTCAATGATGCCCAGGTAAGCACCAGAGTCAACAGGTGCAGGAGAGGCCCAAATATGGATCAGAGTCATTGAGTTCCAGGTGAGGCCAGATGGAGACCACAGGAACCAGGTCCAGGAGAGCCCCATATGGGAACCAGAGCCACCAGATCCAGGTTAGGTTCAGGTGGGACCACAGTCACAAGGTCCAGGTGAGGCGCAGGTGGCAACAAGACTCACCAAGTCCAGGAGAGGCCCAGGTGGCGACCAGTCACCAGATCCAGGGGCGGACAATTAAGGACCAGATTCACCAGGCCCAAGTGAAGCCCAAGGGGTGACCAGAGTCACCAGGTAATGGTGAGGCCCAGAGGGGATCCAGTTAACCAGTTTAGTTTGGGGCCCAGAATGGGACCAGAGGTCCCTGGTCAAAGTGAGGCCCAGGTGTGGAATAGAGTATCCAGGTCCCAATGATGCCTGGGTGTGGACCAGAGTCACTAGGGCCATGCAGGCCCAGATGTGGAACAGAATCACTAGGTCCTGGTGAGGCATAGAATAAGAACACAGTCAGCTGTATCAGGTGAGCCACTTGTGGGAAACAGAGCCACTCTATCCAGCTGAGTCCCAGGTCCATGTGAGGCCCACATGAGGACCAGATTCATCAGGTCGAATTGAGGTACAGCTGGGGACATGAGTCACCAAGTCTGGGTGCGGCCTAGGTGGGGTAAGATACAGCAGTTCTGAGTTAGGTCAAAGTGGGGACGAGAGACATCAGGTCCAGGGGAGGCCAACTGAGGACCAGAGTCAACAGATCCAGGTGAGGTCATGTTGGAAAGAGAGTCACCAGGTCCAGGAGAGGTCCAGGTGGGGACCAGAGTCACCAGATCCAGGTGATTCCCAGTTGGGGACCAGAGTCACCAGATCCACCTGAAGCCCTGATGGGGACCAGACTCACTAGGTCCAGATGAGTCCCAGGTGAGGACCAGAGTTACCAGGTACACATGAGGCCCCGGTGGGGATCAGAGGCAACAGGTCCATGTGAGGCCGGCTTGGGGACCATGGTCACAAAGTCTACTTGAGGCCCAGGTGTGGAACACAGTAAGCAGGTCCAGGTGAGTCCCCAATGGTGACAAGAGACAGCACGTCCAGGTGAGGCCCAGTTGTGGACCAGGATCACCAGGTACAGGGGAGGCCCCTGAAAGGACCAGAGTCAACAGTGCGAGGTCAGGCGCAGGTGGCAACCAGCGTCAGCAGGTACAAGTCAGGCCAAAGTGGGATTCACAGTCAATAGAGCACGGTGAGACCCAGAGGGGCACCTGAGTCACCTGGTCCATGTAAGGTCCAGTTGTGGAACACAGTCACCGGGTCCCAATTTTGCCCAGTTGAGGACCATGGTCAACAGGGCCAGGTGAGGCCCAGATGGGGACCGGAGTCCCCAAATCCAGGTGAAGCCCAGGGGGGGACCTCAGTCACCAGATCCACGGTAGTCTCAGGTGCAGACCAGAATCACCAGGTCCAGGTGAGGTGCAGGTGGCAAACACCCTCACCAGGTCCCGGGGAGGCCCTGGTGGGGGCCAGAGTCACGAGGTACATGAGAAGCTAGAAACACTGTAACCACCAGGTCCACATGATGTCCATGTGGGAAGGAGAATCACCAGTTACAGGTGAGGACCAGGCGGGGATCCGACTCACCATGTCCAGTTGAGACCCAAGTCGGCACCAGTGTCACCATATCCAGGTGTGTTCCAGGTGAAGTCCAGAGTTAATAGGTCCGGGTGGGTCACTGTTAGAGAACAGTGTAACGATATCCTGATGCTACCCAGGTGGGTACCAGAGCCACCAGGTCCTGGTGAGGCCCAGGTGGGACCAGAGTCATGAGGTCAAGGTGAGGTCCCGATCGGAACCACAGTCACCAGGTAAGGTGAGGCCATGCTTAGGATCAGAGTCACCAGTTACAGGTAAGGCCCAGGTGGAGCCAGAGTCACCTGGTACAGAAGAGGCCAAAGTCAGGACCAGAGTTACCAGGATCAGGTCAGTCCCAGTGGGGAATAGAGTAACCATGTCCCGATGATGCCCAAGTAGAACCCGAGTCACCAGGTCCAGATGAGGCACAGGTGGGGAGCATATTCACTAGGTCCCGGTGAGGCCCAGTTGAGGACCAGATGCCCCCGGGGTAGTTTAGGCCTAGAGGGGTACCAGATTCACCTGGTCTAGGTGACATCCAGATGGGGAGCAGAGTCACCATGTCAGGCTGTGGCCCAGAGGGGATCCAGAGTCATCATGTCCAGGTGAGATAAGGTGTGGAACAGAGTATCCAGTTCATAATGGTCCACAGGTGAGGACCAGAGTCACCAGATCTGGGTGAGGCCCAGTTAGGATCAGAGTCACCAGTTCTAGGTGAGGCCAAGAAGGAGTCCACAGCAATCAGGTCGAGGTGGGGAACAAAGTCACCAGGAGTGGGTGAGGCCCAGATGGGGACCAGATTCACCAGGTCCAGGTGATTCCCAGGTGGTGACCAGAGTTACCAGTTCCGGGTGAGCACCAGGTAAGGACCAGATTCACAAGGTCCAAGTGACGCCCACGTGGGAACCTGAGTCACCAGGTATGGGTGAGGCCAAGGTGGCAACCCCACTCAACAGGTCCAGGTGAGGCCACCTGCAGGCCATGCAGAGGAACCATGTCCCGATGATGCCCAGGTAGGGACAGGACTTACCATGTCCAGGTGAGGCCAACCTGCATGCCATGCTGAGGAACCATGTCCCGATGATGCCCAGGTAGGGACCAGAGTCACCAGGTGCAAATGAGGCCCAGATGGAGCATATTCACTAGGTCCAGTTGAGGCCCAGTTGAAGACTAGAGTCACCAGATCTGGTTGAGGACTATCGGGGTACAGAATCACCTGGTCCAGGTGACATCCAGATGGGGACCAGCCTCTCCAGGTCAGGGTGAGGCCCAGAGAGGTTCCAGAGTCATCATGTCCAGGTGAGGCTCAGGTGTGAAACAGAGTCACCTGGTACCAATGATGCCCAGGTTAGAGTCAGAGTCACCAGGTCTGGGTGACGCGCAGATAGGATCAGAGTCACCTGTTCCAGGTGAGGCCAAGAAGGAGTCCACAGCAATCAGGTCCAGGGGGGGAACAAAGTCACCAGGACTGGGTGAGGCCCAGATGGGTACCAGATTCACCAGGTCCAGTTGATTCCCAGGTGGTGACCTGAGTTACCAGTTCCGGGTGAGCACCAGGTAAAGACCAGATTCACAAGGTCCAAGTGAGGCCCACGTGGGAACCTGAGTCACCAGGTATGGGTGAGGCCCAGGTGGCAACCCCACTCAACAGGTCCAGGTGAGGCCACCTGCAGGCCATGCAGAGGAACCATGTCCCGATGATGCCCAGGTAAGGACAGGCCTTACAATGTCCAGGTGAGGCCAACCTGCAGGCCAGAGTCACCAGATCCAGGTGAGGCCCTAGTGGGGTCCGGAGTCACCAGGTAAATGTGAGTCTACAAGAACACGACAGTCACCAGGTCCAGGAGTGGTTCATGTGGGAACGAGAGTCACCAGTCCAGGAGAGGACCAGGTGGGGACCAGAGTCACCAGACCCAGGTGAAGTCCAGGTGGGGACCAGAGTCACCAGATCCAGGTGAAGCCCAGGTGGGGACCCGAGTCACTAGGTCCAGATGAGGCCCAGGTGAGGACCAGAGTTACCAGGTACACGTGAGGCCCCGGTGGGGTTCAGAGGCAACAGGTCCATGTGAGCCCGGCTTGGGGACCATGGTCAACAGGTCTACTTGAGGCCCAGGTTTGGAACACAGTAAGCAGGTCCAGGTGAGTCCCCGGTGGTGACAAGAGTCACCACATCCAGGTGAGGCCCAGGTGGGGACCAGGATCACCAGGTCCAGGTTTTTCCCAGGTGGTGACCTGAGTTACCAGTTCCAGGGGAGGACCAGGTAAGGACCAGATTCACCAGGTCAAGAGAAGCCCACGTGGGGACCTGTGTCACCAGGTATGGTTGAGGCCCAGTTAGCAACCCCACTCACCAGGTCCAGGTCAGGCCAGTATTCGGCCCTTGCAGAGGAACCGTGTTCCCGATGATGCCCAGATAGGGACCAGAGTTACCAGGTCCATGTGAGGCCAACCTGCAGGCCATGCAGTGAAACCATGTCGCGATGATGCCCAGGGAGAGACCAGAGTCACCAGGTCCAAATGAGGCCCAGAAGGAGCATATTAACAAGGTCCAGGTGAGGCCCAGTTGAGGACCAAAGTCACCAGATCTTGTTGTGGCCTAGAGGGATACCAGAATCACCTGATCCAGGTGACATCCAGATGGGGACCAGAGTCACCAGGTCAGGGTGAAGCCCAGAGAGGTTCCAGAGTCATCATGTCCAGGTGAGGCTCAGGTGTGGAACAGAGTCACCAGGTACCAATGATGCCCAGGTGAGGACCAGAGTCACCAGATCTGGGTGACGCGCAGATAGGATCAGAGTCAATAGTTCCAGGTGAGGCCTAGATAGAGTCCACAGCAATCAGGTACAGGTGGGGAACAAAGTCACCAGGACTCGGTGAGGCCCAGATGGGGACCAGATTCACCAGGTCCAGTTAAGGCCCAGGTGGTGACCAGAGTCCCTGGGTCTGGGAGAGGACAAGGTAAGGACCAGATTCACCAGGTCCAAGTGAGGCCCACGTGGGGACCTGAGTCACCAGGTATGGGTTAGGCCCAGGTGGCTACCCCACTCACCAGATCCAGGTGAGGTCAACCTGCATGCCACAGTCACCAGATCCAGGTGAGGCCCTAGTCGGGACCGGAGACACCAGGTAAATGTGAGTCTACAAGAACACCACATCCACCAGGTCCAGGTGTGGTTCATGTGGGAACGAGTGTCACCAGGTCCAGGTGAGACCCAGGTGGGGACCACAGTCATCAGGTCCACATTGAGGGCGAGTTGGGTAGACCAGAATCATCAGGACCAGTTGAGGTCAAAGTGTGGAGCAAAGTTATCATGTCCAGGTGTGGCCCAGGTGGCGAACAGAGTAACCATGTCCCATTGATGCCAGGTGGGAAAATAGTCACAAGGTCCAGACGAGGCCGAAGTCAGGAGTAGATTCACCAGGTCCTGTGGAGGCCCAGTTGAGGACCAGTGTCCCCAGCTCCGGGTGAGTCCCAGAGGGGGACCAGAGTCACCCGGTTCTGGTGATATCCAGGTGGGGACCAGAGTCACCACGTCAGGGTGAGGCCCAGAGCGGGACGAGAATCACTAGGTCAAGGTGCGGCCCCAATGTAGAACTGAGAAACCAGGTCCCATGATGCCCATATGAGGACCTGAGTCACCAGGTCCAGGTGAGGTCCCTGTGGGAACCACTCACCTCGTCCAGGTGAGGCTCAGGTGGGACCACAGTCACCAGGTCCAGGTGAGGCCCAGGTATATGAGAGTATCCAGGTCCCAATGATGCCCAGGTAAGGACCAGAGTCAACAGGTCCAGGAGAGGCCCAAATATGGATCAGAGTCATTGTGTTCCATGTGAGGCCTGACAGAGACCATAGGAACCAGATCTAGGAGAGCCCCATATGTGAAGCAGAGCCACCAGATCCTGGAGAAGTCCAGGTGGAACAACAGTCAGAAGATCCAGGAGAGGCGCAGGTGGCAACAGGATTCAGCAAGTCCACGTGAGGCCCTGGTGGCAACCAGTCACCAGATCCAGGTTCGGACCAGCTAAGGACCAGATTCACCAGGCCCAAGTGAAGCCCAAGGGGTGACCAGAGTCACCAGGTAAGGGTGAGGCCCAGAGGGGGAACCAGAGTAACCAGTTTAGTTTGAGGCCAAGAATGGGACCAGAGGTCCCTGGTCAAAGTGAGGCCCAGGTGTGGAATCGAGTATCCAGGTCCCAATGATGCCTGTGTGAGGACCAGAGTCACTAGGGCCATGCAGGCCCAGATGGGGAACAGAATCAATAGGTCCTGGCGAGGCATAGAATAAGACCATAGTCACCAGTTTCAGGTGAACCTTTGTGGGAACCAGAGCCACTCTATCCAGCTGAGTCCCAAGTCCATGTGAGGCCCACGTGAGGACCAGATTCATCAGGTCGAATTGAGGCATAGCTGGGGACAAGAGTCACCAGGTCTGGGTGCGGTCTAGGTGGGGCAAGATTCAGCAGTTCTGAGTTAGGTCAAAGTGGGGACGAGAGACATCAGGTCCAAGTGAGGCCAAACTGAGGACCAGAATCACCAGATCCAGGTGAGGTCCATGTTGGAAAGAGAGTCACCAGGTCCAGGAGAGGTCCAGGTGGGGACCAGAGTCACCAGGTCCAGGAGAGGTCCAGGTGGGGACCAGAGTCACCAGATCCAGGTGAAGTCCAGGTGGGGACCAGAGTCACCAGATCCAGGTGAAGCCCAGGTGGGGACCAGAGTCACTAGGTCCAGATGAGGCCCAGGTGAGGACCAGAGTTACCAGGTACACGTGAGGCCCCGGTGGGGATCAGAGGCAACAGGTCCATGTGAGGCCGGCATGGGGACCATGGTCAACAGGTCTACTTGAGGCCCAGGTGTGGAACACAGTAAGCAGGTCCAGGTGAGTCCCCGGTGGTGACAAGAGTCACCACGTCCAAGTGAGACCCAGGTGGGGACCAGGATCACCAGGTCCAGAGGAGTCCCTTGAAAGAACCAGAGTCAACAGTTCAAGGTCAGGCGCAGGTGGCAACCAGGGTCAGCAGGTCCAAGTCAGGCCAAAGTTGGTTTCACAGCCACTAGGGCACGGTGAGACCCAAAGTTGGACCAGAGTCACCTAGTCCAGGTGAGGTCCAGTTGTGGAACACAGTCACCGGGTCCCAATTTTGCGCAGTTGAGGATCATGTTCAACAGGGCCAGGTGAGGCCCAGATGGAGACAGGAGTCCCCAAATCCAGGTGAAGCCGAGGTGCGGACCACAGTCACCAGATCCAGGGTAGTCTCAGATGTAGACCAGAATCACCAGGTCCAGGTGAGGTGCCGGGTGCAACCACACTCACCAGGTCCCGGTGAGGCCCTGGTGGGGATCAGGGTCACGAGGTACATGAGAAGCTAGAAACACTGCAGCCACGAGGTCCACATGATGTCCATGTGGGAACGAGAATCCCCAGTTACAGGTGAGGACCAGGTGGGGATCTGACTCACCATGTCCAGGTGAGACCCAGGTGGGAACCAGTGTCACCATGTCCAGGTGTGGCCCAGGTGAAGACCAGAGTTAATAGGTCCGGCTGGGTCACTGTTAGTGAACAGTGTAACCATATCCTGATGCTACCCAGGTGGGTACCAGAGACACCAGGTCCTGGTGAGGACCAGGTGGGACCGGAGACATGAGGTCCAGGTGAGGTCACGATGGGAACCACCGTCACCAGGTCAGGTGAGGCGATGCTTAGGATCAGAGTCACCAGTTACATACAGGTGAGGCCCAGGTGGAGCCAGAGTCACCTGGTACAGAAGAGGCCAAAATCAGGACCAGAGTTACCAGGATCAGGTTAATCCCAGTGGGGAATAGAGTAACCATGTCCCGATGATGCCCAGGTAGAACCAGAGTCACCAGGTCCAGATGAGGTGCAGGTGGGGAGCATATTCACTAGGTCCCGGTGACGCCCACTTGAGGACCAGAGTCACCAGGTCTAGTTGAGGGTTAGAGGGGTTCCAGATTCACCTGGTCTAGGTGACATCCAGATGGGGACCAGAGTCACCATGTCAGAGTGACGCCCAGAAGGGTTCCAGAGTCATCATGTCCAGGTAAGGCTAAGGTGTCGACCAGAGTATCAAGGTCATAATGGTCCACAGGTGAGAACCAGAGTCACCAGATCGGGTGAGGCCCAGTGAGGAACAGAGTCACCAGTTCCAGGTGAGGCCAAGAAGGATTCCACAGCAATCATGTCCCGGTGGGGAAACATGGAATTCGATTCTTTTCGATTTGATTCTTTATGATTTTTTTCAACTCGATACAATTCGATTCTTTTTTTTTATGATAGTCACAAAGAGAGAGAGAGAGAGGCAGAGACACAGGCAGAGGGAGAAGCAGGCTCCATGCACCAGGAGCCCGATGTGAGATTCGATCCCGGGTCTCCAGGATCGCGCCCTGGGCCAAAGGCAGGCGCTAAACCGCTGCGCCACCCAGGGATCCCTCAATACGATTCTTTTTTATTCGAATCTATTCGATTCTTTTTGATTCGATTTGATTCTATTCGATTTTTTTCGATTTGATTCGATTAGTTCCTTTTTGATTCAATTCAATTCGATTCTTTTGATTCAATTCAATTCGATTCTTTTGGATTCGATTCTTTTGGATTCGAATCCAGTAGATTCTTTTCATTTCGATCGGATTCATTTCAATTCGATTCTTTTCGATTCGAATGTTTTCGAATCAATTCGATACTTTTTGATTCGATTCGATTCTTTTCGTGTCGATTTGATTCTTTTCGATTCGATTCTTTTCTATTTGAATCGATTCGATTCTTTTCATTTCGATTCGATTTGATTCAATTCGATTCTTTTCGATCAATTCAATTTGATTGTTTTCGATTTGATTCGATTCGATTCTTTTCGATTCTATTCAATTCGATTAGTTTCCATTCGATGATGCAATTGGATTCTTTTCGATTCGAGTCGATACGATTCGATTCTTTTGATTAGATACAATTCGATTCTTTTCGATTCGATTCGATTCTTTTCGATTCGATTCGACTCGATTTCATTCTTTTTGATTCGATTCGACTAGAATTTAATCGACTGATTCAATTTGATTCTTTTCTTTTCGGTTCGATTCTTTTCTATTCGATTTTTTTCTATTCAATTCGATTCTTTCAATTCGATTCGATTCGATTCTTTTCGTTTCAAATCGATTCGTTTCAATTCGAGTCTTTTCAATTCGAATCTTTGCGATTCGATTCGATTTGATATTTTTAATTCGATTCGAGTCTTTTCGATTCGATTCGATTCTTTTCAATTCGATTCTTTTCGATTCGAGTCTTTTTGATTCGATTCATTTCGATTCGATTCGATTCTTTTCAATTCGATTTGATGCTTTTCCATTTGATCTGATTTGTTTCATTTCGATTCTTTTCGATTCAATTCGATTCTTTTCGATTCCATTAAATTTGATTCGATTCTTTTCGATTCGATTAGATTCTTTTCGATTTGATTCCATTCAGTTCGATTCTTTTCGATTCGATTGGATTCTTTTCGATTTGATTCAATTCTTTCGATTCGATTTGATTTGATTCTTTTCGATTCGATTCAATACGATTCTTTTCATTTCGATTCTAATCGATTCTCTTCGATTCAATTCGTTTCGATTCGTTTCGATTCTATTCGAATTTTTTCGATTCTATTCTATTCGATTCATTTTGAATCATTTCGATTTGATTCTGTTCGAGTGGTTTCTATTAGATTCTTTTCGATTTGATTCAATTCGATTCGAGTCTTTTTGATTCGAGTCTTTTCGACTCGATGCAATTCAATACGATTCTTTTAGATTCGATTCGATTCGATTGTTTTCGTTTCGATTCGACTTTTTTTGATTCGATTCTTTTCGATTCGATTGTTTTCAATTCGATTGATTCGATTCTTTTCAATTCTATGCTATTCAAAGCGATTCTTTTGTATTTGATTCGATTCGATTGTTTTCTTTTTGATTCGGTTCGATTCGTTTCTTTTCGATTCGATTCAATTCTTTTCGATTCGATTCTTTTCGATTCGATTTGATTCTTTTCGATTCTATTCTATTCTTTTCTATTCCATTCGAATCGATTCGTTTTGATTGAATTCGATTCTTTTCGATTCGATTCAATTAGATTCTTTTCGATTGGATTCAATTTGTTTCGATTCGAATCAATTTGATTCTTTTCGATTGGATTCCATTCGATTCTTTTCGATTTGATTCAATTCGATTCTATTCATTTCGATTATTTTCGTTGAGATTAGATTCTTTTCGATTTGATTTTTTCGGTTCGAGTCGATTCATTTCGCTTATTTTGGTTAGGATCAATTCAATTCGATTCTTTTTGATTTGATTTGATTCTATTCGATTTCTTTCGATTCTATTCTATTGTATTCTTTTCGATTCGATTCCATTCAATCCGATTCTTTTCGATTCGATTCGATTGTTTTAGATTTGATTCCATTCTTTCGATTCTATTTGATATGATTCTTTTCGATTCGATTTGATACGATACTTTTTATTTTGATTCGAATCGATTCTCTTCGGTTCGATTCGTTTTGATTCTTTTCGATTCAATTCTATTCGAATTTTTTCGATTTGATTCGATTCGATTCTTTTAGATTCTACTTGATTTGTTTCTTTTCGATTCGTTTTGATTCGATTCTTTTTGATTCATGTCGATTCGATTCGATTCTTTTGTTTCGATTCGAATCTTTTCAATTCGAATCTTTTCGTTACATGGAATTCGATTCTTTTCGATTTGATTCTTTATGATTTTTTTCAACTCGATTCAATTCGATTCTTTTTTTTATGATAGTCACAGAGAGAGTGAGAGAGGCAGAGACACTGGCAGAGGGAGAAGCAGGCTCCATGCACCGGGAGCCCGATGTGGGATTCGATCCCGGGTCTCCAGGATCGCGCCCTGGGCCAAAGGCAGGCGCTAAACCGCTGCGCCACCCAGGGATCCCTCAATTCGATTCTTTTTGATTCGATTTGATTCTATTCGATTTTTTTCGATTTGATTCGATTAGTTCCTTTTTGATTCAATTCAATTCGATTCTTTTGATTCAATTCAATTCGATTCTTTTGGATTCGATTCTTTTGGATTCGAATCGAGTAGATTCTTTTCATTTCGATCGGATTCATTTCAATTCGATTCTTTTCGATTCGAATGTTTTCGAATCAATTCGATACTTTTTGATTCGATTCGATTCTTTTCGTGTCGATTTGATTCTTTTCGATTCGATTCTTTTCTATTTGAATCGATTCGATTCTTTTCATTTCGATTCGATTTGATTCAATTCGATTCTTTTCGATCAATTCAATTTGATTGTTTTCGATTTGATTCGATTCGATTCTTTTCGATTCTATTCAATTCGATTAGTTTCAATTCGATGATGCAATTGGATTCTTTTCGATTCGAGTCGATACGATTCGATTCTTTTTGATTAGATACAATTCGATTCTTTTCGATTCGATTCGATTCTTTTCGATTCGATTCCACTCGATTTCATTCTTTTTGATTCGATTCGACTAGAATTTAATCGACTGATTCAATTTGATTCTTTTCTTTTCGGTTCGATTCTTTTCTATTCGATTTTTTTCTATTCAATTCGATTCTTTCAATTCAATTCGATTCGATTCTTTTCGTTTCAAATCGATTCGTTTCAATTCGAGTCTTTTCAATTCGAATCTTTGCGATTTGATTCGATTTGATATTTTTAATTCGATTCGAGTCTTTTGATTCGATTCGATTCTTTTCAATTCGATTCTTTTCGATTCGAGTCTTTTTGATTCGATTCATTTCGATTCGATTCGATTCTTTTCAATTCGATTTGATGCTTTTCCATTTGATCTGATTTGTTTCATTTCGATTCTTTTCGATTCAATTCGATTCTTTTCGATTCCATTAAATTTGAATCGATTCTTTTCGATTCGATTAGATTCTTTTCGATTTGATTCCATTCAGTTCGATTTTTTTTTCAGTTCGATTTTTTTTCGATTCGATTGGATTCTTTTCGATTTGATTCAATTCTTTCGATTCGATTTGATTTGATTCTTTTCGATTCGATTCAATACGATTCTTTTCATTTCGATTCTAATCGATTCTCTTCGATTCAATTCGTTTCGATTCGTTTCGATTCTATTCGAATTTTTCGATTCTATTCTATTCGATTCATTTTGAATCATTTCGATTTGATTCTGTTCGAGTGGTTTCTATTAGATTCTTTTCGATTTGATTCAATTCGATTCGAGTCTTTTTGATTCGAGTCTTTTCGACTCGATGCAATTCAATACGATTCTTTTAGATTCGATTCGATTCGATTGTTTTCGTTTCGATTCGACATTTTTTGATTCGATTCTTTTCGATTCGATTGTTTTCAATTCGATTGATTCGATTCTTTTCAATTCTATGCTATTCAAAGCGATTCTTTTGTATTTGATTCGATTCGATTGTTTTCTTTTTGATTCGGTTCGATTCGTTTCTTTTCGATTCAATTCTTTTCGATTCGATTCTTTTCGATTCGATTTGATTCTTTTCGATTCGATTCTATTCTTTTCTATTCCATTCGAATCGATTCGTTTTGATTGAATTCGATTCTTTTCGATTCGATTCAATTAGATTCTTTTCGATTGGATTCAATTTGTTTCGATTCGAATCAATTTGATTCTTTTCGATTGGATTCCATTCGATTCTTTTCGATTTGATTCGACTCGATTTCATTCTTTTTGTTTGGATTCGACTAGAATTTAATCGACTGATTCAATTTGATTCTTTTCTTTTCGGTTCGATTCTTTTCTATTCGATTTTTTTCTATTCAATTCGATTCTTTCAATTCAATTCGATTCGATTCGATTCGATTCTTTTCATTTCAAATCGATTCGTTTCAATTCGAGTCTTTTCAATTCGATTCTTTTCGATTCGATTCGATTCTTTTCTATTCGATTTGACTCGATTTCATTCTTTTTTATTCGATTCGACTAGAATTTACTCGACTGAATTCAATTTGATTCTTTTCTTTCGGTTCGATTCTTTTCTATTCGATTTTTTCTATTCAATTCGATTCTTTCAATTCAATTCGATTCTTTCAATTCGATTCGATTCGATTCTTTTCGTTTCAAATCGATTCGTTTCAATTCGAGTCTTTTCAATTCGATCTTTGCGATTCGATTCGATTTGATATTTTTAATTTGATTCGAGTCTTTTCGATTCGATTCGATTCTTTTCAATTCGATTCTTTTCGATTCGATTCTTTTTGATTCGATTCATTTCGATTCGATTCAATTTTTTTCAATTCTATTTGATGCTTTTCCATTTGATCTGATTTGTTTCATTTCGATTCTTTTCGAATCAATTCGATTCTTTTCGATTCCATTAAATTTGATTCGATTCTCTTCGATTCGATTAGATTCTTTTCGATTTGATTCCATTCAGTTCGATTCTTTTCGATTCGATTGGATTCTTTTCGATTTGATTCAATTCTTTCAATTTGATTCGATTTGATTCTTTTCGATTCGATTCAATACGATTCTTTTCATTTCGATTCTAATCGATTCTCTTCGATTCATTTCGTTTCGATTCGTTTCGATTCGTTTCGATTATTTTCGATTCTATTCTATTCGATTCATTTTGAATCATTTCGATTTGATTCTGTTCGAGTGGTTTCTATTAGATTCTTTTCGATTTGATTTAATTCGATTCGAGTCTTTTTGATTCGAGTCTTTTCGACTCGATGCAATTCAATACGATTCTTTTAGATTCGATTCGATTGTTTTCGTTTCGATTCGACTTTTTTTGATTCGATTCTTTTCGATTCGATTGTTTTCAATTCGATTGATTCGATTCTTTTCAATTCTATGCTATTCAAAGCGATTCTTTTGTATTTGATTCGTTTCGATTGTTTTCTTTTTGATTCGGTTCGATTCGTTTCTTTTCGATTCGATTCAATTCTTTTCGATTCGATTCTTTTCGATTCGATTTGATTCTTTTCGATTCTATTCTATTCTATTCTTTTTCATTCGAATCGATTCGTTTTGATTGAATTCGATTCTTTGCGATTCGATTCAATTAGATTCTTTTCGATTGGATTCAATTTGTTTCGATTCGAATCAATTTGATTCTTTTCGATTGGATTCCATTCGATTCTTTTAGATTTGATTCAATTCGATTCTATTCATTTCGATGATTTTCGTTGAGATTAGATACTTTTCGATTTGATTTTTTTCGGTTCGAGTCGATTCATTTCGCTTATTTTGGTTAGGATCAATTCAATTCGATTCTTTTTGATTTGATTTGATTCTATTCGATTTCTTTCGATTCTATTCTATTGTATTCTTTTCGATTCCATTCCGTTCAATTCGATTCTTTTCGATTCGATTCGATTGTTTTAGATTTGATTCCATTCTTTCGATTCTATTTGATATGATTCTTTTCGATTCGATTTGATACGATACTTTTTATTTTGATTCGAATCGATTCTCTTCGGTTCGATTCGTTTTGATTCTTTTCGATTCAATTCTATTCGAATTTTTTCGATTTGATTCGATTCGATTCTTTTAGATTCTACTTGATTTGTTTCTTTTCGATTCGTTTTGATTCGATTCTTTTTGATTCATGTCGATTCGATTCGATTCTTTTGTTTCGATTCGATTCTTTTCAATTCGAATCTTTTCGTTACATGGAATTCGATTCTTTTCGATTTGATTCTTTATGATTGTTTTCAACTGGATTCAATTCGATTCTTTTTTTATGATAGTCACAGAGAGAGTGAGAGAGGCAGAGACACAGGCAGAGGGAGAAGCAGGCTCCATGCACCGGGAGCCCGAAGTGGGATTCGATCCCGGGTCTCCAGGATCGCGCCCTGGGCCAAAGGCAGGCGCTAAACCGCTGCGCCACCCAGGGATCCCTCAATTCGATTCCTTTTTATTCGAATCTATTCGATTCTTTTTATTCGATTTGATTCTATTCGAGTTTTTTCGATTTTGTTCGATTAGTTCCTTTTTGATTCTATTCAATTCATTTCTTTTGATTCAATTCAATTCGATTCTTTTGGATTCGATTCGATTCTTTCGGATTCGATTCTTTTGGATTCGAATCGAGTAGATTCTTTTCATTTCGATCGGATTCATTTCAATTCGATTCTTTTCGATTCGAATGTTTTCGAATCAATTCGATACTTTTTGATTCGATTCGATTCTTTTCGTGTCGATTTGATTCTTTTCGATTCGATTCTTTTCTATTTGAGTCGATTCGATTCTTTCATTTCGATTCTTTTCTATTTGAATCGATTCGATTCTTTCATTTCGATTCGATTTGATCGTTTTCGATTTGATTCGATTCGATTCTGTTCTATTCTATTCAATTCGATTATTTTCCATTCGATGATGCAATTGGATTCTTTTCGATTCGAGTCGATACGATTCGATTCTTTTTGATTAGATACAATTTGATTCTTTTCGATTCGATTCTTTACGATTCGATTCGACTCGATTTCATTCTTTTTGATTGGATTCGACTAGAATTTAATCGACTGATTCAATTTGATTCTTTTCTTTTCGGTTCGATTCTTTTCTTTTCGATTTTTTTTCTATTCAATTCGATTCTTTCAATTCAATTCGATTCGATTCGATTCGATTCTTTTCGTTTCAAATCGATTCGTTTCAATTCGAGTCTTTTCAGTTCGATTCTTTTCGATTCGATTCGATTCTTTTCTATTCGATTCGACTCGATTTCATTCCTTTTTATTCGATTCGACTAGAATTTAATCGACTGAATTCAATTTGATTCTTTTCTTTTCGGTTCGATTCTTTTCTATTCGATTTTTTCTATTCAATTCGATTCTTTCAATTCAATTCGATTCGATTCGATTCGATTCTTTTCGTTTCAAATCGATTCGTTTGAATTCGAGTCTTTTCAATTCGATTCTTTGCGATTTGATTCGATTTGATATTTTTAATTTGATTCGAGTCTTTTCGATTCGATTCGATTCTTTTCAATTCGATTCTTTTCGATTCGATTCTTTTTGATTCGATTCATTTCGATTTGATTCGATTCTTTTCAATTGGATTTGATGCTTTTCCATTTGATCTGATTTGTTTCATTTCGATTCTTTTCGATTCAATTCGATTCTTTTCGATTCCATTAAATTTGATTCGATTCTTTTCGATTCGATTAGATTCTTTTCGATTTGATTCCATTCAGTTCGATTCTTTTCGATTCGATTGGATTCTTTTCGATTTGATTCAATTCATGTCGATTCGATTCGATTCTTTTGTTTCGATTCGATTGTTTTCAATTCGAATCTTTTCGTTACATGGAATTCGATTCTTTTCGATTTGATTATGATTTTTTTCAACGCGATTCAATTCGATTCTTTTTTTATGATAGTCACAGAGAGAGACAGAGAGGCAGAGACACAGGCAGAGGGAGAAGCAGGCTCCATGCACCGGGAGCCCGATGTGGGATTCGATTCCGTGATTCCAGGAACGTGCCCTGGGCCAAAGGCAGGCGCTAAACCGCTGCGCCACCCAGAGATCCCTCAATTCGATTCTTTTTTATTCGAATCTATTCGATTCTTTTTGATTCGATTTGATTCTATTCGTTTTTTCGATTTGATTCGATTAGTTCCATTTTGATTCAATTCAATTCATTTCTTCTGATTCGATTCAATTCGATTCCTTTGGGTTCGATTCAATTCTCTTGGATTCGATTCTTTTGGATTCGAATCGAGTAGATTCTTTTCATTTCGATCGGATTCATTTCAATTCGATTCTTTTCGATTCGAATGTTTTCGAATCAATTCGATACTTTTTGATTCGATTCGATTCTTTTCGTGTCGATTTGATTCTTTTCGATTCAATTCTTTTCTATTTGAATCGATTCGATTCTTTTCATTACGATTCAATTTGATTCAATTCGATTCTTTTCGATCAATTCAATTTGATTGTTTTCGATTTGATTCGATTCGATTCTTTTATATTCTATTCAATTCGATTATTTTCCATTCGATGATGCAGTTGGATTCTTTTGGATTCGATTCGATTCTTTTCGATTCGATTCGACTCGATTTCATGCTTTTTGATTCGATTCGACTAGAATTTAATCGACTGATTCAATTTGATTCTTTTCTTTTCGGTTCGATTCTTTTCTATTCGATTTTTTCTATTCAATTCGATTCTTTCAATTCAATTCGATTCGATTCGATTAGATTCGATTCAATTCTTTTCGTTTCAAATCGATTCGTTTCAATTCGAGTCTTTTCAATTTGATGCTTTTCGATTCGGTTCGATTTGATATTTTTAATTTGATTCGAGTCTTTTCGATTCGATTCGATTCTTTTCAATTCGATTCTTTTCGATTCGATTCTTTTTGATTCGATTCATTTCGATTCGATTCCATTCTTTTCAATCCGATTTGATGCTTTTCCATTTGATCTGATTTGTTTCATTTCGATTCTTTTCGATTCAATTCGATTCTTTTCGATTCCATTAAATTTGATTCGATTCTTTTCGATTCGATTAGATTCTTTTTGATTTGATTCCATTCAGTTCGATTCTTTTCGATTCGATTGGATTCTTTTCGATTTGATTCAATTCTTTGGATTCGATTTGATTTGATTCTTTTCGATTCGATTCAATACGATTCTTTTCATTTCGATTCTAATAGATTCTCTTCGATTCAATTCGTTTCGATTCGTTTCGATTTTTTTCGATTCTATTCTATTCGATTCATTTTGAATCATTTCGATTTGATTCTGTTCGAGTGGTTTCTATTAGATTCTTTTCGATTTGATTCAATTCGATTCGAGTCTTTTTGATTCGAGTCTTTTCGACTCGATGCAATTCAATACGATTCTTTTAGATTCGATTCGATTCGATTGTTTTCGTTTCGATTCGACTTTTTTTGATTCGATTCTTTTCGATTCGATTGTTTTCAATTCGATTGATTCGATTCTTTCCAATTCTATGCTATTCAAAGCGATTCTTTTGTATTTGATTCGATTCGATTGTTTTCTTTTTGATTCGGTTCGATTCGTTTCTTTTCGATTCGATTCAATTCTTTTCGATTCGATTCTTTTCGATTCGATTTGATTCTTTTCGATTCTATTCTATTCTATTCTTTTGTATTCCATTCGAATCGATTCGTTTTGATTGAATTCGATTCTTTTCGATTCGATTCAATTAGATTCTTTTCGATTGGATTCAATTTGTTTCGATTCGAATCAATTTGATTCTTTTCGATTGGATTCCATTCGATTCTTTTCGATTTGATTCAATTCGATTCTTTTCGATTCTATTCATTTCGATTATTTTCGTTGAGATTAGATTCTTTCCGATTTGATTTTTTTCGGTTCGAGTCGATTCATTTCGCTTCTTTTGGTTAGGATCAATTCAATTCGATTCTTTTTGATTTGATTTGATTCTATTCGATTTCTTTCGATTCTATTCTATTGTATTCTTTTCTTTTCCATTCCGTTCAATTCGATTCTTTTCGATTCGATTCGATTGTTTTAGATTTGATTCCATTCTTTCGATTCTATTTGATATGATTCTTTTCGATTTGATTTGATACGATACTTTTTATTTTGATTCGAATCGATTCTCTTCGGTTCGATTCGTTTTGATTCTTTTCGATTCAATTCTATTCGAATTTTTTCGATTTGATTCGATTCGATTCTTTTAGATTCTACTTGATTTGTTTCTTTTCGATTCGTTTTGATTCGATTCTTTTTGATTCATGTCGATTCGATTCGATTCTTTTGTTTCTTTTTTTTTATTTTTTTTTATTCTTTTGTTTCGATTCGATTCTTTTCAATTCGAATCTTTTCGTTACATGGAATTCGATTCTTTTCGTTTGATTCTTTATGATTTTTTTCAACGCGATTCAATTCGATTCTTTTTTTATGATAGTCACAGAGAGAGAGAGGCAGAGACACAGGCAGTGTGAGTAGCAGGCTCCATGACCGGGTGCCCGATGTGGGATTCGATCCCGGGTCTCCAGGAACGCGCCCTGGGCAAAGGCAGGCGCTAAACCGCTGCGCCACCCAGGGATCCCTCAATTCGATTCTTTTTTATTCGAATCTATTCGATTCTTTTTGATTCGATTTGATTCTATTCGATTTTTTTCGATTTGATTCGATTAGTTCCTTTTTGATTCATTTCAATTCATTTCTTTTGATTCAAATCAATTCGATTCTTTTGGATTCGATTCGATTCTTTTGGATTCGATTCTTTTGGATTCGAATCGAGTAGATTCTTTTCATTTCGATCGGATTCATTTCAATTCGATTCTTTTCGATTCGAATGTTTTCGAATCAATTCGATACTTTTTGATTCGATTCGATTCTTTTCGTGTCGATTTGATTCTTTTCGATTCGATTCTTTTCTATTTGAATGGATTCGATTCTTTTCATTTCGATTCGATTTGATTCAATTCGATTCTTTTCGATCAATTCAATTTGATTGTTTTCGATTTGATTCGATTCGATTCTTTTCGATTCTATTCAATTCGATTAGTTTCCATTCGATGATGCAATTGGATTCTTTTCGATTCGATTCGATTCTTTTCGATTCGATTCGACTCGATTTCATGCTTTTTGATTCGATTCGACTAGATTTTAATCGACTGATTCAGTTTGATTCTTTTCCTTTCGGTTCGATTCTTTTCTATTCGATTTTTTTCTATTCAATTCGATTCTTTCAATTCAATTCGATTCTTTCAATTCGATTCGATTCGATTCTTTTCGTTTCAAATCGATTCGTTTCAATTCGAGTCTTTTCAATTCGAATCTTTGCGATTCGATTCGATTTGATATTTTTAATTCGATTCGAGTCTTTTCGATTCGATTCGATTCTTTTCAATTCGATTCTTTTCGATTCGAGTCTTTTTGATTCGATTCATTTCGATTTGATTCGATTCTTTTCAATTCGATTTGATGCTTTTCCATTTGATCTGATTTGTTTCATTTCGATTCTTTTCGATTCAATTCGATTCTTTTCGATTCCATTAAATTTGATTCGATTCTTTTCGATTCGATTAGATTCTTTTCGATTTGATTCCATTCAGTTCGATTCTTTTCGATTCGATTGGATTCTTTTCGATTTGATTCAATTCTTTCGATTCGATTTGATTTGATTCTTTTCGATTCGATTCAATACGATTCTTTTCATTTCGATTCTAATCGATTCTCTTCGATTCAATTCGTTTCGATTCGTTTCGATTCTATTCGAATTTTTTCGATTCTATTCTATTCGATTCATTTTGAATCATTTCGATTTGATTCTGTTCGAGTGGTTTCTATTAGATTCTTTTCGATTTGATTCAATTCGATTCGAGTCTTTTTGATTCGAGTCTTTTCGACTCGATTCAATTCAATACGATTCTTTTAGATTCGATTCGATTCGATTGTTTTCGTTTCGATTCGACTTTTTTGATTCGATTCTTTTCGATTCGATTGTTTTCAATTCGATTGATTCGATTCTTTTCAATTCTATGCTATTCAAGGCGATTCTTTTGTATTTGATTCGATTCGATTGTTTTCTTTTTGATTCGGTTCGATTCGTTTCTTTTCGATTCGATTCAATTCTTTTCGATTCGATTCTTTTCGATTCGATTTGATTCTTTTCGATTCTATTCTATTCTATTCTTTTGTATTCCATTCGAATCGATTCGTTTTGATTGAATTCGATTCTTTTCGATTCGATTCAATTAGATTCTTTTCGATTGGATTCAATTTGTTTCGATTCGAATCAATTTGATTCTTTTCGATTGGATTCCATTCGATTCTTTTCGATTTGATTCAATTCGATTCTTTTCGATTCTATTCATTTCGATTATTTTCGTTGAGATTAGATTCTTTCCGATTTGATTTTTTTCGGTTCGAGTCGATTCATTTCGCTTCTTTTGGTTAGGATCAATTCAATTCGATTCTTTTTGATTTGATTTGATTCTATTCGATTTCTTTCGATTCTATTCTATTGTATTCTTTTCTTTTCCATTCCGTTCAATTCGATTCTTTTCGATTCGATTCGATTGTTTAGATTTGATTCCATTCTTTCGATTCTATTTGATATGATTCTTTTCGATTCGATTTGATACGATACTTTTTATTTTGATTCGAATCGATTCTCTTCGGTTCGATTCGTTTTGATTCTTTTCGATTCAATTCTATTCGAATTTTTTCGATTTGATTCGATTCGATTCTTTTAGATTCTACTTGATTTGTTTCTTTTCGATTCGTTTTGATTCGATTCTTTTTGATTCATGTCGATTCGATTCGATTCTTTTGTTTCGATTCGATTGTTTTCAATTCGAATCTTTTCGTTACATGGAATTCGATTCTTTTCGATTTGATTCTTTATGATTTTTTTCAACGCGATTCAATTCGATTCTTTTTTTTATGATAGTCACAGAGAGAGACAGAGAGGCAGAGACACAGGCAGAGGGAGAAGCAGGCTCCATGCACCGGGAGCCCGATGTGGGATTCGATCCCGTGATTCCAGGAACGTGCCCTGGGCCAAAGGCAGGCGCTAAACCGCTGCGCCACCCAGAGATCCCTCAATTCGATTCTTTTTTATTCGAATCTATTCGATTCTTTTTGATTCGATTTGATTCTATTCGTTTTTTTCGATTTGATTCGATTAGTTCCTTTTTGATTCAATTCAATTCATTTCTTCTGATTCGATTCAATTCGATTCCTTTGGATTCGATTCGATTCTTTTGGATTCGATTCTTTTGGATTCGAATCGAGTAGATTCTTTTCATTTCGATCGGATTCATTTCAATTCGATTCTTTTCGATTCGAATGTTTTCGAATCAATTCGATACTTTTTGATTCGATTCGATTCTTTTCGTGTCGATTTGATTCTTTTCGATTCGATTCTTTTCTATTTGAATCGATTCGATTCTTTTCATTTCGATTCAATTTGATTCAATTCGATTCTTTTCGATCAATTCAATTTGATTGTTTTCGATTTGATTCGATTCGATTCTTTTCTATTCTATTCAATTCGATTATTTTCCATTCGATGATGCAATTGGATTCTTTTGGATTCGATTCGATTCTTTTCGATTCGATTCGACTCGATTTCATGCTTTTTGATTCGATTCGACTAGAATTTAATCGACTGATTCAATTTGATTCTTTTCTTTTCGGTTGGATTCTTTTCTATTCGATTTTTTCTATTCAATTCGATTCTTTCAATTCAATTCGATTCGATTCGATTCGATTCGATTCAATTCTTTTCGTTTCAAATCGATTCGTTTCAATTCGAGTCTTTTCAATTTGATGCTTTTCGATTCGGTTCGATTTGATATTTTTAATTTGATTCGAGTCTTTTCGATTCGATTCGATTCTTTTCAATTCGATTCTTTTCGATTCGAGTCTTTTTGATTCGATTCATTTCGATTCGATTCGATTCTTTTCAATCCGATTTGATGCTTTTCCATTTGATCTGATTTGTTTCATTTCGATTCTTTTCGATTCAATTCGATTCTTTTCGATTCCATTAAATTTGATTCGATTCTTTTCGATTCGATTAGATTCTTTTTGATTTGATTCCATTCAGTTCGATTCTTTTCGATTCGATTGGATTCTTTTCGATTTGATTCAATTCTTTGGATTCGATTTGATTTGATTCTTTTCGATTCGATTCAATACGATTCTTTTCATTTCGATTCTAATCGATTCTCTTCGATTCAATTCGTTTCGATTCGTTTCGATTCTATTCGAATTTTTTCGATTCTATTCTATTCGATTCATTTTGAATCATTTCGATTTGATTCTGTTCGAGTGGTTTCTATTAGATTCTTTTCGATTTGATTCAATTCGATTCGAGTCTTTTTGATTCGAGTCTTTTCGACTCGATGCAATTCAATACGATTCTTTTAGATTCGATTCGATTCGATTGTTTTCGTTTCGATTCGACTTTTTTTGATTCGATTCTTTTCGATTCGATTGTTTTCAATTCGATTGATTCGATTCTTTTCAATTCTATGCTATTCAAAGCGATTCTTTTGTATTTGATTCGATTCGATTGTTTTCTTTTTGATTCGGTTCGATTCGTTTCTTTTCGATTCGATTCAATTCTTTTCGATTCGATTCTTTTCGATTCGATTTGATTCTTTTCGATTCTATTCTATTCTATTCTTTTGTATTCCATTCGAATCGATTCGATTTGATTGAATTCGATTCTTTTCGATTCGATTCAATTAGATTCCTTTCAATTGGGTTCAATTTGTTTCGATTCGAATCAATTTGATTGTTTTCGATTGGATTCCATTCGATTCTTTTCGATTTGATTCAATTCGATTCTTTTCGATTCTATTCATTTCGATTATTTTCGTTGAGATTAGATTCTTTTCGATTTGATTTTTTTCGGTTCGAGTCGATTCATTTCGCTTATTTTGGTTAGGATCAATTCAATTCGATTCTTTTTTTTTAAATTTTTATTTATTTATGATAGTCACATAGAGAGAGAGAGAGAGAGAGAGGCAGAGACACAGGCAGAGGGAGAAGCAGGCTCCATGCAGGGAGCCCGACGTGGGATTCGATCCCGGGTCTCCAGGATCGCGCCCTGGGCCAAAGGCAGGCGCTAAACCGTTGCGCCACCCAGGGATCCCTAATTCGATTCTTTTTGATTTGATTTGATTCTATTCGATTTCTTTCGATTCTATTGTATTCTTTTCGATTCTATTCCATTCAATCCGATTCTTTTCGATTCGATTCGATTGTTTTAGATTTGATTCCCTTCTTTCGATTCTATTTGATATGATTCTTTTCGATTCGATTTGATACGATACTTTTTATTTTGATTCGAATCGATTCTCTTCGGTTCGATTCGTTTTGATTCTTTTCGATTCAATTCTATTCGAATTTTTTCGATTTGATTCGATTCGATTCTTTTAGATTCTACTTGATTTGTTTCTTTTCGATTCGTTTTGATTCGATTCTTTTTGATTCATGTCGATTCGATTCGATTCTTTTGTTTCTTTTTTTTATTTTTTTTTATTCTTTTGTTTCGATTCGATTCTTTTCAATTCGAATCTTTTCGTTACATGGAATTCGATTCTTTTCGTTTGATTCTTTATGATTTTTTTCAACGCGATTCAATTCGATTCTTTTTTTATGATAGTCACAGAGAGAGAGAGGCAGAGACACAGGCAGTGTGAGTAGCAGGCTCCATGAACCGGGTGCCCGATGTGGGATTCGATCCCGGGTCTCCAGGAACGCGCCCTGGGCAAAGGCAGGCGCTAAACCGCTGCGCCACCCAGGGATCCCTCAATTCGATTCTTTTTTATTCGAATCTATTCGATTCTTTTTGATTCGATTTGATTCTATTCGATTTTTTTCGATTTGATTCGATTAGTTCCTTTTTGATTCATTTCAATTCATTTCTTTTGATTCAAATCAATTCGATTCTTTTGGATTCGATTCGATTCTTTTGGATTCGATTCTTTTGGATTCGAATCGAGTAGATTCTTTTCATTTCGATCGGATTCATTTCAATTCGATTCTTTTCGATTCGAATGTTTTCGAATCAATTCGATACTTTTTGATTCGATTCGATTCTTTTCGTGTCGATTTGATTCTTTTCGATTCGATTCTTTTCTATTTGAATCGATTCGATTCTTTTCATTTCGATTCGATTTGATTCAATTCGATTCTTTTCGATCAATTCAATTTGATTGTTTTCGATTTGATTCGATTCGATTCTTTTCGATTCTATTCAATTCGATTAGTTTCCATTCGATGATGCAATTGGATTCTTTTCGATTCGATTCGATTCTTTTCGATTCGATTCGACTCGATTTCATGCTTTTTGATTCCATTCGACTAGATTTTAATCGACTGATTCAATTTGATTCTTTTCTTTTCGGTTCGATTCTTTTCTATTCGATTTTTTTCTATTCAATTCGATTCTTTCAATTCAATTCGATTCTTTCAATTCGATTCGATTCGATTCTTTTCGTTTCAAATCGATTCGTTTCAATTCGAGTCTTTTCAATTCGAATCTTTGCGATTCGATTCGATTTGATATTTTTAATTCGATTCGAGTCTTTTCGATTCGATTCGATTCTTTTCAATTCGATTCTTTTCGATTCGAGTCTTTTTGATTCGATTCATTTCGATTTGATTCGATTCTTTTCAATTCGATTTGATGCTTTTCCATTTGATCTGATTTGTTTCATTTCGATTCTTTTCGATTCAATTCGATTCTTTTCGATTCCATTAAATTTGATTCGATTCTTTTCGATTCGATTAGATTCTTTTCGATTTGATTCCATTCAGTTCGATTCTTTTCGATTCGATTGGATTCTTTTCGATTTGATTCAATTCTTTCGATTCGATTTGATTTGATTCTTTTCGATTCGATTCAATACGATTCTTTTCATTTCGATTCTAATCGATTCTCTTCGATTCAATTCGTTTCGATTCGTTTCGATTCTATTCGAATTTTTTCGATTCTATTCTATTCGATTCATTTTGAATCATTTCGATTTGATTCTGTTCGAGTGGTTTCTATTAGATTCTTTTCGATTTGATTCAATTCGATTCGAGTCTTTTTGATTCGAGTCTTTTCGACTCGATTCAATTCAATACGATTCTTTTAGATTCGATTCGATTCGATTGTTTTCGTTTCGATTCGACTTTTTTTGATTCGATTCTTTTCGATTCGATTGTTTTCAATTCGATTGATTCGATTCTTTTCAATTCTATGCTATTCAAAGCGATTCTTTTGTATTTGATTCGATTCGATTGTTTTCTTTTTGATTCGGTTCGATTCGTTTCTTTTCGATTCGATTCAATTCTTTTCGATTCGATTCTTTTCGATTCGATTTGATTCTTTTCGATTCTATTCTATTCTATTCTTTTGTATTCCATTCGAATCGATTCGTTTTGATTGAATTCGATTCTTTTCGATTCGATTCAATTAGATTCTTTTCGATTGGATTCAATTTGTTTCGATTCGAATCAATTTGATTCTTTTCGATTGGATTCCATTCGATTCTTTTCGATTTGATTCAATTCGATTCTTTTCGATTCTATTCATTTCGATGATTTTCGTTGAGATTAGATTCTTTTCGATTTGATTTTTTCGGTTCGAGTCGATTTACTTCGCTTATTTTGGTTAGGATCAATTCAATTCGATTCTTTTTGATTTGATTTGATTCTATTCGATTTCTTTCGATTCTATTCTATTGTATTCTTTTCTTTTCCATTCCGTTCAATTCGATTCTTTTCGATTCGATTCGATTGTTTTAGATTTGATTCCATTCTTTCGATTCTATTTGATATGATTCTTTTCGATTCGATTTGATACGATACTTTTTATTTTGATTCGAATCGATTCTCTTCGGTTCGATTCGTTTTGATTCTTTTCGATTCAATTCTATTCGAATTTTTTCGATTTGATTCGATTCGATTCTTTTGGATTCTACTTGATTTGTTTCTTTTCGATTCGTTTTGATTCGATTCTTTTTGATTCATGTCGATTCGATTCGATTCTTTTGTTTCGATTCGATTGTTTTCAATTCGAATCTTTTCGTTACATGGAATTCGATTCTTTTCGATTTGATTCTTTATGATTTTTTTCAACGCGATTCAATTCGATTCTTTTTTTTATGATAGTCACAGAGAGAGACAGAGAGGCAGAGACACAGGCAGAGGGAGAAGCAGGCTCCATGCACCGGGTAGCCCGATGTGGGATTCGATCCCGGGTCTCCAGGAACGCGCCCTGGGCAAAGGCAGGCGCTAAACCGCTGCGCCACCCAGGGATCCCTCAATTCGATTCTTTTTTATTCGAATCTATTCGATTCTTTTTGATTCGATTTGATTCTATTCGATTTTTTTCGATTTGATTCGATTAGTTCCTTTTTGATTCATTCAATTCATTTCTTTTGATTCAATTCAATTCGATTCTTTTGGATTCGATTCGATTCTTTTGGATTCGATTCTTTTGGATTCGAATCGAGTAGATTCTTTTCATTTCGATCGGATTCATTTCAATTCGATTCTTTTCGATTCGAATGTTTTCGAATCAATTCGATACTTTTTGATTCGATTCGATTCTTTTCGTGTCGATTTGATTCTTTTCGATTCGATTCTTTTCTATTTGAATCGATCGATTCTTTTCATTACGATTCAATTTGATTCAATTCGATTCTTTTCGATCAATTCAATTTGATTGTTATCGATTTGATTCGATTCGATTCTTTTCGATTCTATTCAATTCGATTATTTTCCATTCGATGATGCAATTGGATTCTTTTGGATTCGATTCGATTCTTTTCGATTCGATTCGACTCGATTTCATGCTTTTTGATTCGATTCGACTAGAATTTAATCGACTGATTCAATTTGATTCTTTTCTTTTCGGTTGGATTCTTTTCTATTCGATTTTTTTCTATTCAATTCGATTCTTTCAATTCAATTCGATTCAATTCGATTAGATTCGATTCAATTCTTTTCGTTTCAAATCGATTCGTTTCAATTCGAGTCTTTTCAATTTGATGCTTTTCGATTCGTTTCGATTTGATATTTTTAATTTGATTCGAGTCTTTTCGATTCGATTCGATTCTTTTCAATTCGATTCTTTTCGATTCGAGTCTTTTTGATTCGATTCATTTCGATTTGATTCGATTCTTTTCAATTGGATTTGATGCTTTTCCATTTGATCTGATTTGTTTCATTTCGATTCTTTTCGATTCAATTCGATTCTTTTCGATTCCATTAAATTTGATTCGATTCTTTTCGATTCGATTAGATTCTTTTCGATTTGATTCCATTCAGTTCGATTCTTTTCGATTCGATTGGATTCTTTTCGATTTGATTTAATTCTTTTGATTCGATTTGATTTGATTCTTTTCGATTCGATTCAATACGATTCTTTTCATTTCGATTCTAATCGATTCTCTTCGATTCAATTCGTTTCGATTCGTTTCGATTCTATTCGAATTTTTTCGATTCTATTCTATTCGATTCATTTTGAATCATTTCGATTTGATTCTGTTCGAGTGGTTTCTATTAGATTCTTTTCGATTTGATTCAATTCGATTCGAGTCTTTTTGATTCGAGTCTTTTCGACTCGATTCAATTCAATACGATGCTTTTAGATTCGATTCGATTCGATTGTTTTCGTTTCGATTCGACTTTTTTTGATTCGATTCTTTTCGATTCGATTGTTTTCAATTCGATTGATTCGATTCTTTTCAATTCTATGCTATTCAAAGCGATTCTTTTGTATTTGATTCGATTCGATTGTTTTCTTTTTGATTCGGTTCGATTCGTTTCTTTTCGATTCGATTCAATTCTTTTCGATTCGATTCTTTTCGATTCGATTTGATTCTTTTCGATTCTATTCTTTTGTATTCCATTCGAATCGATTCGTTTTGATTGAATTCGATTCTTTTCGATTCGATTCAATTAGATTCTTTTCGATTGGATTCAATTTGTTTCGATTCGAATCAATTTGATTCTTTTCGATTGGATTCCATTCGATTCTTTTCGATTTGATTCAATTCGATTCTATTCATTTCGATTATTTTCGTTGAGATTAGATTCTTTTCGATTTGATTTTTTTCGGTTCGAGTCGATTCATTTCGCTTATTTTGGTTAGGATCAATTCAATTCGATTCTTTTTGATTTGATTTGATTCTATTCGATTTCTTTCGATTCTATTGTATTCTTTTCGATTCGATTCCATTCAATCCGATTCTTTTCGATTCGATTCGATTGTTTTAGATTTGATTCCATTCTTTCGATTCTATTTGATATGATTCTTTTCGATTCGATTTGATACGATACTTTTTATTTTGATTCGAATCGATTCTCTTCGGTTCGATTCGTTTTGATTCTTTTCGATTCAATTCTATTCGAATTTTTTCGATTTGATTCGATTCGATTCTTTTAGATTCTACTTGATTTGTTTCTTTTCGATTCGTTTTGATTCGATTCTTTTTTTTAAGATTTTATTTATTTATTTATTTATTTATTTATTTATTTATTCATGAAAGACTGAGAGATAGAGAGAGCCAGAAACAAAGGCAGAGGGAGAAGCAGGCTCCATGCACCGGGAGCCCGACGTGGGACTCGATCCCGGGTCCCCAGGATCACGCCCTGGGCCAAAAGCAGGCGCCAAACCGCTGCGCCACCCAGGGATCCCTGATTCGATCTTTTTGATTCATGTCGATTCGATTCGATTCTTTTGTTTCGATTCGATTCTTTTCAATTCGAATCTTTTCGTTACATGGAATTCGATTCTTTTCGATTTGATTCTTTATGATTTTTTTCAACGCGATTCAATTCGATTCTTTTTATTATGATAGTCACAGAGAGAGACAGAGAGGCAGAGACACAGGTAGAGGGAGAAGCAGGCTCCATGCACCAGGAGCCCGATGTGGGATTCGATCCCGGGTCTCCAGGATCGCGCCCTGGGCCAAAGGCAGGCGCTAAACCGCTGCGCCACCCAGGGATCCCTCAATTCGATTCTTTTTTATTCGAATCTATTCGATTCTTTTTGATTCGATTTGATTCTATTCGAGTTTTTTCGATTTGATTCGATTAGTTCCTTTTGATTCAATTCAATTCATTTCTTTTGATTCAATTCAATTCGATTCTTTTGGATTCGATTCGATTCTTTTGGATTCGATTCTTTTGGATTCGAATCGAGTAGATTCTTTTCATTTCGATCGGATTCATTTCAATTCGATTCTTTTCGATTCGAATGTTTTGGAATCAATTCGATACTTTTTGATTCGATTCGATTCTTTTCGTGTCGATTTGATTCTTTTCGATTGGATTCTTTTCTATTTGAATCGATTCGATTCTTTTCATTTCAATTCGGTTTGATTCAATTCGATTCTTTTCGATCAATTCAATTTGATTGTTTTCGATTTGATTCGATTCGATTCTTTTCGATTCTATACAATTCGATTAGCTTCCATTCGATGATGCAATTGGATTCTTTTCGATTCGAGTCGATACGATTCGATTCTTTTTGATTAGATACAATTCGATTCTTTTCGATTCGATTCGATTCTTTTCGATTCGATTCTTTTCGATTTCATGCTTTTTGATTCAATTCGACTAGAACTTAATCGACTGATTCAATTTGATTCTTTTCTTTTCGGTTCGATTCTTTTCTATTCGATTTTTTTCTATTCAATTCGATTCTTTCAATTCCATTCGATTTGATTCGTTTCTTTTCGTTTCAAATCGATTCGTTTCAATTCGAGTCTTTTCAATTCGATTCTTTTCGATTCGATTCGATTTGATATTTTTAATTTGATTCGAGTCTTTTCGATTCGATTCGATTCTTTTCGATTTGATTCCATTCAGTTCGATTCTTTTCGATTCGATTGGATTCTTTTTGATTTGATTCAATTCTTTCGATTCGATTTGATTTGATTCTTTTCGATTCGATTCAATACGATTTTTTTCATTTCGATTCTAATCGATTCTCTTCGATTCATTTCGTTTCGATTCGTTTCGATTCTATTCGATTTTTTTCGATTCTATTCTATTCGATTCATTTTGAATCATTTCGAATTGATTCTGTTCCAGTGGTTTCTATTAGATTCTTTTCGATTTGATTCAATTCGATTCTAGTCTTTTTGATTCGAGTCTTTTCGACTCGATTCAATTCAATACGATTCTTTTAGATTCGATTCGATTTGATTGTTTTCGTTTCGATTCGACTTTTTTTGATTCGATTCTTTTCGATTCGATTGTTTTCAATTCGATTGATTCTAGAGTGGTACCAGATTCACCTTGTCTAGGTTACATCCAGATGGGGACCAGAGTCACCATGTCAGGCTGAGGCCCAGAGGGGATTAAGAGTCATCATGTCCAGGTGAGGCTCAGGTGTGGAACCGAGTATCCAGATCATAATGGTCCTCAGGTGAGGACCAGAGTCACCAGATCTGGGTGAGGCCCAGTTAGGATCAAAGTCACAAGTTCCAGGTGAGGCCAAGAAGGAGTCCACTGCAATCAGGTCCAGGTGGGCAACAAATTCACCAGGACTGGGTGAGGCCCAGTTGGGGACCAGATTCACCAGGTCCAGGTGACTTCCAGGTGGTGACCAGACTTACCAGTTCCGGGTGAGGACCAGGTAAGCCCAAGATTCAACAGGTCCCCGTGAGGCCCACGTGGAGACCTGTGTCACCAGGTATGTGTGAGGCCCAGGTGGCAACCCCACTCCCCAGGTCAAGGTGAGGCCAACCTGCAGGCCATGCTGTGGAACCATGTCCCGATGATGCCCAGGTAGGGACCAGAGTCACCAGGTGCAAATGAGGCCCAGATGGAGCAAATTCACTAGGTCCAGGTGAGGCCCAGTTGAGGACCATAGTTACCAGATATTGTTGAGGCGTAGAAGGATACCAGAATCACCTGGTCCAGGTGACATCGAGATGGGGACCAGAGTCACCAGGTCAGGGTGAGGCCCAGACAGGTTCAAGAGTAATCATGTTCAGGTGAGGCTCAGGTGTGGAACAGAGTCACCAGGTACCAAGGATGCCCAGGTGAGGACCAGAGTCACCAGGTCTGGGTGTCGCCCAGATAGGATCAGAGTCACCAGTTCCAGGTGAGGCCAAGAAAGAGTCCACAGCAATCAGGTCCAGGTGGGGAACAAAGTCAACAGGACTGGGTGAGGCCCAGTTGGGGAACAGATTCACCAGGTCCAGGTGAGGCCCAGGTGGTGACCAGAGTCCCCGGGTCTGGGGGAGTATCAGGTAAGGAGAAGATTCACCAGGTCCAAGAGGCCCCTGTGGGGACTGGAGTCACCAGGTATGGGTGAGGCCCAGGTAGCAACCCCACTCACCAGGTGCAGGTGAGGCCAAGCTGCAGGCCAGAGTCACCAGATACAGGTGAGACCTTAGTGGGGACCGGAGTCACAAGGTAAAAGTGAGTCTACAAGAACACCACCGTCACCAGGTCCAGGTGTGATTCATGTGGGAACGAGAGTCACCAGGTCCAGGTGAGACCCAGGTGGGGACCACAGTCAACAGGACCAGATTTAGGCCTAGGTGGGGAGCCAGAGTCATCAGGACCAGTTGAGGCCAAAGTGTGGAGCAAAGTTATCATGTCCAGCTGAGGCGCAGGTGGGGAACACAGTAACCATGTCCCATTGATGCCAGGTGGGAAAAGAGTCACAAGGTCCAGGCGAGGCCTAAGTGAGGAGTAGATTCACCAGTCCTGTTGAGGCCCAGTTGAGGACCAATGTCCCCAGCTCTGGGTGAGTCCCAGAGGGGGAACAGAGTCACCCGGTTCTGGTGATATCCAGGTGGGGACCAGAGTCGCCACATCAGGGTGAGGCCCAGAGGGGGACGAGAATCACTAGGTCCAGGTGAGGCCGCGATGTGGAACTGAGAAACCAGGTCTCATGATGCCCATATGAGGACCTGAGTCACCAGGTCCAGGTGAGGTCCCTGTGGGAACGAGTCACCTCGTCCCGGTGAGGGCCAGGTGGGACCACAATCACCAGTTCCAGGTGAGACCCAGGTATATAAGGGAGTATCCAGGTCCCAATGATGCCTAGGTAAGGACCAGAGTCAACAGGTCCAGTAGAGGTTCAAATATGGATCAGAGTCATTGTTTTTCAGGTGAGGCCAGATGGAGACCACAGGAACCAGGTCCAGGATACCCCCATATGGGAACCAGAGCCACCAGATCCAGGTGAGGTCCAGGTAGGACCACAGTCACAAGGTGCTGGTGAGGCGCAGGCGGCAACAGGATTCACCAAGTCCAGGTGAGGACCAGGTGGCGAATAGTCACCACATCCAGATGCGGACCAGCTAAGGACCAGATTCACCAGGCCCAAGTGAAGCCCAAGGGGTGACCAGAGTCACCAGGTAAGGGTTAGGCCCAGAGGGGGAACCAGAGTAACCAGTTTAGTTTGAGGCCCAGAATGGGACCAGAGTTCCCTGGTCAAATTGAGGCCCAGGTGTGGAATAGAGTATCCAGGTACCAATGATGCCTGGGTGAGGACCAGAGTCACTAAGGCCATGCAGGCCCAGATGGGGAACAGAATCACTAGGTCCTGGTGAGGCATAGAATAAGACCACAGTCAGCAGTATCAGGTGAGCCACTTGTGGGAACCAGAGCCACTCAATCCAACTGAGTCCCAGGTCCATGTGAAGCCCACGTGAGGACCAGATTCATTAGGTCGAATTGAGGCATATCTGGGGACAAGAGTCACCAGGTCTGGGTGCGGGCTAGGTGGGGCAAGATTCAGCAGTTCTGAGTTAGGTCAAAGTGGGGACGAGAGACACCAAGTTGAGGTGAGGCCAAACTGAGGACCAGAGTCACCAGATCCACATGAGGTCCATGTTGGAAAGGAGTCACCAGGTCCAGGAGAGGTCCTGGGGTGGACCAGAGTCTCCAGATCCACGTGAGGTCCATGTTGGAAAGAGAGTCACCAGGTCCAGGAGAGGTCCAGGTGGGGAACAGAGTCACCAGTTCCAGGTGAAGTCCAGGTTGGGACGAGAGCCACCAGATCCAGGTGATTCCAGGTGGGGATCAGAGTCACAAGATTCAGGTGAAGCCCAGGTGGGGACCAGAGTCACTAGGTCCAGATGAGGCCCAGGTGAGGACCAGAGTTACAAGGTACACGTGAGGCCCCGGTGGGGATCAGAGGCAACAGGTCCATGTGAGGCCGGCTTGGGGACCATGGTCAACATGTCTACATGAGGCCCAGGTGTGGAACACAGTAAGCAGGTCCAGGTGAGTCCCCCGTGCCGAAAAGAGTCACCACGTCCAGGTGAGTCCCAGGTGTGAATCAGGATCACAAGGTACAGGAGAGGACCTTGTAAGATCCAGAGTCAACATTTCGAGGTCTGGCGTAGGTGGAAACCAGGGTCAGCAGGTCCAAGTCCGGCCAAAGTGGGGTTCACAGTCTCTAGGGCACGGTGACACCCAGAGGGGGACCAGAGTGACCTGTTCCAGGTGAGGTCCAGTTGTGGAACACAGTCACCGGGTCCCAATTTTGCCCAGTTGAGGACCATGGTCAACAGGGCCAGGTGAGGCCCAGATGGGGACTGGAGTCCCCAAATCCAGGTGAAGCCCAGGTGGGGACCACAGTCACCAGATCCAGGGTAGTCTCAGGTGCATACCAGAATCACCAGGTCCAGGTGAGTTGCCGGTGGCAACCACACTCACCAGGTCCCGGTGAGGCCCTGGTGGGGACCAAGGTGATGAGGTACATGAGAAGCTATAAACACTGCATCCACCAGGTCCACATGATGTCCATGTGGGAAGGAGAATCACCAGTTACAGGTGAGGACCAGATGGGGATCCGACTCACCATGTCCAGGTGAGGCCCAGATATGAACCAGTGTCACCATGTCCAGGTGTGGCCCAGGTGAAGACCAGAGTTAATAGGTCCGGCTGGGTCACTGTTAGTGAACAGTGTAACCATATCCTGATGCTACCCAGGTGGGTACCAGAGACACCAGGTCCTGGTGAGGCCCAGGTGGGACCAGAGACATGAGGTCCAGGTGAGGTCCCGATGGGAACCAGTCACCAGGTCAGGTGAGGCCATGCATAGCATCAGAGTCACCAGTTACAGGTGAGGCCCAGGTGGAGCCAGAGTCACCTGGAACAGAAGAGGCCAAAGTCAGACCAGAGATACCAGTATGAGGTCAGTCCCAGTGGGGAATAGAATAACCATGTCTCTATGATGCCCAGGTAGAACCAGAGTCACCAGTTCCAGATGAGGCCCTGGTGGGGAGCTAATCACTAGGTCCCGGTGAGGCCCAGTTGAGGACAAGAGTCACAAGGTCAAGTTGAGGCCTAGATGGGTACCAGATTCACCTGGTCTAGGTGACATCCAGATAGAGACCAGTGTCACCATGTCAGGGTGAGGCCCAGAGGGGATCCAGAGTCATCATGTCCAGGTGAGGCTCAGGTGTGGAACAGAGTATCCAGGTCATAATGGTCCACAGGTGAGGACCAGAGTCACCAGATCTGGGTGAGGCCCAGTTAGGATCAGAGTCACCAGTTCTAGCTGAAGCCAAGAAGGAGTCAACAGCAATCAGGTCCAGGTGGGAAACAAAGTCACCAGGACTGGATGAGGCCCAGATGGGGACCAGATTCACCAGGTCCAGGTGAGGCCGAGGTGGTGACCAGAGTCCCCGGGTGTGGGAGAGGACCAGGTAAGAAACAGATTCACCAGGTGCAAGACGCCCACGTGGGGACCCGAGTCACCAGGTATGGGTGAGGCCCAGGTGGCAACCCCACTCACCAGGTCCAGGTGAGGCCAACCTGCAGGCCATGCAGAGGAACTATGTCCCGATGATGCCCACGTAGGGAACAGAGTTACCAGGTCCATCTGAGGACAACCTGCAGTCCATGCAGTGGAACCATGTCCCGATGATGCCCAGGTAGGGACCAGAGAAACCAGGTCCAAATGAGGCCCAGATGGAGCAAATTCACTTGATCCAGGTGAGGCCCACATTAGGACCAGAGTCACCAGATTTGGTTGATGCCTAGAGGGGTACAAGAATCACCTCGTCCAGGTGACATGCAGATGGGAACCAGAGTCACCAGGTCAGGGAGAGGCCCAGAGAGGTTCTAGAGTCATCATGTCCAGGTGAGGCTCAGGTGAGGAACAGTGTCACCAGGTACCATGATGCCCAGGTGAGGACCAGAGTCACCAGATCTAGGTGACGCGCAGATAGGATCAGAGTCACCAGTTCCAGGTGAGGCCAAGAAAGAGTCCACAGCAATCAGGTCCAGGTGGGGAACAAAGTCCCCAGGACTGGGTGAGGCCCAGATGGGGACCAGATTCACCAGGTCCAGGTGAGGCCCAGGTGGGGACCAGAGTCCCTGGGTCTGGGATAGTACCAGGTAAGGACCAGATTCACCAGGTCCAAGAGGCCCACGTGGGGACCTGAGTCACCAGGTATGGGTGAGGCCCAGGTGGCAAACCCTCTCACCAGTTCAAGGTGAGGCCAACCTGCAGGCCATGCTGAGGAACCGTGACCCGATGATGCCCAGGTAGGGACCAGAGTTACCAGGTTCATGTGAGGCCAACCACAGGCCATGCATTGGAACCATGTCCCGATGATGCCCAGGTAGGGACCAGAGTCACCAGGTCCAAATTAGGCCCAGATGGAGCATATTCACTAGGTTCAGGTGAGGCCCAATTGAGGACCAGAGGCACCAGAAATGGTTGAGGCCTAGAGGGGTACCAGAATCACCTGGTCCAGGTGATATCCAGATGGGGACCAGAGTCACCAGGTCAGGGTGAGGCCCAGCCAGGTTCCAGAGTCATCATGTCCAGGTGAGGCTCAGGTGTCGAACAGAGTCACCAGGTACAAATGATGCCCAGGTTAGGACCAGAGTCACCAGGTCTGAGTGACGCGCAGATAGGATCAGAGTCACCAGATCCAGGTGAGGCCCTAGTGGGGACCGGAGACATCAGGTAAATGTGAGACTACAAGAACACCACAGTCATCAGGTCCAGTGTGATTCATGTGGGAATGAGAGTCACAGGTCCAGGTGAGACCCAGGTGGGGACCACAGTCACCAGGTCCAGATTGAGGCCTAGATGGGGGGACCAGAATCATCAGGATCAGTTGAGGCCAAAGTGTGGAGCAAAGTTATCATGTCCAGGTGAGGCCCAGGTGGGGAACAGAGTAACCATGTCCCATTGATGCCAGGTGGGAAAAGAGTCAGAAGGTCCAGAAGAGGCATAAGTGAGGAGTAGATTCACCAGCTCCTGTTGAGGCCCAGTTGAGTGCCAGTGTCCCCAGCTCCGGGTGATTCCCAGAGGGGGACCAGAGTTACCCGGTTCTGGTGATATCCAGGTGGGGACCAGAGTCACCACGTCAGAGTGAGGCCCAGAGTGGGACGAGAATCACTAGGTCCACGGGAGGCCCCGATGTGGAACTGAGAAACCAGGTCCCATGATGCCCATATGAGGATCTGAGTCACCAGGTCCAGGTGAGGTCCCTGTGGGAACCAGTCACCTCATCCAGGTGAGGCCCATGTGGGACACAGTCACCAGGTCCAGGTGAGGCCCAGGTATATAAGAGTGTACCCAGGTCCCAATGATGCCCAGGTAAGTACCAGAGTCAACAGGTCCAGGAGAGGCCCAAATATGGAACAGAGTCATTGTGTTCCAGGTGAGGCCAGATGGAGACCACAGGAACCAGGTCCAGGAGAGCCCCATATGGGAACCAGAGCCACCAGATCCAGGTGAGGTCCAGGTGGGACCACAGTCACAAGGTCCAGGTGACGCGCAGGTGGCAACAGGATTCACCAAGTCCAGGAGAGGCCCAGGTGGCGACCAGTCACCAGACCCAGGTTCGGACATCTAAGGACCAGATTCACCAGGCCCAAGTGAAGCCCAAGGGGTGACCAGAGTCACCAGGTAAGGGTGAGGCCCAGAGGGGGAACCAGAGTAACCAGTTTAGTTTGAGGCCCCGAATTGGACCAGAGGTCCCTGGTCAAAGTGAGGCCCAGGTGTGGAATAGAGTATCCAGGTCCCAATGATGGCTGAGTGAGTACCAGAGTCACTAGGCCCATGCAGGCCCTGATGGGGAACAGAATCACTAGGTCCTGATGAGTCATAGAATAAGACCACAGTCAGCAGTATCAGGTGAGCCCCTTGTGGAAACCAGAGCCACTCTATCCAGCTGAGTCCCAGGTCCATGGGAGGCCCACGTGAGTAACATATTCATCAGGTCGAAATGAGGCATAGCTGGGGACAAGAGTCACCAGGACTGGGTGCGGCCTAGGTGGGGCAAGATTCAGCAGTTCTGAATTAGGTCAAAGTGGGGACGAGAGACGCCAGGTCCAGGTGAGGCCAAACTTAGGACCAGAGTCACCATATCCAGTTGAGGTCCATGTTGGAATGAGAGTCACCAGGTCCAGGAGAGGTCCAGGTGGGGACCAGAGTCACCAGATCCAGGTGAAACCCAGGTGGGGATCAGAGTCACTAGGTCCAGATGAGGCCCAGGTGAGGACCAGAGTTATCAGGTACACGAGAGGCCCCGGTGGGGATCAGAGGCCACAGGTCCATGTGAGGCCGGCTTGGGGACCATGGTCAACAGATCTACTTGAGGCCCAGGGTGGAACACAGTAAGCAGGTCCAGGTGAGTCCCCAGTGGTGACAGGAGTGACCACGTCCAGGTGAGGCCCAGGTGGGGACCACGATCATCAGGTCCCGGGGAGACCCTTGAAAGAACCAGAATCAACAGTTCGAGGTCAGGCGCAGGTGGCAACCAGGGTCAGCAGGTCCAAGTAAGGCCAAAGTGGGGTTCACAGTCACTAGGGCACGGTGAGGCACAGAGGGGGACCAGAGTCACTTGGACCAGGTGAGGTCCAGTTGTGGAACACAGTCACCGGGTTCAGGTGAGGCCCAGGTATATAAGGGAGTATAGAGGTCCCAATGATGCCCAGGTAAGGACCAGAGTCAACAGGTCCAAGATACCCACGTGCGGACCTGAGTCACCAGGTATGGGTTAGGCCCAGGTGGCAACCGCACTAACCAGGTCCAGGTGAGGCCAACCTGCAAGCCAGAGTCACCAGATCCAGGTGAGGTCCTAGTGGGGACCGGAGTCACCAGGTAAATGTGAGTCTACAAGAACACCACATTCACCAGGTCCAGGTGTGGTTCATGTGGGAACGAGAGTCACCATGTCCAGGTGAGACCCAGGTGGGGACCACAGTCACCAGGTCCAGATTGAGGCCTAGGTGGTGGGACGAGAGTCATCAAGACCAGTTGAGGCCAAAGAGTGGAGCAAAGTTATCATGTCCAGGTGAGGCCCAGGTGGGGAACAGTGTAACCATGCCCCATTGATGCCAGGTGGGAAAAGAGTCACAGGTCCAGACGAGGCCTGAGTGAGGAGTAGATTCACCAGGTCTTGTTGAGGCCCAGTTGAGGACCAGTGTCCCCAGCTCCGGGTGAGTCCCAGAGGGGGACCAGAGTCACACGATTTTGGTGATATCCAGGTGGGGACCAGGGTCACCACGTCAGGGTGAGGCCCAGAGTGGGACGAGAATCACTAGGTCCAGGTGAGGCCCCGATGTGGAACTGAGAAACCAGGTCCCATGATGCCCATATGAGGACCTGAGTCACCAGGTCCAGGTGAGGTCCCTGTGGGAACCAGTCACCTCGTCCAGGTGAGGCCCAGGTGGGACCACAGTCACCAGGTCCAGGTGAGGCCCAGGTATATAAGAGAGTATCGAGGTCCCAATGATGCCCAGGTAAGGACCAGAGTCAACAGGTCCAGGAGAGGCCCAAATATTGTTCAGAGTCATTGTGTTCCAGGTGAGGCCAGTTGGAGCCCACAGGAACCAGGTGCAGGAGAGCCCCATATGGGAACCAGAGCCATCAGATCCAGGTGAGGTCCAGGTGGGACCACAGTCACAAGGTCCAGGTGATGCGCAGGTGGCAACAGGATTCACCAAGTCCAGGTGAGGCCCAGCTGGCGACCAGTCACCAGATCTAGGTGCAGACCAGCTAAGGACCAGATTCACCAGGCCCTATTAAAGCCCAAGGGGTGACCAGAGTCACCAGGTAAGGGTGAGGCCCAGAGGGGAACCAGAGTAACCAATTTAGTTTGAGGCCCAGAATGGGACCAGAAGTCCCTGTTCAAAGTGAGGCACAGGTGTGGAATAGAGTATCCAGAGTGAGGATCTTTGGGTCCATCATCCAATGATGCCTGGGTGAGGACCAGAGGCACTAGGGCCATGCAGGCCCAGTTGGGGAACAGAAGTACTAGGTCCTGGTGTGGCATAGAATAAGACCACAGTCAGCAGTATCAGGTGAGCCCCTTGTGGGAACCAGAGCCACTCTATCCAGCTGAGTCCCAGGTCCAGCTGAGTGCCAGGTCCATGTGAGGCCCACGTGAGGACCAGATTCATCAGGTCGAATTGAGGTATAGCTGGGGACAAGAGTCACCAGGTCTGGGTGCGGTCTAGGTGGGGCATGATTCAGCAGTTCTGAGTTAGGTCAAAGTGGGGACGAGAGACACCAGGTCCAGGTGAGGCCAAACTGAGGACCAGAGTTACCAGATCCAGGTGAGGTCCATGTTGGAAAGAGAGTCACCAGGTCCGGGAGAGCTCCACGTGGGGACTAGAGTCACCAGATCCAGGTGAAGTACAGGTAGGGACCAGAGTCACCAGATACAGGTGAAGCACAGTTGGGGACCAGAGTCACTAGGTCCAGATGAGGTCCAGGTGAGGACCAGAGTTACCAGGGACACCTGAGGCACCGGTGATGATCAGAGGCAACAGGTCCATGTGAGGCCGGCTTCGGGACCATGGTCAACAGATCTACTTGAGGCCCAGGTGTGGAACACATGTAAGCAGGTCCAGGTGAGTCCCCGGTGGTGACAAGAGTCACCACGTCCAGGTGAGGCCCAGGTGGGGACCAGGATCACCAGGTACAGGGGAGGCCCTTGAAAGAACCAGAGTCAACACGTCGAAGTCAAGCGCAGGGGGCAACCAGGGTCAGCAGGTCAAAGTCAGGCCAAAGTGGGGTTCACAGTCATTAGGGCACGGTGAGACCCAGAGTGGGACCAGAGTCACCTGGTCCAGGTGAGGTCCATTTGTGGAACACAGTCACTGGGCCCCAATTTTGCCGAGGTGAGGACCATGATGAACAGGGCCAGGTGAGGCCCAGATGGGGACCGGAGTCCCCAAATCCTGGTGAAGACCAGGTGGGGACCACGGTCACCAGATCCAGGGTAGTCTCAGGTGCAGACCAGTATCACAAGGTCCAGGTGTTGTGCAGGTGGCAACCACACTCACCAGGTACCGTTGAGGCCCTGGTGGGGACCAGAGTCACAAGGTACATGAGAAGCTAGAAACACTGCAGCCACCAGGTCCACATGATGTCCATGTGGGAACGAGAATCACCAGTTACAGGTGAGGACCAGGTGGAGATCCGACTCAGCAATGTCCAGGTGAGACCCAAGTGGGAACCAGTGTCACCATGTCCAGGTGTGTCCCAGGTGAAGACCAGAGTTAATAGGTCCGGCAGGGTCACTGTTAGTGAACAGTGTAACCATATCCTGATGCTACCCTGGTTGTTACCAGAGACACCAGGTCCTGGTGAGGCCCAGGTGGGACCAGAGACATGAGGTCCAGGTGAGGTCCCGATGGTAAACACTCACCAGGTCTGGTGAGGCCACGCTTTGGATCAGAGTCACCAGTTACTGGTGAGGCCCAGGTGGAGCCAGAGTCACCTGGTCAGAAGAGGCCAAAGTCAGGACCAGAGTTACCAGGATCACTTCTGTCCCAGTTGTGAATAGAGTAACCATGTACCGATGATGCCCAGGTAGAACCAGAGTCACCAGGTCCAGATGAGGAGCAGGTGGGGAGCATATTCACTAGGTCTCGGTGAGGCCCAGATGAGGACCAGAATCCCCAGGTCTAGTTGAGGCCTGGAGGGGTACCAGATTCACCTGGTCCTGAGACATCCAGATGGGGACCAGAGTCACCATGACAGGGTGTGGCCCGGAGGGGATCCAGAGTCATCATGCCCAGGTTAGGCTCAGGTGTAGAACAGAGATCCAGGTCATAATGGTCCACAGGTGAGGACCAGAGTCACCAGATCTGTGTGAGGCCCAGTTAGGATCAGAGTCACCAGTTCCAGGTGAGGACAAGAAGGAGTCCACAGAAATCAGGTCCAGGTGGGGAACAAAGTAACGAGGACTGGGTGAGGCCCAGATGGGGACGAGATTCACTGGTCCAGGTGATTCCCAAGTGGTGACTAGAGTTACCAGTTCCGGTGAGGACGAGGTAAGGACAAGATTCACCAGGTCCAAGTGAGGCCCACGTCGGGACCTGTGTCACCAGGTATGGGTGAGGCCCAGGTGGCAAACGCACTCACCAGGGCCAGGTGAGGCATACGTGCAGGCCATGCAGAAGAACCGGGTCCCGATGATGCCCAGGGAGGGTCCAGAGTTACCAGGTCTAGGTGAGTCCAACCTGCAGGCCATGCAGTGGAATCATGTCCCGATGTTGCCCAGGTAGTGACCAGAGTCACCAGGTCCAAATGAGGCCCAGATGGAGCATATTCACTAGGTACAGGTGAGGCCCAGTTGAGGACCAGAGTCACCAGAAATTGTTGAGGCCTAGAGGGGTACCAGAATCACCTGGTCCAGGTGATATCCAGATGGGGACCAGAGTCACTAGGTCAGGGTGAGGCCCAGAGGGGATCCAGAGTCATCATGTCCAGGTGAGGTTCAGGTGTGGAACAGAGTCACCAGGTACCAATGATGCCCAGGTGAGGACCAGAGCCACCAGATCTGGGTGACGCGCAGATAGGATCAGAGTCTCCAGTTCCAGGTGAGGCCAAGAAAGAGTCCACAGCAATCAGGTCCAGGTGGGGAACAAAGTCACCATGACTGGGTAAAGCGCAGACCGGACCAGATTCACCAGGTCCAGGTGAGGCCCAGTTGTTGACCAGAGTTCCCGGGTCTGGGAGAGGACCAGGTAAGGTCCAGATTCACCACACCCAAGTGAAGCCCAAGGGGTGACTAGAGTCACCAGGTAAGGGTGAGGATCAGAGGGGGAACCAGAGTAACCAGTTCATTTTGAGGCCCAGAATGGGACCAGAGGTCCCTGGTCAGAGTGAGGCCCAGACGTGGAATAGAGTATCCAGGTCCCATGATGCCTGAGTGAGGACCAGATTCACTAGGGCCATGCAGGCCCAAATGGGGAACAGAATCACTAGGACCTGGTGAGGCATAGAATAAGACCACAGTCAACAGAATCAGGTTAGCCCCTTGTGGGAACCAGAGCCACTCTCTCCAGCTGAGTCCCAAGTCCATGTGAGGCCCACGTGAAGACCAGATTAATCAGGTGGAATTGAGGCATAGCTGGGGAAAAGAGTCACCAGGTCTGGGTGCGGGCTAGGTGGGGCAAGATTCAGAAGTTCTGAGTTAGGTCAAAGTGGGGACGAGAGACGCCAGGTCCAGGTGAGGCCAAACTGAGGATCAGAGTCACCAGATCCAGGTGAGGTCTATGTTGGAAAGAGAGTCACCAGGTCCAGGAGAGGTCCAGTTGGGGACCAGAGTCACCAGATCCAAGTGAAGTCCAGGTGCGGACCAGAGTCACCAGATCCAGGTGAAGCCCAGGTGGAGACCAGACTCAATAGGTCCAGATGAGGCCCAGGTGAGGACCAGATTTACCAGGTACAGGTGAGGCCCGGTGGGGATCAGAGGCAACAGGTCCATGTGAGGCTGGTTGGAGACCATGGTCAACAGTTCTACTTGAGGCCCAGGTGTGGAACACAGTAAGCAGGTCCAGGTGAGTCCCCGGTGGTGACAAGAGTCACCACGTCCAGGTGAGCCCCAGGTGGGGACCAGGATCACCAGGTACAGGGGAGGCCCTTGAAAGAACCAGAGTCAACAGTTTGAGGTCAGGCGCAGGTGGCAACCAGGGTGAGTAGGTCCAAGTCAGGCCAATGTGGGGTTCACAGTCACTAGGGCACGGTGTGACCCAGAGGGAGACAAAAGTCACCTGGTCCAGGTAAGATCCATTTGTGGAACACAGTCACCGGGTCCCAATTTTGCACAGTTGAGGACATTGGTCAACATGGCCAGGTGAGGGCGAGAAGGGGACCGGAGTCCCCAAATCCAGGTGAAGCCCAGGTGGGGACCACAGTCACCAGATCCAGGGTAGTCTCAGGTGCAGACCAGAATCACCAGGTCCAGGTGAGGTGCAGCTGGGCAACCACACTCACCAGGTCCCGGTGAGGCCCTGGTGGGGACCAGAGTCACGAGGTACATGAGAAGCTAGAAACACCGCAGCCACCAGGTCCACATGATGTCCATGTGGGAATGAGAATCACCAGTTACAAGTGAGGACCAGGTGGGGATCCGACTCACCATGTCTAGGTGAGACCCAGGTGGGAACAAGTGTCACCATGTCCAGGTGTGGCCCAGGTGAAGACCAGAGTTAATAGGTCCGGATGGGTCACTGTTAGTGAAGAGTGTAACCATATACTGATGCTACCCAGGTGGGTACCAGAGACAACAGGTCCTGGTGAGGCCGAGGTGGGTTCAGAGGCATTGGGTCCAGGTGAGGTCCCAATGTGAACCACAGTCACCAGGTCAGGTGAGGCTATGCTTATCATCAGAGTCACTAGTTACAGGTGACGCCCAGGTGGAGCCAGAGTCACCTGGTACAGAAGAGGCCAAAGTCAGGACCAGAGTTACCAGGATCAGGACAGTCCCAGTGGAGAATAGAGTAACCATGTCCCGATGATACCCAGGTAGAACCAGAGCCACAAGGTACAGATGAGGCGCAGGTGGGGAGCATATTCACGAGGTCCCGGTGAGGGCCAGTTGAGGACCAGAGTCACCAGGTCTAGTTGAGGCCTAGAGGGGTACCAGATTCACCTGGTCTAGGTGACATCCAGATGGGGAGCAGAGTCACCATGTCAGGCTGAGGCCCAGAGGGTATCCAGAGTCATCAGGTCCAGGTGAGGCTCAGGTGTGGAAGAGAGTTTCCAGGTCATAATGGTCCACAGGTGAGGACCAGAGTCAGCAGATTGGGTGAGGCCCAGTTAGGATCAGAGTCATCAGTTCCAATGAGGCCAAGAAGGAGTGCAGAGCAATCAGGTCCAATTGGGGAACAAAGACACCAGGACTGGGTGAGGCCCTGATGGGGACCAGATTCACCATGTCCAGGTGATTCCCAGGTGGTGACCAGAGTTACCAGTTCCGGGTGAGGACCAGGTAAGGACCAGATTCACCAGGTCCAAGTGAGGCCCACGTGGGGACCTGTGTCACCAGGTATGTGTGAGGCCCTGGTGTCAACCCCACTCACCAGGTCCAGGTGAGGCCAACCTGCACGCCATGCAGAGGAACAGTGTCCAGATGATGCCCATGTCGGGAACAGAGTTACCAGGTCCAGGTAAGGCCAACCTGCAGGCCATGCAGTGGAACCATGTCCCGATGATGCCCAGGTAGGGACTAGAGTCACCAGGTCAGGGAGAAGCCCAGAGAGGTTCCAGAGTCATCATGTCCAGGTGAGGCTCAGGTGAGGAACAGAGTCACCAGGTACCAATGATGCCCAGGTGAGGACCAGAGTCACCAGATGTGGGTGACGCGCAGATAGGTTCAGAGTCACCAGTTCCAGGTGAGGCCAAGAAAGAGTCCACAGCAATCAGGTCCAGGTGGGGAACAAAGTCACCTGGACTGGGTGAGGCCCAGATGGGGACCAGATTCACCAGGTCCAGGTGAGGCCCAGTTGAGGACCAGTGTCCCCAGCTCCGGGTGGGTCCCAGAGGGGGACCAGAGTCACCCGGTTCCGGTGATATCCAGGTGGGGACCAGAGTCACCACGTCAGGGTGAGGCCCAGAGGGGGACGAGAATCACTAGCTCCAGGTGAGGCCCCGATGTGGAACAGAAACCAGGTCCCATGATGCCCATATGGGGACCTGAGTCAGCAGGTCCAGTTGAGGTCCCTGTGGGAACCAGTCACCTCGTCCAGGTGAGGCCCAGGTGGGACCACAGTCACCTTGTCCAGGTGAGGTCCAGTTGTGAAACACAGTCACCGGGTCCCAATTTTGCCCAGTTGTGGACCATGGTCAACAGGGCCAGGTGAGGCCCAGATGGGGACCGGAGTCCCCATATCCAGGTGAAGCCCAGGTGGGGACCACAGTCACCAGATCCAGGGTAGTCTCAGGTGCAGACCAGAATCACCAGGTCCAGGTTAGTTGCATGGTGGCAACCACACTCACCAGGTCCCGGTGAGGCCCTGGTGGGGATCAGATTCACGAGGTACATGAGAATCTAGAAACCCTGCAGCCACCAGGTCCACATGATGTCCATGTGGGAACGGGAATCACCAGTTACAGGTGAGGACCAGGAGAGGATCCGACTCAACATATCCAGGTGAGACCCAAGTGGGAACCAGTGTCACCATGTCCAGGTGTGGCCCAGGTGAAGAGCAGAGTTAATAGATCCGCCTGGGTCACTGTTAGTGAACAGTGTAACCGCATCCTGATGCTATCCAGGTGGGTACCAGAGACACAAGGTCCTGGTGAGGCCCAGTTTGGCCCGGAGACATGAGGTCCAGGTGAGGTCCCGAAGGAACCCCAGTCACCAGGTCAGGTGAGGCCATGCTTAGGATCAGAGTCACCAGTTACAGTAGAGGCCCAGGTGGAGCCAGAGTCACCTGGTACAGAAGAGGCCAAAGTCAGGAACAGAGTTACCAGGATCAGGTCAGTCCCAGTGGGGAATAGAGTAACCATGTCCCGATGATGCCCAGGTAGATCCAGAGTCACCAGGTCCAGATGAGGCGCAGGTGCGGAGCATATTCACTTGGTCCCGGTGAGGCCCAGTTGAGGACCAGAATGCCCAGGTCTAGTTGAGGCCTAGAGGGGTACCAGATTCACCTGGTTTAAGTGACATCCAGATGGGGACCAGAGACACCATGTAAGGGTGAGGCCCAGAGGGGATCCAGAGTCATCATGTCCAGGTGAGGCTCACGTGTGGAACAGAGTATCCAGGTCATAATGGTCCACAGGTGAGGACTAGAGTCACCAGATCTGTGTGAGGCCCACGTAGGATCAGAGTCACCAGTTCAAGGTGAAGACAAGAAGGAGTCCACAGCAATCAGGTCCAGGTGGGGAACAAACTCACCAGGACTGGTTGAGACCCAGATGGGGACCAGATTCACCATGTCCAAGTGATTCCCAGGTGGTGACCAGAGTTACCAGTTCCGGGGGAGGAACAGGTACGGACCAGATTCACCAGGTCCAAGTGAGGCCCACGTGGGGACCTGTGTCACCAGGCATGGGTAAGGCCCAGGTGGCAACCCCACTCACCAGGTCCAGGTGAGGCCAACCTCCAGGCCATTCAGAGGAACCGTGTCCCGATGATGCCCATTAGGGACCAGAGTTACCAGGTCCAGCTGAGGCCGACCTGCAGACCATGCAGTGGAACCATGTCCCGATGATGCCCAGGTAGGGACCAGAGTCACCAGGTCCAAATGAGGCCCAGCTGGAGCAAATACACTAGGTCCAGTTGAGGCCCAGTTGAGGACCAGAGTCACCAGTTCTGGTTGATGCCTAGAGGGGTAACAGAATCACCTGGTCCAGGTGACATCCAGATGGGGACCAGAGTCACCAGGTCAGGGAGAGGCCCAGAGAGGTTCCAGAGTCATCATATCCAGGTGAGGCTCAGGTGAGGAACAGAGTCACCAGGTAACAATGATGCCCATGTGAGGACCAGATCACCAGATCTGGGTGACGCGCAGATAGGATCAGAGTCACCAGTTCCAGGTGAGGCCAAGAAGGAGTCCACAGCAATCAGGTCCAGGTGGGGAACAAATTCACCAGGACTGGGTGAGGCCCAGATGGGGACCAGATTCACCAGGTCCAGGTGAGGCCCAGTTGAGGACCAGTGTCCCCAGCTCCGGGTGGGTCCCAGAGGGGGACCAGAGTCACCCGGTTCCGGTGATATCCAGGTGGGGACCAGAGTCACCACGTCAGGGTGAGGCCCAGAGGGGGACGAGAATCACTAGCTCCAGGTGAGGCCCCGATGTGGAACTGAAACAAGGTCCCATGATGCCCAAATGAGGACTTGAGTCAGCAGGTCCAGGTGAGGTCCCTGTGGGAACCAGTCACCTCATCCAGGTGAGGCCCAGGTGGGACCACAGTCACCAGGTCCAGGTGAGGCCCAGGTATATATGAGTGTATCCAGGTCGCAATGATGCCCAGGTAAGGACCAGAGTCAACAGTCCAGGAGAGGCCCAAATATGGATCAGAGTCATTTTGTTCCAGGTGATGCCTGATAGAGACCACAGGAACCAGGTCCAGGAGAGCCCCATATGGGAACCAGAGCCACCAGATCCAGGTGAGTTCCAGGTGGGACCACAGTCACAAGGTCCAGGTGAGGCGCAGGTGGCAACAGGATTCACCAAGTCCAGGTAGAGGCCCAGCTGGCGACCAGTCACCAGATCAAGTGAGGACAAGATAAGGACCAGATTCACCAGGCCCAAATGAAGCCCATGGGGTGACCAGAGTCACCAGGTAAGAGTGAGTCCCAGAGGGGGAACCAGAGTAACCAGTTTAGTTTGAGGCCCAGAATGGGTCCAGAGGTCCCTAATCAGAGTGAGGCCCAGGTGTGTAATAGTGTATCCAGGTCCCAATGATGCCTGGGTGAGGACCAGAGTCACTAGGGCCATGCAGGCCCAGATGGGGACAAATCACTAGGTCCTGGTGAGACATAGAATAAGACCACAGTCAGCAGTACCATTTGATCCCCTTGCGTGAACCACAGCCACTCTATCCAGCTGAGTCCCAGGTCCATGTGAGGCTCACGTGAGGACCGGATTCATTAGGTCGAATTGAGGCATAGCTGGGGACAAGAGTCACCAGGTCTGGGTGCGGGCTAGGTGGGGCAAGATTCAGCAGTTCTGAGTTAGGTCAAAGTGGGGACGAGAGACGCCAGGTCCAGGTGAGGCCAAACTGAGGACCAGAGTCACCAGATCCATGTGAGGTCCATGTTGGAAAGAGAGTCACCAGGTCCAAGAGAGGTCCAAGTGGGGACCAGAGTCACCAGATCCAGGTGAAGTCCAGGTGGGGACCAGAGTCACCAGATCCACGTGAAGCCCAGGTGGGGACCAGAGTCACTAGGTCCCGATGAGGCCCAGGTGAGGACCAGAGTTACCAGGTACACATAAGGCACCGGTGGGGATCAGAGGCAACAGGTCCATGTGAGGCCGGCTTGGGGACCATGGTCAACAGGTCTACTTGAGGCCCTGGTGTGTAACACAGTAAGCAGGTCCAGGTGAGTCCCCGGTGGTGACAAGAGTCACCACGTCCAGGTGAGTCCCAGGTGGGGACCAGGATCACCAGGTACAGTTGTGGCCCTTGAAAGAACTAGAGTCTACTGGCACAAAAACTGACACATAGATCAGTGAAACAGAATAGAGAATCCAGAAGTGGACCCTGAACTTTATGGGCAACTAATATTCGATAAAGGAGGAAAGACTATCCATTCGAAGAAAGACAGTCTCTTCAATAAATGGTGCTGGGAAAATTGGACATCCACATGCAGAAGAAAGAAACTAGACCACTCTCTTTCACCATACACAAAGATAAACTCAAAATGGATGAAAGATCTAAATGTGAGACAAGATTCCATCAAAATCCTAGAGAAGAACACAGGCAACACCCTTTTTGAACTCGGCCATAGTAACTTCTTGCAAGATACATCCACGAAGGCAAAAAAAACAAAAGCAAAAATGAACTATTGGGACTTCATCAAGATAAGAAGCTTTTGCACAGCAAAGGATACAGTCAACAAAACTCAAAGACAACCTACAGAATGGGAGACGATATTTGCAAATGACATATCAGATAAAGGACTAGTTTCCAAGATCTATAAAGAACTTATCAAACTCAACACCAAAGAAACAAACAATCCAATCATGAAATGGGCAAAAGACATGAACAGAAATCTCACAGAGGAAGACATAGACATGGCCAACATGCACATGAGAAAATGCTCTGCATCACTTGCCATCAGGGAAATACAAATCAAAACCACAATGAGATACCACCTCACACCAGTGAGAATGGGGAAAATTAACAAGACAGGAAACAACCAATGTTGGAGAGGATGCGGAGAAAAGGGAATCCTCATACACTGTTGGTGGGAATGTGAACTGGTGCAGCCACTCTGGAAAACGGTGTGGAGGTTCCTCAAACAGTTAAAAATATACCTGCCCTACGACCCAGCAATTGCACTGTTGGGGATTTTCCCCAAAGAGACAAATGCAATGAAACGCCGGGACACCTGCACCCCGATGTTTATAGCAGCAATGGCCACGATAGCCAAACTGTGGAAGGAGCCTCGGTGTCCAACAAAAGATGAATGGGTAAAGAAGATGTGGTTTATGTATACAATGGAATATTACTCAGCTATTAGAAATGACAAATATCCACCATTTGCTTCAACGTGGATGGAACTGGAGGGTATTATGCTGAGTGAAGTAAGCCAGTCGGAGAAAGACAAACATTATATGTTCTCATTCATTTGGGGAATATAAATAATAGTGAAAGGGAATATAAGGGAAGGGGGAAGAAATGTGTGGGAAATATCAGAAAGGGTGACAGAACGTAAAGACTGCTAACTTTGGGAAACGAACTTGGGGTGGTAGAAGGGGAGGAGGGCGGGGGGTGGGAGTGAATGGGTGACGGGCACTGGGGGTTATTCTGTATGTTAGTAAATAGAACACCAATAATAAAAAATAAATGTAAAAAAAAAAAGAAAAAAGAAAGAACCAGGTCAACAGGTCGAAGTCAAACGCAGGTGGCAACCAGGGTCAGCAGGTTCAAGTCAGGCCAAAGTGCGGTTCACAGTCATTAGGGCACGGTGAGACCCAGAGGGGGACCAGAGTCACCTGGTCCAGGTGAGGTCCATTTGTGGAACACAGTCGCCGGGCCCAATTTTGCCCAGTGAGGACCATGGTCAACAGGGCCAGGTGAGGCCCAGATGGGGACCGGAGTCCCCAAATCCAGGTGAAGACCAGGTGGGGACCACAGTCACCAGATCCAAGGTAGTCTCAGGTGCAGACCAGAATCACCAAGTCCAGGTGAGGTGCAGGTGGCAACCACACTCACCAGGTCCCGGTGAGGCCCTGGTGGGGACCAGAGTCACGAGGTACATGAGAAGCTAGAAACACTGCAGCCACTAGGTCCACAGGATGTCCATGTGGGAACGAGAATCACCAGTCACAGGTGAGGACCAGGTGGGGATCCGACTCACCATGTCGAGGTGAGACCCATGTGGGAACGAGTGTCACCATGTCCAGGTGTGGCCCAGGTGAAGACCAGAGTTAATAGGTCCGGCTGGGTCACTGTTAGTGAACAGTGTAACCATATCCTGATGCTACCCTGGTGCGTACAAGAGACACCAGGTCCTGGTGAGGCTCAGGTGGGACCTGAGATATGAGGTCCAGGTGAGGTCCCGATGGGAACCACAGTCACCAGGTCTGGTGAGGCCATGCTTAGGATCAGAGTCACCAGTTACTGGTGAGGCCCAGGTGGAGCCAGAGTCACCTGGTACAGAAGAGGCCAAAGTCAGGACCAGAGTTACCAGGATCAGGTCAGTCCCAGTGGAGAATAGAGTAACCATGTCCCGATGATACGCAGGTAGAACCAGAGCCACCAGGTCCAGATGAGGAGCAGGTGGGGAGCATATCCTCTAGGTCTCGGTGAGGCGCACTTGAGGACCAGAATCCCCAGGTCTAGTTGAGGCCTAGAGGGGTACCAGATTCACCTGGTCTAGGTGACATCCAGATGGGGAGCAGAGTCACCATGTCAAGGTGAGGCCCAGAGGGGATCCAGAGTCATCATGTCCAGGTGAGGCTCAGGTGTGGAACAGAGATCCAGGTCATAATGATCCACAGGTGAGGACCAGAGTCACCAGATCTGGGTGAGGCCCACTTAGGATCAGGGTCACCAGTTCCAGGTGAGGCCAAGAAGGAGTCCACAGCAATCAGGTCCAGGTGGGGAACAAAGTCACGAGGACTGGGTGAGGCCCATATTGGGACCAGATTCACCAGGTCCAGGTGATTCCCAGGTGGTGACCAGAGTTACCAGTTCCGGGTGAGGACCAGGTAAGGACCAGATTCACCAGGTCCAAGTGAGGCCCACGTGGGTACCTGGGTCACCAAGCATGGGTGAGTCCCAGGTGGCAACCCCACTCCCCAGGTCCAAGTGTGGCCTAACTGCAGGCCATGCAGAGGAACCATGTCCCGATGATGCCCAGGTAGGGACTAGAGTTACCAGGTCCAGGTGAGGCCAATATGCAGGCCATGCAGTGGAACCATGTCCCGATGTTGCCCAGGTAGGGACCAGAGTCACCAGGTCCAAATGAGGCCCAGATGGAGCATATTCACAGGGTCCAGTGAGGCCCAGCTGAGGACCACTGTCACCAGATCTGGTTGAGGCTTAGAGGGGTACCAGAATCACCTCGTCCAGGTGACATCCAAATGGGGACCAGAGGCATCAGGTCAGGGAGAGGCCCAGAGTGGTTCCAGAGTCATCATGTTAGGTTAGGCTCAGGCGTGGAACAGAGTCACCAGGTACCAATGATGCCCAGGTGAGGCCCAGAGTCACCAGATCTGGGTGACGCACAGATAGGATCAGAGTCACCAGTTCCAGGTGAGGCCAAGAAAGAGTCCACAGCAATCAGGTCCAGGTGGGGAACAAAGTCACCAGGACTGGGTGAGGCCCAGATGGGGACCAGATTCACCAGGTCCAGGTGAAGCCCAGGTGGTGACCAGAGTCCCCGGGTCTCAGAGAGGACCAGGTAAGGACCAGATTCACCAGGTCCAAGAGGCCCACGAGGGGAATTGAGTCACCACCTATGTTTGAGGCCCAGGTGGCAATCCCACTCACCAGGTCAAGTTGAGGCCAACAGGCAGGCCAGAGTCACCAGATCCAGGTGAGGCTCTAGTGGGGACCGGAGTCACCAGGTAAATGTGAGTCTACAAGAACACCACAGTCACCAGGTCCAGGTGTGGTTCATGTCGGAACGAGAATCACCAGGTCCAGGTGAGACCCAGGTGGGCACCACAGTCACCAGGTCCAGACTGAGGCCTAGGTGGGGGGATCAGAGTCATCAGGACCAGTTGAGGCCAAAGTTTGGAGCAAAGTTATCATGTGGAGGTGAGGCCCAGGTGGGGAACAGAGTAACCATGTCCCATTGATGCCAGGTGGGAAAAGAGTCACAAGGTCCAGACGAGGCCTAAGGTAGGAGTAGATTCACCAGGTCCTTTTGAGGCCCAGTTGAGGAATAGTGTCCCCAGCTCCGGGTGAGTCCCAGTGAGGGACCAGAGTCACCCGGTTCTGGTGATATCCACTTGGGGACCAGAGTCACCACGTCAGGGTGAGGCCCAGAGGGGGACGAGAATCACTAGGTCCAGGGGAGGCCCCGATGTGGAACTGAGAAACCAGGTCCCATAATGCCCATATGAGGACCTCAGTCACCAGGTCCAGGTGAGGTCCCTGTGGGAACCAGTCACCTCGTCCAGGTGTGGCCCAGGTGGGACCACAGTCACCAAGTCCAGGTGAGGCCCAGGTATATAATAGAGTACCCAGGTCCCAATGATGCCCAGGTAACGACCAGAGTTAACAGTCCAGGAGAGGCCCAGATATGGATCAGAGTCATTGTGTTCCAGGTGAGGCCAGATGGAGACCACAGGAACACGGACCAGGAGAGCCCCATATGGGAACCAGAGCCACCAGATCCAGGTGGGACCACAGTCACAGGTCCAGGTGAGGCGCAGGTGGCAACAGGATTCACCAAGTCCAGGTGAGGCCCAGCTGGCGACCAGTCACCAGATCCAAGTGAGGACAAGCTAAGGACCAGATTCACCAGGCCCAAATGAAGCCAATGGGTGACCAGAGTCACCAGGTAAGGGTGAGTCCCAGAGGGGGAACCAGAGTAACCAGTTTAGTTTGAGGCCCAGAATGGGTCCAGAGGTCCCTTGTCAGAGTGAGGCCCAGGTGTGGAATAGTGTATCCAGGTCCCAATGATGCCTGGGTGAGGACCAGAGTCACTAGGGCCATGCAGGCCCAGATAGGGACAAATCACTAGGTCCTGGTGAGGCATAGAATAAGACCACAGTCAGCAGTATCATTTGATCCCCTTGCGTGAACCAGAGCCACTCTATCCAGCTGAGACCCAGGTCCATGTGAGGCTCACGTGAGGACTAGATTCATTAGGTCGAATTGAGGCATAGCTGGGGACAAGAGTCACCAGGTCTGGGTGCGGGCTAGGTGGGGCAAGATTCAGCAGTTCTGAGTTAGGTCAAAGTAGGGACGAGAGACGCCAGGTCCAGGTGAGGCCAAACTGAGGACCAGAGTCACCAGATCCGTGTGAGGTCCATGTTGGAAAGAGAGTCACCAGGTCCGGGAGAGGTCCACGTGGGGACCAGATTCACCAGATCCACGTGAAGCCCAGGTGGGGACCAGAGTCACTAGGTCCCGATGAGGCCCAGGTGAGGACCAGAGTTACCAGGTACACGTGAGGCCCCGGTGGGGATCAGAGGCAACAGGTCCATGTGAGGCCGGCTTGGGGACCATGGTCAACAGGTCTACTTGAGGCCCTGGTGTGTAACACAGTAAGCAGGTCCAGATGAGTCCCCGGTGGTGAAAAGAGTCACCACGTCCAGGTGAGTCCCAGGTGGGGACCAGGATCACCAGGTACAGTTGAGGCCGTTGAAAGAACTAGAGACTACTGGCACAAAAACTGACACATAGATCAGTGAAACAGAATAGAGAATCCAGAAGTGGACCCTGAACTTTATGGGCAACTAATATTCGATAGAGGAGGAAAGACTATCCATTGGAAGAAAGACAGTCTCTTCAATAAATGGTGCTGGGAAAATTGGACATCCACATGCAGAAGAATGAAACTAGACCACTCTCTTTCACCATACACAAAGATAAACTCAAAATGGATGAAAGATCTAAATGTGAGACAAGATTCCATCAAAATCCTAGAGAAGAACACAGGCAACACCCTTTTTGAACTCGGCCATAGTAACTTCTTGCAAGATACATCCACGAAGGCAAAAGAAACAAAAGCAAAAATGAACTATTGGGACTTCATCAAGATAAGAAGCTTTTGCACAGCAAAGGATACAGTCAACAAAACTCAAAGACAACCTACAGAATTGGGGAAGATATTTGCAAATGACATATCAGATAAAGGACTAGTTTCCAAGATCTATAAAGAACTTATCAAACTCAACACCAAAGAAACAAACAATCCAATCATGAAATGGGCAAAAGACATGAACAGAAATCTCACAGAGGAAGACATAGACATGGCCAACATGCACATGAGAAAATGCTCTGCATCACTTGCCATCAGGGAAATACAAATCAAAACCACAATGAGATACCACCTCACACCAGTGAGAATGGGGAAAATTAACAAGACAGGAAACAACCAATGTTGGAGAGGATGCGGAGAAAAGGGAATCCTCATACACTGTTGGTGGGAATGTGAACTGGTGCAGCCACTCTGGAAAACGGTGTGGAGGTTCCTCAAACAGTTAAAAATATACCTGCCCTACGACCCAGCAATTGCACTGTTGGGGATTTTCCCCAAAGAGACAAATGCAATGAAACGCCGGGACACCTGCACCCCGATGTTTATAGCAGCAATGGCCACGATAGCCAAACTGTGGAAGGAGCCTCGGTGTCCAACGAAAGATGAATGGATAAAGAAGATGTGGTTTATGTATACAATGGAATATTACTCAGCTATTAGAAATGACAAATATCCACCATTTGCTTCAACGTGGATGGAACTGGAGGGTATTATGCTGAGTGAAGTAAGCCAGTCGGAGAAAGACAAACATTATATGTTCTCATTCATTTGGGGAATATAAATAATAGTGAAAGGGAATATAAGGGAAGGGAGAAGAAATGTGTGGGAAATATCAGAAAGGGAGACAGACCGTAAAGACTGTTAACTCTGGGAAACGAACTAGGGGTGGTAGAAGAGGAGGAGGGCGGGGGGTGGGAGTGAATGGGTGACGGGCACTGGGGGTTATTCTTTATGTTAGTAAATAGAACACCAATAATAAAAAATAATTTAAAAAAAAAAGAAAAAAGAAAGAACCAGAGTCAACAGGTCGAAGTCATGCGCAGGTGGCAACCAGGGTCAGCAGGTCCAAGTCAGGCCAAAGTGGGGTTCACAGTCATTAGGGCACGGTGAGACCCAGAGGGGGACCAGAGTCACCATGTCAGGGTAAGGCCCAGAGGGGATCCAGAGTCATCATGTCCAAGAGAGGCTCAGGAGTGGAACAAAGTATTCAGGTCATAATGGTCCACAGGTGAGGACCAGAGTCAACAGAACTGGGTGAGGCCCAGGTAGGAGCAGAGTCACCAGTTCCAGGTGAAGCAAAGAAGTAGTCCACAGCAATCAGGTCCAGATGGGGAAGGAAATCACCAGGACTGGGTGAGGCCCAGAAGGGGACCAGAGTGACCATGTCAGGTTGAGGCCCAGAGGGGATCCAGACTCAACATGTCCAGGAGAGGTTCAGTTGTGGAACAGAGTATCCAGGTCATAATGATCCACAGGTGAGGACCAGAGTCACCAGATCTGTGTGAGGCCCAGTGATGTTCAGAGTCACCAGTTCCAGGTGAGGCCAAGAAGGTGTCCACAGCAATCAGGTCCAGGGGGGAACAAAGTCACCAGGACTGGGTGAGGCCTAGAGGGGTACCTGATTCACCAGGTCCATGTGAGGCCCAGGTGGGGACCTGATTCCCCGTTCTGGGAGAGGACCAGGTAAGGACCAGATTCACCAGGTCCAAGAGGCCCACGTGGGAACCTGAGTCACCATGTATGGGTGAGGCCCAGGTGGCCACCCCACTCACCATGTCCAGCTGAGTCCAACCTGCAGGCCATGCAGAGGAACAATGTCCCGATGATGCCCAGGTAGGGACCAGAGATACCACGTCCAGGTAAGGCCAACCTGCAGGCCAAGAAGTGGAACCATATCGGGATGATGCCCAGGTAGGGCCCAGAGTCACTAGGTCCAAATGAGGCCCAGATGGAGCATATTCACTAGGTCCAGGTGAGGCCCAGTTGACAATCACAGTCACCAGATCTGGTTGAGTCCTAGAGGGGTACCAGAATCACCTGGTCCACGTGACATCCAGTTGGGGACCAGAGTCACCAGTTCTAGTGAGAGGTCCAGGTGGGAACCAGAGTCAACGGATCCAGGTAAGTCCAGGTGGGGACCTGAGTCACCAGATCCAGGTGAAGCCCAGGTGGAGACCAGAGTCTCTAGGACCAGATGAGGCCCAGGTGAGGACAGGAGTTACCAGGCACACGTGAGGCCCAGGTGGGGACCAAGATCACCAGGTACAGGGGAGGCCCTTGAAAGAACCAGAGTCAACAGTTCGAGGTTAGGCGCAGGTGGCAACCAGGGTCAGCAGGTCCAAGTCAGGCCAAAGTGGGGTTCACAGTCACTAGGCACGGTGAGACCCAGAGGGGGACCAGAGTCATCTGGTCCAGTTGAGGTCCCGTTTTGGAACACAGTCACCGGGTCCCAATATTGCCCAGTTGAGGACCATGGTCAACAGGGCCAGGTGAGGCCCAGATGGGGACCGGAGTCCGAATATCCAGGTGAAGCCCAGGTGGGGACCACAGTCACCAGATCCAGGGTAGTCTCAGGTGCAGACCATAATCACCAGGTCCAAGTGAGGTGCAGGTGGCAAACACATTCCCCAGGACCCAGTGAGGCCCTGGCGGGGACCAGAGTCACAAGGTACATGAGAAGCTAGAAACACTGCAGCCACCAGGTCCACATGATGTCCATGTGGGCCGGAGAATCAGCAGTTACACGTGAAGACCAGGTGGGGATCCGACTCACCATGTCAAGTTGAGACCCAGGTGGGATCCAGTGTCACCATGTCCAGGTGTGGCCCAGGTGAAGACCAGAGTTAATAGGTCCGGCTGGGTCACTGTTAGTGAAGAGTGTAACCATATCCTGATGCTACCCAGGTGGGTACCGGAGACACCAGGTCCTGGTGAGGCCCAGGTGGGACCAGAGACATGATGTCCAGGTAAGATCCCGATGGGAACCACAGTCACCAGGTCAGGTGAGGCCATGCTTAGGATCAGAGTTACCAGTTACAGGTGAGGCCCAGGTGGAGCCAGAATCACCTGGTACGGAAGAGGCCAAAGTCAGTACCAGAGTTACTAGGATCAGGTCAGTCCCATTGGGCACTAGAGTAACCATGTCCCGATGATGCCCAGGTAGAACCCGAGTCACCACGTCCAGATGAGGCGCAGGTGGGGAGCATGTTCACTAGGTCCAGGTGAGGCCCAGTTGAGGACCAGAGTAAGCAGGTCTGGTTGAGGCCGATAGGGGTCCCAGATTCACCTGGTCTAGGTGACATCCAGATGGGGACCAGAGTCACCATGTCAGAGTGAGGCCCAGAGAGGATCCAGAGTCATCATGTCCAGGTGAGGCTCAGGTGTGGAACAGAGTATCCAGGTCACAGTGGTCCACAGGTGAGGACCAGAGTCACCAGAACTGGGTGAGGCCCAGTTAGGATAAGAGTCACCAGTTCCAGGTGAGGCCCAAAAGGAGTCCACAGCAATCAGGTCCAGGTGGGGAACAAAGTCACCAGGACTGGGTGAGGCCCAGATGGCGACCAGATTCTCCAGGTCCAGGGGATTCCAAGGTGGTGACCAGAATTACCAGATTCACCAGGTCCAAGAGGCCCACGTGGGGACCTGAGTCACCAGGTATGGGTGACGCCCAGGTGGCAACCCCACTCACCAGGTCCAGGTGAGGCCAACCTGTAGGCCAGAGTCACCAGATCCAGGTGAGGCCCTAGTGGGGACCGGAGTCACCAGGTAAATGTGAGTCCACAAGAACACCACAGTCACCAGGTCCAGGTGTGGTTCAGGTGGGAGCGAGGGTCACCAGGGCCAGGTGAGACCCAGGTGGGGACCACAGTCACCAGGTGCAGATTGAGGCCTAGGTGGGGAGACCAGAGTCATCAGGACCAGGTGAGGCCAAAGTGTGGAGCAAAGTAATCATGTCCAGGTGAGGCCCAGGTGGGGAACAGAGTAACCATGTCCCATTGATGCCAGGTGGGAAAAGAGTCACAAGTTCCAGAAGAGGCCTATGTGAAGAGTAGATTCATCAGGTCCTGTTGAGGCCCCATTGAGGACCAGTGTCCATAGCTCCGGTGAGTCTCAGAGGGGGACCAGAATCACCCGGTTCTGGTGATATCCAGGTGGGGACTAGAGCACCACGTCAGGATGAGGCCCAGAGGGGGACGAAAATCACTAGCTCCAGGTGAGGCCCGATGTGGAACTGAGAAACCAGGTCCCATGATGCCCATATGAGGACCTGAGTCACCAGGTCCAGGTGAGGTCCCTGTGGGAACCAGTCACCTCGTCCAGGTGAGGCCCAGGTGGGACCACAGTCACCAGGTCCAGGTGAGGCCCAGGTATATAAGAGAGCATCGAGGTCCCAATGATGCCCAAGTAAGGACCAGAGTCATCAGGTCCAGGAGAGGCCCAAATACGGATCAGAGTCATTGTGTTCCAGGTGAGGCCAGATGGAAACCACAGGAACCAGGTCCAGGAGAGCCCCATATGGGAACCAGAGCCACGAGATCCAGGTGAGGTTCAGGTGGAACCACAGTCACAAGGTCCAGGTGAGGCACAGGTGGCAACAGGATTCACCAAGTCCAGGTGAGGCCCAGGTGGCGACCAGTCACCACATCCAGGCACGGACCAGCTAAGGACCAGATTCACCAGGCCGAAGTGAAGCCCAAAGTGTGACCAGAGTCACCAGGTAAGGGTGAGCCCCAGAGGGGGAACCAGAGTAACCAGTTTAGTTTGAGGCCCAGAATGGGACCAGAGGTCCCTGGTCAAATGAGGCTCAGGTGTGGAATAGAGTATCCAGGGTGAGGATCATTGGGTCCATCACCCAATGATGCCTGGGTGAGGACCAGAGTCTCTGGGGTCATGCAGGCCCAGATGGGGAACACAATCACTAGGTCCTGGTGAGGCATACAATAAAACCACAGTCAGCAGTATCAGCCAAGACCCTTGCGGGAACCAGAGCCACTCTATCCAGCTGAGTCCCCGGTCCAGGGGAGGCTCCCGTGAGGTCCAGATTCATTAGGTCGAATCGAGGCATAGCTGGGGAAAGAGTCACCAGGTCTGGGTGCAGCCTAAGTTGGGCTAGATTCAGCATTTCTGAGTTAGGTCAAAGTGGGGACGAGAGACGCCAGTTCCAGGTGAGGCCAAACTGAGGACCAGAGTCACCAGATCCATGTGAGGTCCATGTTTGAAAGAAAGTCACCAGGTCCGGGAGAGGTCAAGGTGGGGACCAGAGTCACCAGTTCCAGGTGAGCCCAAGAAGGAGTCCACAGAAATCAGGTCCAGGTGGGGAACAAAGTCACCAGGACTGGGTTAGGCCTAGATGGGGACCAGATACACAAGGTCCAGGTGATATCCAGGTGGTGACCAGACTTACCAGTTCCGGGTGAGGACCAGGTAAGGACAAGATTCACCAGGTCCAAGTGAGGCCCACGTGGGGACCTGTGTCACCAGGCATAGGTGAGGCCCAGGTGGCAACCCCACTGACCAGGTCCAGGTGAGGCCAACTTGCAGGCCATGCAGAGGAACCATGTCCCGATGATGACCATGTAGGGACCAGAATTACCAGGTCCAAGTGAGGCCAACCTGCGCGCCATGCAGTGGAACCATGTCCCGATGATGCCCAGGTAGGGACCAGAGTCACCAGGTCCAAAAGAGGCCCAGATGGTGCATATTCACTAGGTCCAAGTGAGGCCCAGTTGACGACCAGAGTCACCAGATCTGGTTGAGGCCTAGAAGGGTACAAGAATCACCTGGTCCAGGTGACATCCAGATGGGGACCAGAGTCACCAGGTCAGGGTGAGGCCCAGAGAGGTTCCAGAGTCATCATGTCCAGGTGAGGCTCAGGTGTGGAACAGAGTCTCCATGTCCCAATGATGCCCAGGTGAGGAACAGAGTCACCAGGTCTGGGTGACGCGCAGATAGGATCAGAGTCACCAGATCTTGTTGAGGCCTAGAGGGGTACCAGATTCACCAGGTCCAGGTGAGGCACAGGTGGTGACCAGAGTCCCCGTTCTGGGAAAGGACCAGGTAAGGACCAGATTCACCAGGTCCAAGAGGCCCACGTGGGGACCTGAGTCACCAGGTATGGGTGAGGCCCAGGTGGCAATAACACTCACCAGGTCCAGGTGAGGCCAACCTGCAGGCCATGCAGTGGAACCATATCCCGATGATGCCCAGTTAGGGAGAAGAGTTACCAGGTCCAGGTGAGACCAACCTGCATGCCATGCAGTGGAAGCATATCCAGATGATGCCCAGGTAGAGACCAGACTTACCAGGTCCAGGTGAGGCCAACCTGCAGGCCATGCAGTGGTACCATATCCTGATGATGCCCAGGTATGGACCAGAGTCACCAGGTCCAAATGAGGCCCAGATGGAGCATATTCACTAGGTACAGGTGAGTCCCCTTTGAAGACCAGAGTCACCAGATCTTTTTGAGGCCTAGGGGGTACCAGAATCACCTTGTCCATGTGACATCCAGATGGGGACCAGAGTCACTAGGTCAGGGTGAGGCCCAGAGCGGTTCCAGAGTCAACATTTCCAGGTGAGGCTCAGGTGTGGTACAGAGTCACCAGGTACCAATGATGCCCAGGTGAGGACAAGAGTCACCCGGTCTGGGTGACGCACAGATAGGATCAGACTCACCAGTCCAGGTGAGGCCAAGAAAGGGCACAGCAATCAGGACCAGGTGGGGAACAATGTCACCAGGACTGGGTGAGGCCCAGATGGGGACCAGATTCACCAGGTCCAGGTGAGGCCCAGGTGGTGACAAGAGTCCCCGGGTCTAGGAGAGGACCGGGTAAGGACAAGATTCACCAGGTCCAAGAGGCCCACGTAGGGACTTGAGTCACCAGGTATGGGTGAGGCCCAGGTGGCAACCCCACTCACCAGGTCCTGGTGAGACCAACCTGCAGGCCAGAGTCACCAGATCCACGTGAGTCCCAAGAGGGGACCGGACTCACCAGGTAAAAGTGAGTCTACAAGAACGCCAGAGTCACCAGGTCCAGGCTAGGTTCATGTAGGAACGAGACCACCAGGTCCAGGTGAGACCCAGGTGGGGACCACAGTCACCAGGTCCAGGTGTGACCCAGGTGGGGACCACAGTCACCAGGTTCAGTTTGAGGCCTAGGTGGGGGGATCAGAGTCATCAGGACCAGTTGAGGCCAAAGTGTGGAGCAAAGTTATCATGTCCAGGTGAGGCCCAGTGGGAACAGAGTAACCATGTCCCATTGATGCCAGGTGGGAAAAGAGTCACAAGGTCCAGACGAGATCTAAGTGAGGAGTAGATTCACCAGGTCCAGTTGTGCCCAGTTGAGGACCAGTGTCCCAGCTCCGGGTGAGTCCCAGAGGGGGAACAGAGTCACCCGATTCTGGGGATATCCAGATGGGGACCAGAGTCACCATGTCAGGCTGAGGCCCAGAGGGGATCCAGCGTCATCATGTCCAGGTGAGTCTCAGGTGTGGAAAAGTGTATCCAGGTCATAATGGTCCACAGGTGAGGACCAGAGTCACCAGATCTGGGTGAGGCCCAGTTAGGATCAGAGTCACCCGTTCCAGGTGAGGCCCAAAAGGAGTCCACAGCAATCAGGTACAGGTGGGCAACAAAGTCACCAGGACTGGGTGAGGCCCAATGGGGACCAGATTCACCAGGTCCAGATGATTCCCATGTTGTGACCAGACTTACTAGTTCCGAGTGAGGACCAGGTAAGGACCAGATTCACCAGGTCAAAGGGAGGCCCACGTGGGGCCCTGTGTCACAAGGTATGGGGGAGGCCCAGGTGGCAACCCCACTCACCAGGTCCAGGTGAGGCCAACCTGCAGGCCATGCAGAGGAACCATGTCCCGGTGCTGTTCAGGTAGGGAACAGATTTACCAGGTCCAGTTGAGGCCAATCTGCAGGCCATGCAGTGGAACCATGTCCCGATGATGCCCAGGTAGGGACCAGAGTCACCAGGTCCAAATAAGGCCCAGATGGAGCATATTCACTAGGTCCAGGCGAGGCCCAGTTGAGGACCAGTTTCACCATATCTACTTGAGTCTTAGAAGGGTACCAGAATCACCTGGTCCAGGTGATATCCAGATGGGGACCAGAGTCACCAGGTGAGGGGGAGGCCCAGAGTGGTTCCAGAGTCATCGGGTCCAGGTGAGGCTCAGGTGTGGAAGAGAGTCACCAGGTACCAATGATGCCCAAGTGAGGACCAGAGTCACCAGATCTGGGTGAGGCCCAGTTAGGATCAGAGTCACCAGTTCCAGGTGAGGCCAAGAAAGAGTCCACAGCAATCAGATCCAGGTGGGGAACAAAGTCACCAGACCTGGGTGAGACCCAGATGGGGACCAGAATCACCAGGTCCAGGTGAGGCCATGGTGGGGATAGAGTCCCCGGGTCTGGGAAAGGACCAGGTAAGGACCAGATTCACCAGGTCCAAGAGGCTCACGTGGGGACCTGAGTCACCAGCTATGTGTGAGGCCTAGGTGGCAACCCCACTCACCAGGTCTAGGTGAGGCCAACCGGCGGGCCAGAGTCACCAGATCCAGGTGAGGCCCTAGTGGGGACTGGAGTCACCAGGTACATGTGAGTATACAAGAACACCACAATCACCAGGTCCAGGTGTGGTTCATGTGGGAACGAGAGTCACCAGGTCCAGGTGAGACCCAGGTGGGGACCACAGTCACCAGGTCCAGATTGAGGCCTAGGTGGAGGGACCAGAGTCATCAGGACCAGTTGAGGCCAAAGAGTGGAGCAAAGTTATCATGTCCAGGTGAGGCCCAGGTGGGGAACAGAGTAACCATGTCCCATTGATGCCAGGTGGGAAAAGAGTAACAAGGTCCAGACGAGGCCTAAGTGAGGAGTAGATTCACCAGGTCCTGTTGAGGCCCAGTGAGGACCACGTGAGGACCAGATTCATCAGGTCGATTTGAGGCATAGCTGGGGACAAGAGTCACCAGGTCTGGTTGCGGCCGAGGTGGGGCAAGATTCAGCAGTTCTGAGTTAGGTCAAAGTGGGGACGAGAGATGCCAGATCCAGGTGAGGCCAAACTGAGACCCAGAGTCACCAGATGCAGGTCAGGTCCAGGTGTGGACCAGAGTCCCCAGATCCAGGTGAAGTCCAGGTGGGGACCAGAGTCACCAGATACAGGTGAAGCCCAGGTGGGGACCAGAGTCACTAGGTCCAGATGAGACCCAGATGAGGACCAGAGTTACCAGGTACACGTGAAGCACCGGTGGGGATCAGAGGCAACATGTCCATGTGAGTCTGGCTTGGGGACCATGGTCAACAGGTCTACTTGAGGCCCAGGTGTGGAACACCGTAAGCAGGTCCAGGTGAGTTCCCGGGTTGACAAGAGTCACCTGGTCCAGGTCAGGCCCATGTGGGCACCAGGATCACCATGTCCAGGGGAGGCCCTTGAAAGAACCAGAGTCAACAGTTCGAGGTCAGGCGCAGGTGGCAACCATGATCAGGAGGTCCAAGTCAGGCCAAAGTGGGGTTCACATCACTAGGGCACGGTGAGACCCAGAGGGCTACCAGAGTCACCTGGTCCAGGTGAGTTCCAGTTGTGGATCACAGTCACCGGGTCCCAATTTTCTCCAGTTGAGGACCATGGTCAACAGGGCCAGGTGAGGCCCAGATGGGAAACAGAGCCCAAAATCCAGGTGAAGCCCAGGTGCGGACCACAGTCACCAGATCCAGGGTAGTCTCAGATACAGACCAGAATCACCATGTCCAGGTGAGGTGCAGGTGGCAACCACACTCAACAGGTCCCGGTGAGGCCCTGGTGGGGACCAGAGTCACGAGGTACATAAGAAGCTAGAAACACTGCAGCCACCAGATCCACATGATGTCCATGTGGGAACGAGAATCACCAGTTACAGGTGAGGACCAGGCAGGGATCCGAATCACCATGTCCACGTGAGACCCAAGAGGAAACCAGTGCCACCATGTCCAGGTGTGGCCCAGGTGAAGACCAGAGTTAATAGGTCCGGCTGGGTCACTGTTAGTGAAGAGTGTAACCATATCCTGATGCTACCCAGGTGGGTACCAGAGACACCAGGTCCTGGTGAGGCCCAGGAGGGACCAGAGACATGAGGTCCAGGTGAGGTCCCGATGGGAACCACAGTCACCAGGTCAGGTGAGGCCATGCTTAGGATCAGAGTCACCAGTTACAGGTGAGGCCCAGGTGGAGCCAGAGTCACCAAGTAGAGAAGACGCCAAAGTCAGGACCAGAGTTACCAGGATCAGGTCAGTCCCAGTGGGGAATAGAGTAACCACATCCCGATTATGCCCAGGTAGAACCCGAGTCACCACGTACAGATGAGGCACAGGTGGGGAGTATATTCACTAGGTCCCGGTGAGGCCCAGTTGAGGACCAGATTCCCCCAGTCTAGTTGAGGCCTAGAGGGGTACCAGATTCACCTGGTCTAGGTGACATCCAGATGGGGACCAGAGTCACCAGGTCAGGGTGACGCCCAGAGAGGTTCCAGAGTCATCAAGTCCAGGTGAGGCTCAGGTGTGGAACAGAGTCACCAGGTACCAATAATGCCCAGGTGAGGACCAGAGTCACCAGGTCTGTGTGACGCAGATAGGATCAGAGTCACCAGTTTCAGGTGAGGCCAAGAAAGAGTCCACAGCAATCAGTTCCAGGTGGGGAACAAAGTCACCAGGACTGGGTGAGGCCCAGATGGGGACCAGTTTCACCAGGTCCAGGTGAGGCCCAGGTGGTGACCAGAGTCCCCGGGTCTGGGAGAGGACCAAGTAAGGACCAGATTCACCAGGTCCAAGATGCCCACGTGGGGACCTGAGTCACCAGGTATGGGTGAGGCCCAGGTGGACACCCCACTCAGCAGGTCCCGGTGAGGCCAACCTGCAGGTCAGAGTCCCAAATATGGATCAGAGTCATTGAGTTCCAGGTGAGGCCAGATGGAGACCACAGGAACCAGGTCCAGGAGAGCCCCATATGGGAACCAGAGCCACCAGATCCAGGTTAGGTTCAGGTGGGACCACAGTCACAAGGTCCAGGTGAGGTGCAGGTGGCAACAAGACTCACCAAGTCCAGGAGAGGCCCAGGTGGCGACCAGTCACCAGATCCAGGGGCGGACAATTAAGGACCAGATTCACCAGGCCCAAGTGAAGCCCAAGGGGTGACCAGAGTCACCAGGTAAGGGTGAGGCCCAGAGGGGATCCAGTTAACCAGTTTAGTTTGGGGCCCAGAATGGGACCAGAGGTCCCTGGTCAAAGTGAGGCCCAGGTGTGGAATAGAGTATCCAGGTCCCAATGATGCCTGGGTGTGGACCAGAGTCACTAGGGCCATGCAGGCCCAGATGTGGAACAGAATCACTAGGTCCTGGTGAGGCATAGAATAAGAACACAGTCACCAGTATCAGGTGAGCCCTTTGTGGGAAACAGAGCCACTCTATCCAGCTGAGTCCCAGGTCCATGTGAGGCCCACGTGCGGACCAGATTCATCAGGTCGAATTGAGGTATAGCTGGGGACAAGAGTCACCAAGTCTGGGTGCGGCCTAGGTGGGGTAAGATTCAGCAGTTCTGAGTTATGTCAAAGTGGGGACGAGAGACATCAGGTCCAGGGGAGGCCAACTGAGGACCAGAGTCAACAGATCCAGGTGAGGTCATGTTGGAAAGAGAGTCACCAGGTCCAGGAGAGGTCCAGGTGGGGACCAGAGTCACCAGATCCAGGTGATTCCCAGTTGGGTACCAGAGTCACCAGATCCACCTGAAGCCCTGATGGGGACCAGACTCACTAGGTCCAGATGAGTCCCAGGTGAGGACCAGAGTAACCAGGTACACGTGAGCTCCGGTTTTGATCAGAGGCAACAGGTCCATGTGAGGCCGGCTTGGGGACAATGGTCAACAGGTCTACTTGAGGCCCAGGTATGGAACACAGTAAGCAGGTCCAAGTGAGTCCCCGGTGGTGACAAGTGTCACCACGTCCAGGTGAGGCCGAGGTGGAGACCAGGATCACCAGGTACAGGGGAGGGCCTTGAAAGAACCAGAGTCAACAGTTCGAGGTCAAGCGCAGGTGGCAAACAGGATCAGCAGGTCCAAGTCAGGCCAAAGTGGGGTTCACAGTCACTAGGGCACGGTGAGACCCAGAGGGGGACCAGAGTAACCTGGTCGAGGTGAGGTCCAGTTGTGGAACACAGTCACCGAGTCCCAATTTTGCTCAGTTGAGGACCATGGTCAACAGGGCCAGGTGAGGCCCAGATGGGGACCGGAGTCAAATATCCAGGTGAAGCCCAGGTGGGGACCACAGTCAACAGATCCAGGGTAGTCTCAGTTGCAGACCAGAATCACCATGTCCAGGTGTGGCCCAGGTGAAGAGCAGAGTTAATAAGTCCGGCTGGGTCACTGTTAGTGAAGAGTGTAACCATATCCTGATGCTATCCAAGTGGGTACCAGAGACACAAGGTCCTCGTGAGGGCCAGGTGTGACCGGAGACATGAGGTCCAGGTGAGGTCCCGATGGGTTCCCCAGTCACCAGGTCAGGTGAGGCCATGCTTAGGATCAGAGTCACCAGGTACAGGTGAAGCCCAGGTGGAGACAGAGTCACCTGGTACAGAAGAGGCCAAAGTCAGGACCAGAGTTACCAGGATCAGGTCAGTCCCAGTGGGGAATAGAGTAACCATGTCCCGATGATGCCCAAGTAGAACCAGAGTCACCAGGTCCAGATGAGGCGCAGGTTTGGAGCATGTTCACTAGGTCCCGGTGAGGCCCAGTTGAGGACCAGAGTCACCAGGTCAAGTTGAGGCCTAGAGTGGTACCAGATTCACCTGGTCTAGGTGACATCCAGATGGGGACCAGAGTCACCACGTCAGGCTGAGGCCCAGAGGGGTTCCATACTCATCATGTCCAGGTGAGGCTGAGGTTTGGAACAAAGTATCCAGGTCATAATGGTCCACAGGTGAGGACCAGAGTCACCATATCTGTGGGAGGCCCACTTAGGATCAGAGTCACCAGTTCCAGGTGAGGCCAAGAAGGAGTCCACAGCAATCAGGTCCAGGTGGGGAACAAAGTCACCAGGACAGGGTGAGGCCCAGATTGGGACCAGATTCACCAGGAACATGTGATTAACAGGTGGTGACCAGACCTACCAGTTCCGGGTGAGGACCAGGTAAGGACCAGATTCACCAGGTCCAAGTGAAGCCCACGTGGGGACCTGTGTCACCACGTATGGGTGAGGCCCTGGTGTCAACCCCACTCACCAGGTCCAGGTGAGGCCAAACTGCAGGTCATGCTGTGGAACCATGTCCCGATGATGCCCAGAGAGGGACCAGAGTCACCAGGACCAAATGAGGCCCAGATGGAGCATATTCACTAGGTCCAGGTGAGGCCCAGTTGAGGACCAGAATCACCAGATCTGGTTGAGCCCTAGAGGGATACCAGAACCACCTGGTGCAGGTGACATCCAGATGGGGACCAGAGTCACCATGTCAGGGTGAGGCCCAGAGAGGTTCAAGAGTCATCATGTTCAGGAGAGGCTCAGGTGTGGAACAGAGTCACCAGGTACAAAGGATGCCCAGGTGAGGACCAGAGTCACCAGGTCTGGGTGACGCCCAGATAGGATCAGAGTCACCAGTTCCAGGTGAGGCCAAGAAAAAGTCCACAGCAATCAGGTCCAGGTGGGGAACAAAGTCACCAGGACTGGGTGTGGCCCAGGTGGCGACCCGATTCACCAGGTCCAGGTGATTCCCAGGTGGTGACCAGAGTTACCAGTTCCGGGTGAGGACCAGGTAAGGATCAGATTCACCAGGTCCAAGTGAGGCCCACATGGGGACCTGCGTCACCGGTATGGGTGAGGCCCAGATGGCAACCCCACTCACCAGGTCCAGGGGAGGCCAACCTTCGGGCCATGCAGAGGAACCGTGTCCCGATAATGCCCAGGTAGGGACCAGAGTTACGAGTTGCAGGTGAGGCCCTAATGGGGACCGGAGTCACCAGATCTAGGAGAGGTCCAGGTGGGGACCAGAGTCACCAGATCCAGGTGAGGTCCATGTTGGAAAGAGAATCACCAGGTCCAGGAGAGGCCCAGGTGGGGACCAGAGTCACCAGATCCAGGTGAAGCCCAGGTGGGGACCAGAGTCACGAGGTCCAGATGAGACCCAGGTGAGGACCAGTGTTACCAGGTACACGTGAGGCCCCGGTGGGGATCAGAGGCAACAGGTACATGTGAGGCCGGCGGGGACCATGGTCAACAGGTCTATTGAGGCCCAGGTGTGGAACACAGTAACCAGGTCCACGTGAGTTCCCTGTGGTGACAAGAGTCACCAGGTCCCTGTGAGGCCCATGAGGGCACCAGGATCACCATGTCCAGGGGAGGCCCTTGAAAGAACTAGAGTCAACAGTTCGAGGTCAGGCGAGGGGGCAACCAGGGTCAGCAGGTCCAAGTCAGGCCAAAGTGGGGTTCACAGTCACTAGGGCAGGGTGAGATCCAGAGGGGGACCAGAGTCACTTGGTCCAGGTGAGGTCAAGTTGTGGAACACAATGACCGGGTCCCAATTTTGCCCAGTTGAGGACCATGGTCAACAAGGCCAGGCGAGGCCCAGATGGGGACCGGAGTCCCCAAATCCAGGTGAAGCCCAGGTGGGGACCACAGTCTCCAGATCCACAGTAGTCTCAGGTGCAGACCAGAATCACCAGGTCCAGGTGAGGTGCAGGTGGCAACCACACTCACCAGGTCCCGGTGAGGCCCTGGTGGGGACCAGAGACACGAGGTACATGAGAAACTAGAAACACTGCAGCCACCAGGTCCACATGATGTCCATGTGGGAACGAGAATCATCAGTTACAGGTGAGGACCAGGCGGGGATCCGACTCACCATGTCCAGGTGAGACCCAAGTGGGCACCAGTGTCACCATGTCCAGGTGTGGCCCAGGTGAAGACCAGAGTTAATAGGTCCGGGTGGGTCACTGTTAGAGAACAGTGTAACCATATCCTGATGCTACCCAGGTGGGTACCAGAGACACCAGGTCCTGGTGAGGCCCAGGTGGGACCGGAGACATGAGGTCCAGGTGAGATCCCATTCGGAACCACAGTCACCAGGTCAGGTTAGGCCATGCTTAGGATCAGAGTCACCAGTTACAGGTGAGGCCCCGGTGGAGCCAGAGTCACCTGGTACAGAAGAGGCCAAAGTCAGGACCAGAGTTACCAGGATCAGGTCAGTCCCAGTGGGGAATAGAGTAACCATGTCCCGATGATGCCCAAGTAGAACCCGAGTCACCACGTCCAGATGAGGCGCAGGTGGGGAGCATATTCACTAGGTCCCAGTGAGGTACAGTTGAGGACCAGATGCCCCCGGGCTAGTTTAGGCCCAGAGGGGTACCAGATTCACCTGGTCTAGGTGACATCCAGATGGGGACCAGAGTCAACAGGTCAGGCTGTGGCCCAGAGGGGATCCGGAGTCATCATGTCCAGGTGAGTCTCAGGTGTGGAACAGAGTATCCAGGTCATAATGGTCCACAGGTGAGGACCAGAGTCACCAGATCTGGGTGAGGCCCAGTTAGGATCAGAGTCACCAGTTCTAGGTGAGGCCAAGAAGGAGTCCACAGCAATCAGGTCCAGGTGGGGAACAAAGTCACCAGGACTGGGTGAGGCCCAGATGGGGACCAGATTCACCAGGTCCAGGTGATTCCCAGGTGGTGACCAGAGTTACCAGTTCCGGGTGAGCACCAGGTAAGGACAAGATTCACAAGGTCCAAGTGAGGCCCACGTGGGAACCTGAGTCACCAAGTATGGGTGAGGCCCAGGTGGCAACCCCACTCAACAGGTCCAGGTGAGGCCACCTACAGGCCATGCAGAGGAACCATGTCCCGATGATGCCCAGGTAGGGACAGGACTTACCATGTCCAGGTGAGGCCAACCTGCAGGCCATGCTGTGGAACCATGTCCCGATGATGCCCAGGTAGGGACCAGAGTCACCAGGTGCAAATGAGGCCCAGATGGAGCATATTCACTAGGTCCAGGTGAGGCCCAGTTGAAGACCAGAGTCACCAGATCTGGTTGAGGACTATCGAGGTACAGAATCACCTGTTCCAGGTGACATCCAGATGGGGACCAGCCTCACCAGGTCAGGGTGAGGCCCAGAGAGGTTCCGAGTCATCATGTCCAGGTGAGGCTCAGGTGTGGAACAGAGTCACCAGGGACCAATGATGCCCAGGGTAGGGTCAGAGTCACCAGGTCTGGGTGACGCCCAGATAGGATCAGAGTCACCTGTTCCAGGTGAGGCCAAGAAAGAGTCCACTGCAATCAGGTCCACGTGTGGAACGAAGTCACCAGGACTGGGTGAGGCCCAGATGGGGACCAGATTCACCAGGTCTAGGTGAGGCCCAGGTGGTGACCAGAGTCCCCGGGTCTGGGAGAGGACCAGGTAAGGAGCAGATTCACCAGGTCCAAGATGCCCACGTGGGGACCTGAGTCACCAGGTATGGGTGAGGCCCAGGTGGCCACCCCACTCAGCAGGTCCCGGTGAGGCCAACCTGCAGGTCAGAGTCACCAGATCCACGTGAGGCCCTAGTGGGGACCGGAGTCACCAGGGAAATATGAGTCTAAAAGAACACCACAGCCACCAGGTCCAGGTGTGGTTCATGTGGGAACAAGAGTCACCAGGGCCAGGTGAGACCCAGGTGTGGACCACAGTCACCAGGTCCAGATTGAGGCCTAGGTGGGGGGACCAGAGTCATCAGGACCAGTTGAGGCCAAAGTGTGGAGCAAAGTTATCATGTCCAGGTGAGGCCCAGGTGGGGAACAGTGTAACCATGTCCCATTGATGCCCGGTGGGAAAAGAGTCACAGGTCCAGACGAGGCCTGAGTGAGGAGTAGATTCACCAGGTCTTGTTGAGGCCCAATTGAGGACCAGTGTCCCCAGCTCCGGGTGAGTCCCAGAAGGGGACCAGAGTCACGCGGTTCTGGTGATATCCAGGTGGGGACCAGACTCACCACGTCAGGGTGAGGCCCAGAGTGGGACGAGAATCACTAGGTCCAAGTGAGGCCCCGATGTGGAACTGAGAAACCAGGTCCCATGATGCCCATATGAGGACCTGAGTCACCAGGTCCAGGTGAGGTCCCTGTGGGAACCAGTCACCTCTTCCAGGTGAGGCTCAGGTGGGACCACAGTCCCCGGTCGAGGTGAGGCCCAGGTATATAACAGAGTATCCAGCTCCCAATGATGCCGAAGTAAGGACCAGAGTCAACAAGTATAGGAGAGGCCCAAATATTGTTCAGAGGTATTGTGTTCCAAGTGAGGCCAGTTGGAGACCACAGGAACCAGGTCCAGGAGAGCCCCATATGGGAACCAGAGCCACCAGATCCAGGTGAGGTCCAGGTGGGACCACAGTCACAAGGTCCAGGTGAGGCACAGGTGGCAACAGGATTCACCAAGTCCAGGTGAGGACCAGGTGGCGAACAGTCACCAGATCCAGGTGCGGACAAGCTACGGACCAGATTCACCAGACCCTAGTGAACCCCAAGGGGTGACCAGAGTCACCAGGTAAGGGTGAGGCCCAGAGTGGAACCAGAGTAACCAGTTTAGTTTGAGGCCCAGAATGGGACCAGAAGTCCCTGGTCAAAGTGAGGCACAGGTGTAGAATACAGTATCCAGTGTGAGGATCATTGGGTCCATCACCCAATGATGCCTGGGTGAGGACCAGAGGCACTAGGTCCATGCAGGCCCAGATGAGGAACAGAATCACTACGTCCTGGTGAGGCATAGAATAAGACCACAGTCAGCAGTATCAGGTGTGCCCCTTGTGGGAACCAGAGCCACTTTATCCAGCTGAGTCCCAGGTACATGAGAGGCACACGTGAGGACCAGATTCATCAGGTCGAATTGAGACATAGCTGGGGACAAGAGTCACCAGGTCTGGGTGCGGCCTAGGTGGGGCAAGATTCAGCAGTTCTGAGTTAGGTCAAAGTGGGGACGAGAGACACCAAGTCCAGGTGAGGCCAAACTGAGGACCAGAGTCACCAGATCCACATGAGGTCCATGTTGGAAAGGAGTCACCAGGTCCAGGAGAGGTCCTGGGGTGGACCAGAGTCACCAGATCCAGGTGAAGTCCAGGTGGGGACCAGAGTCACTAGGTCCAGATGAGGCCCAGGTGAGGACCAGAGTTACCAGGTACACGTGAGGCCCCGGTGGGGATCAGAGGCAACATGTCCATGTGAGTCTGGCTTGGGGACCATGGTCAACAGGTCTACTTGAGGCCCAGGTGTGGAACACAGTAAGCAGGTCCCGGTGAGTCCCCGGTGGTGACAAGAGTCACCACGTCCAGGTGAGGCCCAGATGGGGACCAGGATCACCAGGTCCAGGGGAGGCCCTTGAAAGAACCAGAGTCAACACTTCGAGGTCAGGCGCAGGTGGCAACCAGGGTCAGCAGTTCCAAGTCAGGCCAAAGTGGGGATCACAGTCACTAGGGCACGGTGACACCCAGAGGGGTACCAGAGTCACTTGGTCCAGGTGAGGCCACTTGTGGAACAAAGTCACCGGGTCCCAATTTTGCCCAGTTGAGGACAACCCCACTCACCAGGTCCAGGTGAGACCCAGGTGGGGACCACAGTCACCAGGTCCTGATTGAGGCCTAGGTTGGGGGACCAGAGTGATCAGGACCAGCTGAGGCCAAAGTGCGGAGCAAAGTTATCATGTCCAGGTGAGGCCCAGGTGGGGAACAGAGTAACCATGTCCCATTGATGCCCGGTGGGAAAAGAGTCAGAAGGTCCAGACGAGGCATAAGTGAGGAGTAGATTCATCAGGTCCTGTAGAGGCTCAGTTGAGGACCAGTGTCCACAGCTCCGGGTGAGTCTCAGAGGGGGACCAGAGACACCCGGTTCTGGTGATATCCAGGTGGGGACCAGAGTTACCACGTCAGGGTGAGGCCCAGAGTGGGACGAGAACCACTAGGTCCAGGTGAGGCCGCGATGTGGAACTGAGAAACCAGGTCCCATGATGCACATATAAGGACCTGAGTCACCAGGTCCAGGTGAGCTCCCTGTGGGAACCAGTCACCTCGTCCAGGTGAGGCCCAGGTGTGACCACAGTGACCAGGTCAAGGTGAGGCCCAGGTATATAAGAGAGCATCCAGGTCTCAATGATGCCCAGGTAAGCACCAGAGTCAACAGGTGCAGGAGAGGCCCAAATATGGATCAGAGTCATTGAGTTCCAGGTGAGGCCAGATGGAGACCACAGGAACCAGGTCCAGGAGAGCCCCATATGGGAACCAGAGCCACCAGATCCAGGTTAGGTTCAGGTAGGACCACAGTCACAAGGTCCTGGTGAGGCACAGGTGGCAACAGGATTCACCAAGTTCAGGTGAGGACCAGGTGGCGAACAGTCACCACATCCAGGTGCGGACCAGCTAAGGACCAGATTCACCAGTCCCAAGTGAAGCCCAAGGGGTGACCAGAGTCACCAGGTAAGGGTGAGGCCCAGAGGGGAACCAGAGTAACCAGTTTACTTTGAGGCCCAGAATGGGACCAGAGGTCCCTGGTCAAAGTGAGGCCCAGGTGTGGAATAGAGTATCCAGGTCCCAATGATGTCTGGGTGAGGACCAGAGTCACTAGGGCCATGCAGGCCCAGATGGGGAAGAGAATCACTAGGTCCTGGTGAGGCATAGAATAAGACCACAGTCAGCAGTATCAGGTGAGCCACTTGTGGGAACCAGAGCCACTCTATCCAACTGAGTCCCAGGTCCATGTGAGGCCCACGTGAGGACCAGATTCATTACGTCGAATTGAGGTATAGCTGGGGACAAGAGTCACCAAGTCTGGGTGCGGCCTAGGTGGGGTAAGATTCAGCAGTTCTGAGTTAGGTCAAAGTGGGGACGAGAGACATCAGGTCCAGGGGAGGCCAACTGAGGACCAGAGTCAACAGATCCAGGTGAGGTCATGTTGGAAAGAGAGTCACCAGGTCCAGGAGAGGTCCAGGTGGGGACCAGAGTCACCAGATCCAGGTGATTCCCAGTTGGGGACCAGAGTCACCAGATCCAGGTGAAATCCAGGTGGGGACCAGAGTCACCAGATCCAGGTGAAGCCCAGGTGGGGACCAGACTCACTATGTCCAGATGAGGCCCAGGTGAGGACCAGAGTTACCAGGTACACGTGAGGCCCCGGTGGGGATCAGAGGCAACAGGTCCATGTGAGGTCGGCATGGGGACCATGGTCAACAGGTCTACATGAGGCCCAGGTGTGAAACACAGTAAGCAGGTCCAGGTGAGTCCCCGGTGGTGACAAGAGTCACCACGTCCAAGTGAGGCCCAGGTGGGGACCAGGATCACCAGGTCCAGAGGAGTCCCTTGAAAGAACCAGAGTCAACAGTTCAAGGTCAGGCGCAGGTGGCAACCAGGGTCAGCAGGTCCAAGTCAGGCCAAAGTTGGTTTCACAGCCACTAGGGCACGGTGAGACCCAAAGTTGGACCAGAGTCACCTAGTCCAGGTGAGGTCCAGTTGTGAAACACAGTCACCGGGTCCCAATTTTGCGCAGTTGAGGATCATGGTCAACAGGGCCAGGTGAGGCCCAGATGGAGACAGGAGTCCCCAAATCCAGGTGAAGCCGAGGAGCGGACCAGAGTCACCAGATCCAGGGTAGTCTCAGATGCAGACCAGAATCACCAGGTCCAGGTGAGGTGCCGGGGGCAACCACACTCACCAGGTCCCGGTGAGGCCCTGGTGGGGATCAGGGTCACGAGGTACATGAGAAGCTAGAAACACTGCAGCCACGACGTCCACATGATGTCCATGTGGGAACGAGAATCCCCAGTTACAGGTGAGGACCAGGTGGGGATCTGACTCACCATGTCCAGGTGAGACCCAGGTGGGAACCAGTGTCACCATGTCCAGGTGTGGCCCAGGTGAAGACCAGAGTTAATAGGTCCGGCTGGGTCACTGTTAGTGAACAGTGTAACCATATCCTGATGCTACCCAGGTGGGTACCAGAGACAACAGGTCCTGGTGAGGACCAGGTGGGACCGGAGACATGAGGTCCAGGTGAGGTCACGATGGGAACCACCGTCACCAGGTCAGGTGAGGCGATGCTTAGGATCAGAGTCACCAGTTACATACAGGTGAGGCCCAGGTGGAGCCAGAGTCACCTGGTACAGAAGAGGCCAAAATCAGGACCAGAGTTACCAGGATCAGGTTAATCCCAGTGGGGAATAGAGTAACCATGTCCCGATGATGCCCAGGTAGAACCAGAGTCACCAGGTCCAGATGAGGTGCAGGTGGGGAGCATATTCACTAGGTCCCGGTGACGCCCACATGAGGACCAGAGTCACCAGGTCTAGTTGAGGGTTAGAGGGGTTCCAGATTCACCTGGTCTAGGTGACATCCAGATGGGGACCAGAGTCACCATGTCAGAGTGACGCCCAGAAGGGTTCCAGAGTCATCATGTCCAGGTAAGGCTCAGGTGTCGACCAGAGTATCCAGGTCATAATGGTCCACAGGTGAGAACCAGAGTCACCAGATCGGGTGAGGCCCAGTGAGGAACAGAGTCACCAGTTCCAGGTGAGGCCAAGAAGGATTCCACAGCAATCATGACCCGGTGGGGAAACATGGAATTCGATTCTTTTCGATTTGATTCTTTATGATTTTTTTCAACTTGATACAATTCGATTCTTTTTTTTATGATAGTCACAAAGAGAGAGAGAGAGAGGCAGAGACACAGGCAGAGGGAGAAGCAGGGTCCATGCACCAGGAGCCCGATGTGAGATTCGATCCCGGGTCTCCAGGATCGCGCCCTGGGCCAAAGGCAGGCGCTAAACCGCTGCGTCACCCAGGGATCCCTCAATTCGATTCTTTTTTATTCGAATCTATTCGATTCTTTTTGATTCGATTTGATTCTATTCGATTTTTTTCGATTTGATTCGATTAGTTCCTTTTTGATTCAATTCAATTCGATTCTTTTGATTCAATTCAATTCGATTCTTTTGGATTCGATTCTTTTGGATTCGAATCCAGTAGATTCTTTTCATTTCGATCGGATTCATTTCAATTCGATTCTTTTCGATTCGAATGTTTTCGAATCAATTCGATACTTTTTGATTCGATTCGATTCTTTTCGTGTCGATTTGATTCTTTTCGATTCGATTCTTTTCTATTTGAATCGATTCGATTCTTTTCATTTCGATTCGATTTGATTCAATTCGATTCTTTTCGATCAATTCAATTTGATTGTTTTCGATTTCATTCGATTCGATTCTTTCCGATTCTATTCAATTCGATTAGTTTCCATTCGATGATGCAATTGGATTCTTTTCGATTCGAGTCGATACGATTCGATTTTTTTGATTAGATACAATTCGATTCTTTTCGATTCGATTCGATTCTTTTCGATTCGATTCGACTCGATTTCATGCTTTTGATTCGATTCGACTAGAATTTAATCGACTGATTCAATTTGATTCTTTTCTTTTCGATTCGATTCTTTTTTATTCGATTTTTTTCTATTCAATTCGATTCTTTCAATTCGATTCGATTCGATTCGATTCTTTTCGTTTCTAATCGATTCGTTTCAATTCGAGTCTTTTCAATTCGATTCTTTTCGATTCGATTCGATTTGATATTTTGAATTCTATTCGAGTATTTTCGATTCGATTGGATTCGTTTCAATTCGATTCTTTTCGATTCGAGTCTTTGTGATTCGATTCATTTCGATTCGATTCGATTCTTTTCAATTCGATTCTTTTCGATTCGAGTCTTTTTGATTCGATTATTTACGATTCAATTCGATTCTTTTCGATTCCATTAAATTTGATTCGATTCTTTTCGATTCGATTAGATTCTTTTCGATTTGATTCCATTCAGTTCGATTCTTTTCGATTCGATTGGATTCTTTTCGATTTGATTCAATTCTTTCGATTCGATTTGATTTGATTCTTTTCGGTTCGATTCAATACGATTCTTTTCATTTCGATTCTAATCGATTCTCTTCGATTCGTTTTGATTCTATTCGATTTTTTTTTATTCTATTCTATTCGATTCAGTTTGAATCATTTCGATTTGATTCTGTTCGAGTGGTTTCTATTAGATTCTTTTCGATTTGATTCAATTCGATTCGAGTCTTTTTGATTCGAGTCTTTTCGACTCGATTCAATTCAATACGATTCTTTTAGATTCGATTCGATTCGATTGTTTTCGTTTCGATTCGACTTTTTTTGATTCGATTCTTTTCGATTCGATTGTTTTCAATTCGATTGATTCGATTCTTTTCAATTCTATGCTATTCAAAGCGATTCTTTTGTATTTGATTCGATTCGATTGTTTTCTTTTTGATTCGGTTCGATTCGTTTCTTTTCGATCCCATTCAATTCTTTTCGATTCGATTCTTTTCGATTCGATTTGATTCTTTTCGATTCTATTCTATTCTTTTCTATTCCATTCGAATCGATTCGTTTTGATTGAATTCGATTCTTTTCGATTCGATTCATTTAGATTCTTTTCGAATGGATTCAATTTGTTTCAATTCGAATCAATTTGATTCTTTTCGATTGGATTCCATTCGATTCTTTTCGATTTGATTCAATTCGATTCTATTCATTTCGAGTATTTTCGTTGAGATTAGATTCTTTTCGATTTGATTTTTTTCGGTTCGAGTCGATTCATTTCGCTTATTTTGGTTAGGATCAATTCAATTCGATTCTTTTTGATTTGATTTGATTCTATTCGATTTCTTTCGATTCTATTCTATTGTATTCTTTTCTTTTCCATTCCGTTCAATTCGATTCTTTTCGATTCGATTCGATTGTTTTAGATTTGATTCCATTCTTTCGATTCTATTTGATATGATTCTTTTCGATTCGATTTGATACGATACTTTTTATTTTGATTCGAATCGATTCTCTTCGGTTCGATTCGTTTTGATTCTTTTCGATTCAATTCTATTCGAATTTTTTCGATTTGATTCGATTCGATTCTTTTGGATTCTACTTGATTTGTTTCTTTTCGATTCGTTTTGATTCGATTCTTTTTGATTCATGTCGATTCGATTCGATTCTTTTGTTTCGATTCGATTCTTTTCAATTCGAATCTTTTCGTTACATGGAATTCGATTCTTTTCGATTTGATTCTTTATGATTTTTTTCAACGCGATTCAATTCGATTCTTTTTTTATGATAGTCACAGAGAGAGACAGAGAGGCAGAGACACAGGCAGAGGGAGAAGCAGGCTCCATGCACCGGGAGCCCGATGTGGGATTCGATCCCGGGTCTCCAGGAACGTGCCCTGGGCCAAAGGCAGGCGCTAAACCGCTGCGCCACCCAGAGATCCCTCAATTCCATTCTTTTTTATTCGAATCTATTCGATTCTTTTTGATTCGATTTGATTCTATTCGTTTTTTTCGATTTGATTCGATTAGTTCCTTTTTGATTCAATTCAATTCATTTCTTCTGATTCGATTCAATTCGATTCTTTTGGATTCGATTCGATTCTCTTGGATTCGATTCTTTTGGATTCGAATCGAGTAGATTCTTTTCATTTCGATCGGATTCATTTCAATTCGATTCTTTTCGATTCGAATGTTTTCGAATCAATTCGATACTTTTTGTTTTGATTCGATTCTTTTCGTGTCGATTTGATTCTTTTCGATTCGATTCTTTTCTATTTGAATCGATTCGATTCTTTTCATTTCGATTCAATTTTATTGAATTCGATTCTTTTCGATCAATTCAATTTGATTGTTTTCGATTTGATTCGATTCGATTCTTTTCTATTCTATTCAATTCGATTAGTTTCCATTCGATGATGCAATTGGATTCTTTTTGATTTGATTCGATTCTTTTCGATTCGATTTGACTCGATTTCATGCTTTTTGATTCGATTCGACTAGAATTTAATCGACTGATTCTATTTGATTCTTTTCTTTTCGGTTGGATTCTTTTCTATTCGATTTTTTTCTATTCAATTCGATTCTTTCAATTCAATTCGATTCGATTCGATTCGATTCGATTCAATTCTTTTCGTTTCAAATCGATTCGTTTCAATTCGAGTCTTTTCAATTTGATGCTTTTCGATTCGGTTCGATTTGATATTTTTAATTTGATTCGAGTCTTTTCGATTCGAGTCGATTCTTTTCAATTCGATTCTTTTCCATTCGAGTCTTTTTGATTCGATTCATTTCGATTCGATTCGATTCTTTTCAATCCGATTTGATGCTTTTCCATTTGATCTGATTTGTTTCATTTCGATTCTTTTCGATTCAATTCGATTCTTTTCGATTCCATTAAATTTGATTCGATTCTTTTCGATTCGATTAGATTCTTTTCGATTTGATTCCATTCAGTTCGATTCTTTTCGATTCGATTGGATTCTTTTCGATTTGATTCAATTCTTTGGATTCGATTTGATTTGATTCTTTTCGATTCGATTCAATACGATTCTTTTCATTTCGATTCTAATCGATTCTCTTCGATTCGTTTCGATTCGTTTCGATTCTATTCGAATTTTTTCGATTCTATTCTATTCGATTCATTTTGAATCATTTCGATTTGATTCTGTTCGAGTGGTTTCTATTAGATTCTTTTCGATTTGATTCAATTCGATTCGAGTCTTTTTGATTCGAGTCTTTTCGACTCGATACAATTCAATATGATTCTTTCAGATTCGATTCGATTCGATTGTTTTCGTTTCGATTCGACTTTATTTGATATGATTCTTTTCGATTCGATTGTTTTCAATTCGATTGATTCGATTCTTTTCAATTCTATGCTATTCAAAGCGATTCTTTTGTATTTGATTCGATTCCATTGTTTTCTTTTTGATTCGGTTCGATTCGTTTCTTTTCGATTCGATTCAATTCTTTTCGATTCGATTCTTTTCGATTCGATTTGATTCTTTTCGATTCTATTCTATTCTATTCTTTTGTATTCCATTCGAATCGATTCGTTTTGATTGAATTCGATTCTTTTCGATTCGATTCAATTAGATTGTTTTCGATTGGATTCAATTTGTTTCGATTCGAATCAATTTGATTCTTTTCGATTGGATTCCATTCGATTCTTTTCGATTTGATTCAATGCGATTCTTTTCGATTCTATTCATTTCGATTATTTTCGTTGAGGTTAGATTCTTTTCGATTTGATTTTTTTCGGTTCGAGTCGATTCATTTCGCTTATTTTTGTTAGGATCAATTCAATTCGATTCTTTTTGATTTGATTTGATTCTATTCGATTTCTTTCGATTCTATTCTATTGTATTCTTTTCTTTTCCATTTCGTTCAATTCGATTCTTTTCGATTCGATTCCATTCTTTCGATTCTATTTGATATGATTCTTTTCGATTCGATTTGATACGATAGTTTTTATTTTGATTCGAATCGAATCTCTTCGGTTCGATTCGTTTTGATTTTTTTCGATTCAATTCTATTCGAATTTTTTCGATTTGATTCGATTCGATTCTTTTAGATTCTACTTGATTTGTTTCTTTTCGATTCGTTTTGATTCGATTCTTTTTGATTCATGTCGATTCGATTCGATTCTTTTGTTTCGATTCGATTCTTTTCAATTCGAATCTTTTCGTTACATGGAATTCGATTCTTTTCGATTTGATTCTTTATGATTTTTTTCAACGTGATTCAATTCGATTCATTTTTTTATGATAGTCACTGAGAGAGACAGAGAGGCAGAGACACAGGCAGAGGGAGAAGCAGGCTCCATGCACCGGGGCCCGATGTGGCATTCGATCCCGGGTCTCCAGGATCGCGCCCTGGGCCAAAGGCAGGCGCTAAACCGCTGCGCCACCCAGGGATCCCTCAATTCGATTCTTTTTTATTCGAATCTATTCGATTCTTTTGGATTCGATTTAATTCTATTCGATTTTTTTCGATTTGATTCGATTAGTTCCTTTTTGATTCAATTCAATTCATTTCTTTTGATTCAATTCAATTCGATTCTTTTGGATTCGATTCGATTCTTTTGGATTCGATTCTTTTGGATTCGAATCCAGTAGATTCTTTTCATTTCGATCGGATTCATTTCAATTCGATTCTTTTCGATTCGAATGTTTTCGAATCAATTCGATACTTTTTGATTCGATTCGATTCTTTTCGTGTCGATTTGATTCTTTTCGATTCGATTCTTTTCTATTTGAATCGATTCGATTCTTTTCATTTCGATTCGATTTGATTCAATTCGATTCTTTTCGATCAATTCAATTTGATTGTTTTCGATTTCATTCGATTCGATTCTTTCCGATTCTATTCAATTCGATTAGTTTCCATTCGATGATGCAATTGGATTCTTTTCGATTCGAGTCGATACGATTCGATTTTTTTTGATTAGATACAATTCGATTCTTTTCGATTCGATTCGATTCTTTTCGATTCGATTCGACTCGATTTCATGCTTTTTGATTCGATTCGACTAGAATTTAATCGACTGATTCAATTTGATTCTTTTCTTTTCGATTCGATTCTTTTTTTATTCGATTTTTTTCTATTCAATTCGATTCTTTCAATTCGATTCGATTCGATTCGATTCTTTTCGTTTCTAATCGATTCGTTTCAATTCGAGTCTTTTCAATTCGATTCTTTTCGATTCGATTCGATTTGATATTTTGAATTCTATTCGAGTATTTTCGATTCGATTGGATTCGTTTCAATTCGATTCTTTTCGATTCGAGTCTTTGTGATTCGATTCATTTCGATTCGATTCGATTCTTTTCAATTCGATTCTTTTCGATTCGAGTCTTTTTGATTCGATTATTTACGATTCAATTCGATTCTTTTCGATTCCATTAAATTTGATTCGATTCTTTTCGATTCGATTAGATTCTTTTCGATTTGATTCCATTCAGTTCGATTCTTTTCGATTCGATTGGATTCTTTTCGATTTGATTCAATTCTTTCGATTCGATTTGATTTGATTCTTTTCGGTTCGATTCAATACGATTCTTTTCATTTGGATTCTAATCGATTCTCTTCGATTCGTTTTGATTCTATTCGATTTTTTTTGATTCTATTCTATTCGATTCAGTTTGAATCATTTCGATTTGATTCTGTTCGAGTGGTTTCTATTAGATTCTTTTCGATTTGATTCAATTCGATTCGAGTCTTTTTGATTCGAGTCTTTTCGACTCGATTCAATTCAATACGATTCTTTTAGATTCGATTCGATTCGATTGTTTTTGTTTCGATTCGACTTTTTTTGATTCGATTCTTTTCGATTCGATTGTTTTCAATTCGATTGATTCGATTCTTTTCAATTCTATGCTATTCAAAGCGATTCTTTTGTATTTGATTCGATTCGATTGTTTTCTTTTTGATTCGGTTCGATTCGTTTCTTTTCGATTCTATTCAATTCTTTTCGATTCGATTCTTTTCGATTCGATTTGATTCTTTTCGATTCTATTCGATTCTCTTCTTTTCTATTCCATTCAAATCGACTCGTTTTGATTGAATTCGATTCTTTTCGATTCGATTCAATTAGATTCTTTTCGAATGGATTCAATTTGTTTCGATTCGAATCAATTTGATTCTTTTCGATTGGATTCCATTCGATTCTTTTCGATTTGATTCAATTCGATTCTTTTCGATTCTATTCATTTCGATTATTTTCGTTGAGATTAGATTCTTTTCGATTTGATTTTTTTCGGTTCGAGTCGATTCATTTCGCTTAATTTGGTTAGGATCAATTCAATTCGATTCTTTTTGATTTGATTTGATTCTATTCGATTTCTTTCGATTCTATTGTATTCTTTTCGATTCGATTCGATTGTTTTAGATTTGATTCCATTCTTTCGATTCTATTTGATATGATTCTTTTCGATTCGATTTGATACGATACTTTTTATTTTGATTCGAATCGATTCTCTTCGGTTCGATTCGTTTTGATTCTTTTCGATTCAATTCTATTCGAATTTTTTCGATTTGATTCGATTCGATTCTTTTAGATTCTACTTGATTTGTTTCTTTTCGATTCGTTTTGATTCGATTCTTTTTGATTCATGTCGATTCGATTCTTTTGTTTCGATTCGATTCTTTTCAATTCGAGTCTTTTCGTTACATGGAATTCGATTCTTTTCGATTTGATTCTTTATGATTTTTTTCAACTGGATTCAATTCGATTCTTTTTTTTATGATAGTCACAGAGAGAGTGAGAGAGGCAGAGACACAGGCAGAGGGAGAAGCAGGCTCCATGCACCGGGAGCCTGATGTGGGATTCGATCCCGGGTCTCCAGGATCGCGCCCTGGGCCAAAGGCAGGCGCTAAACCGCTGCGCCACCCAGGGATCCCTCAATTCGATTCTTTTTTATTCGAATCTATTCGATTCTTTTTGATTCGATTTGATTCTATTCGATTTTTTTCGATTTGGTTCGATTAGTTCCTTTTTGATTCTATTCAATTTATTTCTTTTGATTCAATTCAATTCGATTCTTTTGGATTCGATTCGATTCTTTTGGATTCGATTCTTTTGGATTCGAATCGAGTAGATTCTTTTCATTTCGATCGGATTCATTTCAATTCGATTCTTTTCGATTCGAATGTTTTCGAATCAATTCGATACTTTTTGATTCGATTCCATTCTTTTCGTGTCGATTTGATTCTTTTCGATTCGATTCTTTTCTATTTGAATCGATTCGATTCTTTTCATTTCGATTCGATATGATTCAATTCGATTCTTTTCGATCAATTCAATTTGATTGTTTTCGATTTGATTCGATTCGATTCTTTTCTATTCTATTCAAATCAATTATTTTCCATTCGATGATGCAATTGGATTTTCTTTTCGAGTCGATACGATTCGATTCTTTTTGATTAGATACAATTCGTTTCTTTTCGATTCGATTCGATTCTTTTCGATTCGATTCGACTCGATTTCATGCTTTTTGATTCGATTCGACTAGAATTTAATCGACTGATTCAATTTGATTCTTTTCTTTTCGGTTCGATTCTTTTCTATTCGATTTTTTTCTATTCAATTCGATTCTTTCAATTCAATTCGATTCGATTCGATTCGATTCTTTTCATTTCAAATCGTTTCGTTTCAATTCGAGTCTTTTCAATTCGATTCTTTTCGATTCGATTTGATATTTTTAATTTGATTCGAGTCTTTTCGATTCGATTCGATTCTATTCAATTCGATTCTTTTCGATTCGATTCTTTTTGATTCGATTCATTTCGATTCGATTCGATTCTTTTCAATTCGATTTGATTCTTTTCCATTTGATCTGATTTGTTTCATTTCGATTCTTTTCGAATCAATTCGATTCTTTTCGATTCCATTAAATTTGATTCGATTCTTTTCGATTCGATTAGATTCTTTTCGATTTGATTCCACTCAGTTCGATTCTTTTCGATTCGATTGGATTCTTTTCGATTTGATTCAATTCTTTCGAATCGATTTGATTTGATTCTTTTCGATTCGATTCAATACGATTCTTTTCATTTCGATTCTAATCGATTCTCTTCGATTCATTTCGTTTCGGTTCGTTTCGATTCTATTCGATTTTTTTCGATTCTATTCGATTCGATTCATTTTGAATCATTTCGATTTGATTCTGTTCGAGTGGTTTCTATTAGATTCTTTTCGATTTGATTCAATTCGATTCGAGTCTTTTTGATTCGAGTCTTTTCGACTCGATACAATTCAATATGATTCTTTCAGATTCGATTCGTTTCTATTCTTTTCGTTTCGATTCGACTTTATTTGATTCGATTCTTTTCGATTCGATTGTTTTCAATTCGATTGATTCGATTCTTTTCAATTCTATGCTATTCAAAGCGATTCTTTTGTATTTGATTCGATTCGATTGTTTTCTTTTTGATTCGGTTCGATTCGTTTCTTTTTGATTCGATTCAATTCTTTTCGATTCGATTCTTTTCGATTCGATTTGATTCTTTTCGATTCTATTCGATTCTCTTCTTTTCTATTCCATTCGAATTGACTCGTTTTGATTGAATTTGATTCTTTTCGATTCGATTCAATTAGATTCTTTTCGATTGGATTCAATTTGTTTCGATTCGAATCAATTTGATTCTTTTCGATTGGATTCCATTCGATTCTTTTCGATTTGATTCCATTCGATTCTTTTCGATTCTATTCATTTCGAATATTTTCGTTGAGATTAGATTCTTTTCGATTTGATTTTTTTCGGTTCGAGTCGATTCATTTCGCTTATTTTGGTTACGATCAATTCAATTCGATTCTTTTTGATTTGATTTGATTCTATTCGATTTCTTTCGATTCTATTGTATTCTTTTCGATTCGATTCCATTCAATCCGATTCTTTTCGATTCGATTCGATTGTTTTAGATTTGATTCCATTCTTTCGATTCTATTTGATATGATTCTTTTCGATTCGATTTGATACGATACTTTTTATTTTGATTCGAATCGATTCTCTTCGGTTCGATTCGTTTTGATTCTTTTCGATTCAATTCTATTCGAATTTTTTCGATTTGATTCGATTCGATTCTTTTAGATTCTACTTGATTTGTTTCTTTTCGATTCGTTTTGATTCGATTCTTTTTGATTCATGTCGATTCGATTCGATTCTTTTGTTTCGATTCGAATCTTTTCAATTCGAATCTTTTCGTTACATGGAATTCGATTCTTTTCGATTTGATTCTTTATGATTTTTTTCAACGCGATTCAATTCGATTCTTTTTTTTATGATAGTCACAGAGAGAGTGAGAGAGGCAGAGACACTGGCAGAGGGAGAAGCAGGCTCCATGCACCGGGAGCCCGATATGGGATTCGATCCCGGGTCTCCAGGATCGCGCCCTGGGCCAAAGGCAGGCGCTAAACCGCTGCGCCACCCAGGGATCCCTCAATTCGATTCTTTTTTATTCGAATCTATTCGATTCTTTTGGATTCGATTTGATTCTATTCGATTTTTTTCGATTTGGTTCGATTAGTTCCTTTTTGATTCAATTCAATTCATTTCTTTTGATTCAATTCGATTCGATTCTTTTGGATTCGATTCTTTTGGATTCGAATCGAGTAGATTCTTTTCATTTCGATCGGATTCATTTCAATTCGATTCTTTTCGATTCGAATGTTTTCGAATCAATTCGATACTTTTTGATTCGATTCGATTCTTTTCGTGTCGATTTGATTCTTTTCGATTCGATTCTTTTCTATTTGAATCGATTCGATTCTTTTCATTTCGATTCGATAAGATTCAATTCGATTCTTTTCGATCAATTCAATTTGATTGTTTTCGATTTGATTCGATTCGATTCTTTTCTATTCTATTCAGTTCGATTATTTTCCATTCGATGATGCAATTGGATTCTTTTCGATTCGATTCGATTCTTTTCGATTCGATTTGACTCGATTTCATGCTTTTTGATTCGATTCGACTACAATTAAATCGACTGATTCAATTTGATTCTTTTCTTTTCGGTTGGATTCTTTTCTATTAGATTTTTTTCTATTCAATATGATTCTTTCAATTCATTTCGATTCGATTCGATTCGATTCGATTCAATTCTTTTCGTTTCAAATCGATTCGTTTCAATTCGAGTCTTTTCAATTTGATGCTTTTCGATTCGGTTCGATTTGATATTTTAAATTTGATTCGAGTCTTTTCTTTTTTTTTAATTTTTTATTTATTTATGATAGGCACACAGTGAGAGAGAGAGAGAGAGGCAGAGACACAGGCAGAGGGAGAAGCAGGCTCCATGCACCGGAAGCCCGACGTGGGATTCGATCCCGGGCCTCCAGGATCGCGCCCTGGGCCAAAGGCAGGCGCCAAACCGCTGCGCCACCCAGGGATCCCTGATTCGAGTCTTTTCGATTCGATTCGATTCTTTTCAATTCGATTCTTTTCGATTCGAGTCTTTTTGATTCGATTCATTTCGATTCGATTCGATTCTTTTCAATTCGATTTGATGCTTTTCCATTTGATCTGATTTGTTTCATTTCGATTCTTTTCGATTCGATTAGATTCTTTTCGATTTGATTCCATTCAGTTCGATTCTTTTCGATTCGATTGGATTCTTTTCGATTTGATTCAATTCTTTCGAATCGATTTGATTTTATTCTTTTCGATTCGATTCAATACGATTCTTTTCATTTCGATTCTAATGGATTCTCTTCGTTTCATTTCGTTTCGATTCGTTTCGATTCGTTTCGATTTTTTTCGATTCTATTCTATTCGATTCATTTTGAATCATTTCGATTTGATTCTGTTCGAGTGGTTTCTATTAGATTCTTTTCGATTTGATTCAATTCGATTCGAGTCTTTTTGATTCGAGTCTTTTCGACTCGATTCAATTCAATACGATTCTTTTAGATTCGATTCGATTCGATTGTTTTCGTTTCGATTCGACTTTTTTTGATTCGATTCTTTTCGATTCGATTGTTTTCAATTCGATTGATTCTAGAGTTGTACCAGAATCACCTGGTCTAGGTGACATCCAGATGGGGACCAGAGTCACCATCTCAGGCTGAGGCCCAGAGGGGATTAAGAGTCATCATGTCCAGGTGAGGCTCAGGTGTGGAACCGAGTATCCAGATCATAATGGTCCTCAGGTGAGGACCAGAGTCACCAGATCTGGGTGAGGCCCAGTTAGGATCAAAGTCACAAGTTCCAGGTGAGGCCAAGAAGGAGTCCACAGCAATCAGGTCCAGGTGGGCAACAAATTCACCAGGACTGGGTGAGGCCCAGTTGGGGACCAGATTCACCAGGTCCAGGTGACTTCCAGGTGGTGACCAGACTTACCAGTTCCGGGTGAGGACCAGGTAAGGCCAATATACAACAGGTCCACGTGAGGCCCACGTGGGGACCTGTGTCACCAGGTATGTGTGAGGCCCATGTGGCAACCCCACTCCCCAGGTCCAGGTGAGGCCAACATGCAGGCCATGCTGTGGAACCATGTCCCGATGATGTCCAGGTAGGGACCAGAGTCACCAGGTGCAAATGAGGCCCAGATGGAGCAAATTCACTAGGTCCAGGTGAGGTCCAGTTGAGCACCATAGTTACCAGATATTGTTGAGGCGTAGAACGATACCAGAAACAACTGTTCCAGGTGACATCGTGATGGGGACCAGAGTCACCAGGTCAGGGTGAGGCCCAGAGAGGCTCAAGAGTAATCATGTTCAGGTGAGGCTCAGGTGTGGAACAGAGTCACCAGGTACCAAGGATGCCCAGGTGAGGACCAGAGTCACCAGGTCTGGGTGTCGCCCAGATAGGATCCGAGTCACCAGTTCCAGGTGAGGCCAAGAAAGAGTCCACAGCAATCAGGTCCAGGTGGGGAACAAAGTCAACAGGACTGGGTGAGGCCCAGTTGAGGAACAGATTCACCAGGTCCAGGTGAGGCCCAGGTGGTGACCAGAGTCCCCGGGTCTGGGGGAGTACCAGGTAAGGAGAAGATTCACCAGGTCCAAGAGGCCCCTGGGGGACTGGAGTCACCAGGTATGGGTGAGGCCCAGGTGGCAACACCACTCACCAGTTCCAGGTGAGGCCAAGCTGCAGGCCAGAGTCACCAGATACAGGTGAGACCTTAGTGTGGAACGAGTCACAAGGTAAAAGTGATTCTACAAGAACACCACCGTCACCAGGTCCAGGTGTGATTCATGTGGGAACGAGAGTCACCAGGTCCAGGTGAGACCCAGGTGGGGACCACAGTCACCAGGACCAGATTGCGGCCTAGGTGGGGAGCCAAAGTCATCAGGAGCAGTTGAGGCCAAAGTGTGGAGCAAAGTTATCATGTCCAGCTGAGGCGCAGGTGGGGAACAGTGTAACCATGTCCCATTGATGCCAGGTGGGAAAAGAGGCACAAGGTCCAGACGAGGCCTAAGTGAGGAGTAGATTCACCAGTCCTGTTGAGGCCCAGTTGAGGACCAATGTCCCCAGCTCCGGGTGAGTCCCAGAGGGGGAACAGAGTCACCCGGTTCTGGTAATATCCAGGTGGGGACCAGAGTCGCCACATCAGGGTGAGGCCCAGAGGGGGACGAGAATCACTAGGTCCAGGTGAGGCCCCGATGTGGAACTGAGAAACCAGGTCCCATGATGCCCATATGAGGACCTGAGTCACCAGGTCCAGGTGAGGTCCCTGTGGGAACCAGTCACCTTGTCCCGGTGAGGGCCAGGTGGGACCACAGTCACCAGGTCCAGGTGACGCCCAGTTATATAAGAGAGTATCCAGCTCAGAAAGATGCCCAGGTAAGGACCAGAGTCAACAGGTAGAGTAGAGGTTCAAATATGGATCAGAGTCATTTTTTTTCAGGTGAGACCAGATGGAGACCACAGGAACCAGGTCCAGGATACCTCCATATGGGAACCAGAGCCACCAGATCCAGGTGAGGTCCAGGTAGGACCACAGTCACAAGGTCCTGGTGAGGCGCAGGCGGCAACATGATTCACCAAGTCCAGGTGAGGACCAGGTGGCGAATAGTCACCACATCCAGGTGCGGACCAGCTAAGGACCAGATTCACCAGGCCCAACTGAAGCCCAAGGGGTGACCGGAGTCACCAGGTAAGGGTGAGGACCAGAGGGGGAACCAGAGTAACCAGTTTAGTTTGAGGACCAGAATGGGACCAGAGGTCCCTGGACAAAGTGAGGCCCAGTTGTAGAATAGAGTATCCAGGTCCCATTGATGCCTGGGTGAGGACCAGAGTCACTAGGGCCATGCAGGCACAGATGGGGAACAAAATCACTAGGTCCTGGTGAGACATAGAATAAGACCACAGTCAACAGTATCATGTGAGCCCCTTGTGGGAACCAGAGTCACGCTATCCGGCTGAGTCTCAGGTCCATGTGAGGCCCACGTGAGGACCAGATTCATCAGGTCGAACTGAGGCATAGCTGGGGACAAGAGTCACCAGGTCTGGGTGCGGCCTAGGTGGGGCAAGATTCAGCAGTTCTGAGTTAGGTCAATGTGGGGACGAGAGACACCAGGTCCAGGTGAGGCCAAACTGAGGACCAGAGTCACCAGATCCAGGTGAGGTCCAGGTGGGGACCAGAGTCAACAGATCCAGGTGAGACCAGGTGGGGACCAGAGTCACTAGGTCCAGATGAGGCCCAGGTGAGGACCAGAGTTACCAGGTACACGTGAGGCCCCGGTGGGGATCAGAGGCAACAGGTGCATGTGAGGCTGGCTTGGGGACCATGGTCAACAGGTCTACTTGAGGCCCAGGTGTGGAACACAGTAAGCAGGTCCAGGTGAGTCCCCAGTGGTGACAAGTGTCACCACATCCAGGTGAGGCCCAGTTGCGGACTAGGATCACCAGGTAGAGGGGAGGCCCTTGAAAGAACCAGAGCCAACAGTTCGAGGTCAGGCGCAGGTTTCAACCAGGGTCTGCAGGTCCAAGTCCGGCCAAAGTGGGGTTCTCAGTCACTAGGGCATGGTGAGACCCAGAGGGGCACCAGAGTCATGTGGTCCAGGTGAGGTCCAGTTGTGGAACACAGTCACCGGGTCCCAATTTTGCCCAGTTGAGGACCATGGTCAAAAGGGCCAGGTGAGGCCAAGATGGGGACCGGAGTCCCCAAATCCAGGTGAAGCCCAGGTGGGGACCACAGTCACCAGATCCAGGGGAGTCTCAGGTGCAGACCAGAAACAGCAGGTCCAGGTGAGGTGCAGGTGGCAACCACACTCACCAGGTCCCGGTGAGGCTCTGGTGGGGACCAGAGTCACGAGGTACATGAGAAGCTAGAAACACTGCAGCCACCAGGTCCACATGTTGTCCATGTGGGAACGAGAATCACCAGTTAAAGGTTAGGACCAGGTGGGGATCTGCCTCACAATTTCCAGGTGAGGAGACCCAGGTGGCAACGAGTGTCACCATGTCCAGGTGTGTCCCAAGTGAAGACCAGAGTTAATAGGTCCGGCTGGGTCACTATTAGTGAACAGTGTAACCATATCCTGATGCTACCCAGGTGGGTACCAGAGACACCAGGTCCTGGTGAGGCCCAGGTTGGACTAGAGACATGAGGTCCAGGTGAGGTCCCGATGGGAACCACAGTCACCAGGTCAGGTAAGGCTATGCTTAGGATCAGAGTCACCAGTTACAGGTGAGGCTCAGGTGGAGCCAGAATCACCTGGTACAGAAGAAGCCATAGTCAGGACCGAGTTACCAGGATCAGGTCAGTCCCAGTGGGGAACAGAGCAACCATGTTCCGATGATGCCCAGGTGGGGACCAGAGTCACTAGGTCCAGATGAGGCCCAGGTGAGGACCACAGTTACGAGGTACACGTGAGGCCCCGGTGGGGATCAGAGGCAGCAGGTCCTTGTGAGGCCGGCTTGGGGACCTTGGTCTACAGGTCTATTTGAGGCCCAGGTTTGGAACACATAACCAAGTTCAGGTGAGTCCCCGGTGGTGACAAGTGTCATCATGTCCAGGAGAGGCCCAGGTGGGGACCAGGATCACCAGGTCCAAGTAGGCCCTGGAAAGAACCAGAGTCAACAGTTCGAGGTCAGGCGCAGGTGGCAGCCATGGTCAGAAGGGCCAAGACAGGCCAAAGTGGGGTTCACAGTCACTAGGGCACGGTGAGACCAAGAGGGGGACCAGAGTCATTTGTCCAGGTGAGGTCCAGTTGTGGAACACAGTCACCGGGTCCCAATTTTGCCCAGTTGAGGACCATGGTCAACAGGGCCAGGTGAGACCAAGATGGGGACCAGAGTCCCCAAATCCAGGTGAAGCCCAGGTGGGGACCAGAGTCACCAGATCCAGGTGAAGCCCAGGTGGGGACCACAGTCACCAGATCAAGGGTAGTCTCGAGTGCAGACCAGAATCAACAGGTCCAGGTGAGGTGCAGGTGGCCACCACATTCACCAGGTTTCGGTGAGGCCCTGGTGGGGACCAGAGTCACGAGGTACATGAGAACCTAGAAACACTGCAGCCACCAGGTCCACATGATGTCCATGTGGGCACGAGAATCACCAGTTTCAGGTGAGGACCAGGTGGGGTTCCGACTCACCCTGTCCAGGTGAGACCCAAGTGGGAACCAGTGTCACCATGTCCAGGTGTGGCCCAGGTGAAGACCAGAGTTAATAGGTCCGGATGGGTCACTGTTAGTGAACAGTGTAACCATATCCTGATGCTACCCTGGTGGGTACCAGAGACATCAGGTCCTGGTGAGGCTCAGGTGGGACCAGAGACATGAGGTCCAGTTGACGTCCCGATGGGAACCACAGTCACCAGGTCAGGTGAGGCCATCCTTCGGATCAGAGTCACCAGTTACAGTTGAGGCCCAGGTGGAGGCAGAGTCACCTGGTACAGACAAGGCCAAAGTCAGGACCAGAGTTACCAGGATCAGGTCAGTCCCAGTGGGGAATAGAGTAAGCATGTGCGATGATGCCCAGGTAGAAAGAGACAGCATGTCCAGATGAGTCGCAAGTGGGGAGCATATTCACTAGGTCCCGGTGAGGCCCAGTTGAGGATCAGAGTCAACAGGTCGAGTTGAGGCCTAGAGGGGTACCAGATTCACCTGCACCAGGTGAAATCCAGATGGGTACCAGTGTCACCAGGTCAGGGTGAGGCCCAGAGAGGTTCCAGAGACATCATGTCCAGGTGAGGCTCATGTGTGGAACAGAGTCACCAGGTACCAATGATGCCCAGGTGACGACCAGAGTCACCACTTCTGGGTGACGCGCAGATAGGATCAGAGTCACCAGTTCCAGGTGAGGCCAAGAAAGTGTCCACAGCAATCAGGTCCAGTTGGGGAACAAAGTCACCAGTACTTGATGATGCCCAGATGGGGTCCAGATTCACGAGGTCCAGGTGATTCCCAGGTGGTGAACAGAGTTACGAGTTCAGGGTGAGGACCAGGTAAGGACCAGATTCACCAGGTCCAAAAGGCCCATGTGTGGACCTGAGTCTCCAGGTATGGGTGAGGCCCAGGTGGCAACCCCACTCACCAGGTCCAGGTGAGGCCAACCTGCAGGCCATGCAGAGTAACCGTGTTCTGATGATGCCCAGGTATGGACCAGAGTTACCAGGTCCGGTGAGGCCAACCTGCAGGCCATGCAGTGGAACCATGTCCCGATGATACCCAGGTAGGGCCCAGAGACACCAGGTCCAGGTGAGGCCAAGAATGAGTCCACAGCAATCAGGTCCAGGGGGGAAACAAAGTCACCAGGATTGGGTGAGTCCCAGATGGGGACCAGATTCACCAGGCCCTGGTGATTCCCAGGTGGTGACCAGAGTTACCAGCTCAGGTGAGGACCAGGAAAGGACCAGATTCACCAGGTCCAAGTGAGGCACACGGGGGGACCTGTGTCACCAGGTAAGGGTGAGGAACAGATGGAAACCCCACTCACCAGCCCAGGTGAGGCCAACCTGCAGGCCATGCATCGGAACCATGTCCCGAAGATGCCCAGGTAGGGACCAGAGTTAGCAGGTCCAGGTGAGGCCAACCTGCAGGCCATGCAGTGGATCCATGTCCCGATGATGCCCAGGGAGGTACCAGAGACACCAGGTCAAAATTAGGCCCAGATGGAGCATATTCACTAGGTTCAGGTGAGGCCCAGTTGAGGACCAGTGTCACCAGACCTGGTTGAGGCCTAGAGGGGTACCAGAATCAACTGATCCAGGTCACATCCAGATGGGTACCAGAGTCTCCAAGTCAGGGTGAGGCCCAGAGAGGTTCCAGAGTCATCATGACCAGGTGAGGCTCAGGTGTGGAACAGAGTCACCAGGTACCAATGCTGCCCATGTGAGGACCAGAGTCACCAGGTCTGGGTGACGCGCAGATAGGATCAGAGTCACCAGTTCCAGGTGAGGCCAAGAACGAGTCCACAGCAATCAGGTCCAGGTGGGGAACAAAGTCATCAGGTCTGGGTGAGGCCAGATGGGGACCAGATTCACCAGGTCCAGGTGAGGCCCAGGTGGTGACCAGAGTCCCCGGGTCTGGGAGAGGACCAGGTAAGGACCAGATTCACCAGGTCCAAGAGGCCCACGTGGGGACCAGAGTCACGAATTATGGGTGAGGCCCAGGTGCCAACCCCACTCACAAAGTCCAGGTGAGGCCAACCTGCAGGCCAGAGTCACCAGATCCAGGTGAGGTCCTAGTGGGGACCGGAGCCACCAGTTAAATGTGAGTCCAAAAGAACACCACAGTCACCAGGTCCAGGTGTGGTTCATCTGGGAACGACAGTCACCAGGTCCAGGTGAGACCAGGTGGGGACCACAGTCACCAGGTCCCGATTGAGGCCTAGGTGGGGGGACCAGAGTCATCAGGACCAGTTGAGGCCAAAGTGTGGAGCAAAGTTATCATGTCCAAGTGAGGCCCAGGTGGGGAACAGAGTAACCATCTCCCATTGATGCCAGGTGGGAATAGAGTCACAAGGTCCAGACGAGGCCTAAGTGAGGAATAGATTCACCAGGTTCTACTGAGGACCAGCTGAGGACCAGTGTCCCCAGCTCCGGGTGAGTCCCAGACGGGGAACAGAGTCACCCGGTTCTGATGATATCCAGGTGGGGACCAGAGTCACCGCGTCAGGGTGAGGCCCAGAGGGGGACGAGAATCACTAGGTCCAGGTGAGGCCCCGATGTGGAACTGAGAAACCAGGTCCCATGGTGCCCATACGAGGACCTAAGTCACCAGATCCAGGTGAGTTCCCTGTGGGAACCAGTCCATGTAAGGCCCAGGTGGGACCACAGTCACTAGGTTCAGGTGAGGCCCAGGTATATAAGACAGTATCCAGGTCCCAATGATGCCCAGGTAAGGACAAGAGTCAATAGGTCCAGGAGAGGCTGAAATATGGATCAGAGTCATTGTGTTCCAGGTGAGGCCAGATGGAGACCACTGGAACCAGGTCCAGGGAGCCCCATATGGGAACCAGAGCCACCAGATCCAGGTGAGGTCCAGGTGGGACCACAGTCACAAGGTCCAGGTGAGCGCAGGTGGCAACAGGATTCACCAAGTCCAGGTGAGGCCCAGGTGGCGATCAGTCAACAGATCCAGGTGCGGACCAGCTAAGGACCAGATTCACCAGGCCCAAGTGAAGCCCAAGGGGTGACCAGAGTCACCAGGTAATGGTGAGGCCCAGAGGGGGAACCAGAGTAACCAGTTTAGTTTGAGGCCCAGAATGGGACCAGAGGTCTCTGGTCAAAGTGAGGCCCACGTGTGGAATAGAGGATCCAGATCCCAATGATGCCAGGGTGAGGACCAGAGTCACTAGGGCCATGCAGGCCCAGATGTGGAACAGAATCACTAGGTCCTGGTGAGGCATAGAATAAGACCACAGTCAGCAGTATCAGGTGTGCCCCTTGTGGGAACCAGAGCCACTCTATCCAGCTGAGTCCCAGGTCCATGTGAGGCCCACGTGAGGACCAGATTCATCAGGTCGAATTGAGGCATAGCTGGGGACAAGAGTCACCAGGTCTGGGTGCGGCCTCGGTGGGGCAAGATTCAGCACCTCTGGGTTAGATCAAAGTGGGGACGAGAGACTCCAGGTACAGGTGAGGCAAAACGGCTGACCAGAGTCACCAGATCCAGGTGAGGTCCATGTTGGAAAGAGAGTCACCAGGTCCAGGAGAGGTCCAGGTGGGGACCAGCGTCACCAGATCCAGGTGAAGTCCAGGTGGGGACCAGAGTCACCAAATCCAGGTGAAGCCCAGGTGGGGACCAGAGTCACTAGGTCCAGATGAGACCCAGGTGAGGATCAGAGTTACCAGATACACGTGAGGCCCCGGCGGGGATCAGAGCCAACAGGTCCATGTGAGGCCGGCTTGGGGACGATGGGCAACAGGTCTACTTGAGGCCCAGGTGTGGAACACAGTAAGCAGGTCCAGGTGAGTCCCCGGTGGTGACAAGAGTCACCACGTCCAGTTGAGGCCCAGTTGGGGACCAGGATCACTAGGTACAGGGAGGCCCTTGAAAGAACCAGAGTCAACAGTTCGAGGTCAGACGCAGGTGGCAACCAGGGTCAGCAGGTCCAAGTCAGGCCAAAGTGGGGTTCACAGTCTCTAGGGCACAGTGAGACCCAGAGGGGGACCAGAGTCACCTGGTCCATGTGAAGTCCAGTTGTGGAACACAGTCACCGGGTCCCAATTTTGCCCAGTTGAGGACCATGGTCAACAGGGCCAGGTGAGGCCCAGATGGGGACCGGAGTCCCCAAATCCAGGTGAAGCACAGGTGGGGACCTAGGTCACCAGATCCAGGGTAGTCTCAGGTGCAGACCAGAATCACCAGGTCCTAGTGAGGTGCAGGTGGCAACCACACTCACCAGGTCCCGGTGAGGCCCTGGTGCGGACCAGAGTCACGAGGTACATGAGAAGCTAGAAACACTGCAGCCACCAGGTCCATATGATGTCCTTGTGGGAACGAGAATCACCAGTTACAGGTGAGGACCAGGTGGGGATCTGACTCACCATGTCCAGGTGAGACCCAGGTGGGAACCAGTGTCACCATGTCTAGGTGTGGTTCAGGTGGAGGCCAGAGTAATTAGGTCCAGCTGGGTCACTGTTAGTGAACAGTGTAACCATATCCTGATGCTACTGAGGTGGGTACCGAGACACCAGGGCCTGTTGAGGCCCAGTTGGGACCAGAGACCTGAGGTCCAGGTGAGGTCCCGATGTGAACCACAGTCACCAGATCAGGTGTGGCCATGCTTAGGTTCAGAGTCACCAGTTACAGGTGAGGCCCAGGTGGAGCCAGAGTCACCTGGTACAGAAGAGGCCAAAGTCAGGACCAGAGTTACCAGGTTCAGGTCAGTCCCAGTGGGGAATAGAGTAACCATGTCCCGATGATGCCCAGGTAGAACCAGAGTCACCATGTCCAGATGAGGCGCAGGTGGGGAGCATGTTCTCTAGGTCACGGTGAGGCCCAGTTGAGGACCAGAGTCACCAGGTCAAGTTGAGGCCAAGAGGGGTACCAGATTCACCTGGTCTAGGTGACTTCCAGATGGGGAGCAGAGTCACCATGTCAGACTGAAGCCCAGAGAGGTTCCAGAGTCATCATGTCCAGTTGAGGCTCAGGTGTGGAACAGAGTAACCAGGTACCAATGATGCCAAGGTGAGGACCAGAGTCACCAGATCTGGGTGAGGCCCAGATAGGATCAGAGTCACCAGTTCCAGGTGAGGTCAAGAAGGAGTCACCAGTTCCAGGTGAGGTCAAGAAGGAGTCCAGCAATCAGGTCCAGGTGGGGTGACAATGTCAGCAGGACTGGATGAGGATCAGACGGGGACCAGATTAACCAGGTTCATGTGATTCCCAGGTGGTGACCCGAGTTAGGAGTTCCGATTGAGGACCAGGAAGGGACCAGATTCACCAGGTCCAATTGAGGCCCACGTGGGGACCTGTGTCACCAGGCATGGGTGAGGCCAAGGTGACAACGCCACTCACCAGGTCCAGGTGAGGCCATCCTGCAGGCCATGCAGAGGAACCATGTGCCGATGATGCCCAGGTAGGGACTAGAATTACCAGGTCCAGGTGATGCCAACCTGGAGGCCATGTTTGGAACCATGTCCCGATGATGCCCAGGTAGGGACCAGAGTCACCAGGTCCAAATGAGGCCCAGATGGAGCATATTCACTAGGTCCAGATGAGGCCCAGTTGAGGACCAGAGTCACCACATCTGGTTGAGGCCTAGAGGGGTACCCGAATCACCTGGTCCAGGTGACATCCAGATGGGGACCAGAGTCACCAGGTCGGGGTGAGGCCCAGAGAGGTTCCAGAGTCATCATGTCCAGGTGAGGCTCAGGTGTGGAATAGAGTCACCAGGTACCAATGATGCCCAGGTGAGGACCAGAGTCACCAGGTCTGGGTGACGCGCAGATAGGATCAGAGTCACCAGTCCCAGTTGAGGCCAAGAAAGAGTCCACAGCAATCAGGTCCAGGTGCGGAACAAAGTCACCAGGACTGGGTGAGGCCCAGATGGGGAACAGATTCACCAGGTCCAGGTGAGGCCCAGTTGGGGACCAGAGTCCCCGGGTCTGGGAGAGGACCAGGTAAGGACGAGATTCACCAGGTCCAAGAGGCCCACGTGTGGAACTGAGTCACCAGGTATGGGTGAGGCCCAGGTGGCATCCCTACTCACCAAGTCCAGGAGATGCCAACCTGCAGGCCAGAGTCACCAGATCCAGGTGAGGCCCTAGTGGGGACCAGAGTCACCAGGTAAATGTGAGTGTACAAGAAAACCACAGTCACCAGGTCCAGGTGTGGTTCATATGGGAAGGAGAGTCACCAGGTCCAGGTGTGACCCAGGTGGGGACCATAGTCACCAGGTCCAGATTGAGGCCAGGAAGGGGGGACCAGAGTCATCAGGACAAGTTGAAGCCAAAGTGTGGAGCAAAGTTATCATGTCCAGGTGATGTCCAGGTGGGGAACAGAGTAACCATGTCCCATTGTTGCCAGGTGGGAAAAGAGTCACAAGGTCCAGAAGAGGCCTAAGTGAGGACTAGATTCACCAGGTCCTGTTGATGCCCAGTTGAGCACCAGTGTCCCCAGCTCTGGGTGAGTCCCAGAGGGGGATCAGAGTCACCCGGTTCTGGTGATATCCAGATGGGGACAAGACTCACCACGTCAGGTTGAGGCCCAGAGAGGGACGAGAATCACTAGTTTCAGGTGAGGCCCCGATGTGGAACTGAGAAAAAAGGTCCCATAATGCCCAAATGAGGACCTGAGTCACCAGGTCCAGGTGAGGTCCCTGTGGGAACCAGTCACCTCGTCCTGGTGAGGCCCAGGTGGGACCACAGTCACCAGGTCCAGGTGAGGCCCAGGTATATAAGAGAGTATCCAGGTCCCAATGATGCCCAGGTAAGGACCAGAGTCAACAGGGCCAGGAGAGGCCCATATATGGATCAGAGTCATTGTGTTCCAGGTGAGGCCAGATGGAGACCACAGGAACCAGGTCCAGGAGAGCCCCATATGAGAACCAGAGCCACTAGATCCAGGTGAGGTCCAGGTGGGACCACAGTCTCAAGGTCCAGGTGAGGCACAGGTGGCAACAGGATTCACCAAGACCAGGTGAGGCCCGGATGGCGACCAGTCACCAGATCCAGATGCGGACCAGCTAAGGACCAGATTCACCAGGTCGAAGTGAAGCCAAAGGGGAGACCAGAGTCACCAGGTAAGGGTGAGGCCCAGAGGGGGAACCAGAGTAACCAGTTTAGTTTGAGGCCCAGAATGGGACCAGAGGTCCCTCGTCAAAGTGAGGCCCAGGTGTGGAATAGAGTATCCAGGTCCCAATGATGTCTGGGTGAGGACCAGAGTCAATAGGGCCATGCAGGGGAACAGAATCACTAGGTCCTGGTGAGGCATAGAATAAGACCACAGTCACCAGTATCAGGTGAACCCCTTGTGGGAACCAGAGCCACTCTATCCAGCTGAGTCCCAGGTCCATTTGAGGCCCACGTGAGGACCAGATTTATCAGGTCGAATTGAGGCATAGCTGAGGAGAAGAGTCACCAGGTCTGGGTGCGGCATATGTGGGGCAAAATTCAGCAGTTCTCAGTTAGGTCAAAGTGGGGACGAGAGACACAAGGTCCAGATGAGGCCAAACTGAGGACCAGAGTCACCAGATCCAGGTGAGGTCCATGTTGGAAAGAGAGTCACTAGGTCCAGGAGAGGTCCATGTCGGTACCAGAGTCACCAGATCCAGGTGGTGTCCAGGTGGGGACCAGAGTCACCAGGTACAGGGGAGGCCCTAAAAAGAACAGGAGTCAATAGTTTGAGGAAAGGCGCAGGTGGCAACCAGGGTCAGCAGGTCCAAGTCAGGCCAAAGTGGGGTTCACAGTCACTAGGGTATGGTGAGACACAGAGGGAGACCAGAGTCACCTGGTCCAGGTGAGGTCCAGTTGTGGAACACAGTCACCGGTTCCCAAATTTGCCCAGTTGAGGACCATGGTCAACAGGGCCAGGTGAGGCCCAGATGGGGACCAGAGTCCCCAAATCCAGGTGAAGCCCAGGTGGGGACCACAGTCACCAGATCCAGGGTAGTCTCAGGTACAGACCAGAATGACCAGGTCCAGGTGAGGTGCAGGTGGCAACCACACTCACCAGGTCCCGGTGAGGCCCTGGTGGGGACCAGAGTCACGAGGTACATGAGAATCTAGAAACACTGCAGCCACAAGGTCCACATGATATACATGTGGGAACGAGAATCACCAGTTACAGGTGAGGACCAGGTGGGTATCCGACTCACCATGTCCAGGTAAGACGCAGGTGGGAACCAGTGTCACCATGTCCAGGTGTGGCCCAGGTGAAGACCAGAGTTAATAGGTTCGGCTGGGTCACTGTTACTGAACAGTGTAACCATATCCTAATGCTACCCAGGTGGGTACCAGAGACACTAGGTCCTGGTTAGGCCCAGGTGGGACCGGAGACATGAGGTCAAGGTAAGGTCCAGATGGGAACCACAGTCACCAGGTCAGGTGAGGCCATGCATAGGAACAGAGTCACCAGTTACAGGTGAGGCCCAGGTGGAGCCAGAATCACCTGGTACAGAAGAGGCCAAAGTCAGGACCAGAGTTACCAGGATCAGGTCAGTCCCATTGGGGAGTAGAGTAACCATGTCCCGATGATGCCCAGGTAGAACCAGAGTTAGGTCCAAATGAGGCGCAGGTGTGGAGCAGGTTCACTAGGTTCCAGTGTGGCCCAGTTGAGGACCAGAGTCACCAGGTCAAGTTGAGGCCTAGAGGGGTACCATTATCACCTGGTTCAGGTGACATCCATATGGGGACCAGAGTCACCAGGTCAGGGTGAGACCCAGAGTGGTTCCAGAATCATAATGTCGCGGTGAGCCTCTGGTGTGGAACAGAGTATCCAGGTCATAATGGTCCACAGGTGAGGACCAAAGTGGCCAGATCTGGGTGACGCGCAGATAGGATCAGAGTCACCATTTCCAGGTGAGGCCAAGAAAGAGTCCACAGCAATCAGGTCCAGGTGGGGTACAAAGTCACCAGGACTGGGTGAGGCCCACATGGGGACCAGATTCACCAGGTCCAAATAAGGCCCAGGTCGTGACCAGAGTCCCCACTTCTGGGAGAGGACCAGGTAAGGACCAGATTCACCAGTTCCAAGAGGCCCACGTGGGGACCTGAGTCACCAGGTATGGGGTGGCTACCCCACTCACCAGGTCCAGGTGAGGCCATCCTGCAGGCCAGAGTCACCAGATCCATGTGAGACCCTAGTGGGGACCGAAGTCACCAGATAAATGTGAGTCTACAAGAACACCACAATCACCAGGTCCAGGTTTGGTTCATGTGGGAACGAGAGTCACCAGGTTCAGGTGAGACCCAGGTGGGGACCACAGTTACCAGGTCCAGATTGAGGCCTAGGTGGGTGGACCAGAGTAATCAGGACAAGTTGAGGCCAAAGTCTGGAGCAAAGTTATCATGTCCAGGTGAGGCCAAGGTGGGGAACAGAGTAACCATATCCCATTTATGCCAGGTGGGAAAATAGTCACAAGGTCCAGATGAGGCCTAAGTGAGGAGTAGATTCACCAGGTCCTGTTGAGGCCCAGTTGAAGACCAGTGTCCCCAGTGCCGGGTGAGTCCCAGAGGGGGACCAGAGTCACCCGGTTCTGGTGAAATCCAGGTGGGGACCAGAGTCACCACGTCAGGGTGAGGCCAAGAGGGGGACGAGAATCACTAGGTCCAGGTGAGTCCCCGATGTGGACCTGAGAAACCAGGTCCCATGATGCCCATATGAGGACCTGAGTCACCAGGTCCAGGTGAGGTCCCTGTGGGAACCAGTCACCTCGTCCAGGTGAGGCCCAGGTGGGACCACAGTCACCAGGTCCAGGAGAGGCCCAGCTATATAAGAGAGTATCCAGGTCCCAATGATGCCCATGTAAGGACAAGAGTCAATAGGTCCAGGAGAGGCCCAAATATGGATCAGAGTCATTGTGTTCCAGGTGAGTCCAGATGGAGACCACAGGAACAAAGTCCATTAGAGCACCATATGGGAATCAGAGCCACCAGATCCAGGTGAGGTCCAGGTGGGACCACAGTCACAAGGTCCAGGTGAGGCGCAGGTGGCAAAAAGATTCACCAAGTCCAGATGAAGCCCAGGGGACGACGAGTCATCATCCAGGTGCGGACCAGCTAAGACCAGATTCAGCAGGCCCAAGTGAAGCCCAAGGGGTGACTAGAGTCACCAGGTATGGGTGAGTCCCAGAGGGGGAACCCAAGTAACCAGTTTAGTTTGAGGCCCAGAATCGGACCAGAGGTCCCTGGTCAAAGTGAGGCCCAGGTGTGGAATAGAGTATACAGGTCCTAATGATGCCTGGGTGAGGACCAGAGTCACTAGGGCCATGCAGACCCAGATTGGGTCAGAATCCCTAGGTCTTGGTGAGGCATAGAATAGGACCACAGTCACCAGTATCAGGTGAGCCCCTTGTGGGTACCAGAGCCACTCTATCCAGCTGAGTCCCAGGTCCACGTGAGGCCCACGTGAAGACCAGATTCATCAGGTCGAATTGAGGCATAGCTGGGGACAAGAGTCACCAGGTCTGGGTGCGGCCTAGGTGGGGCAAGGTTCAGCAATTCTGAGTTAGGTCAAAGTGGGGACGAGAGACACCAGGTCCAGGAGACGTCCAGGTGGGGACCAGAGTCACCAGATCCAGGCGAAGTCCAGGTGGGGACCAGAGTCACTAGGTCCAGATGAGGCCCATGTGAGAACCAGAGTTACCAGGTACACGTGAGTCCTCGGTGGGGATCAGAGGCAACCGGTCCATGTGAGGCCGGCTTGGGGACCATGGTCAACAGGTCTACTTGAGGCCCAGGTGTGGAACACAGTTAGCAGGTCCAGGTGAGTCCCCGGTGGTGACAAGAGTCCCCACGTCCAGGTGAGGCCCAGGTGGGGACCAGAGTCACCAGATCCAGGTGAAATCCAGGTGGGGACCAGAGTCACCAGATCCAGGTGAAGCCCAGGTGGGGACCAGAGTCACTAGGTCCAGATGAGGCCCAGGTGAGGACCAGAGTTACCAGGTACACGTGAGGCACCAGTGGGGATCAGAGGCAACAGGTCCATGTGAGGCCGGCTTGGGGACCATGGTCATTAGGTCTACTTGAGCCCCAGGTGTGGAACACAGTAAGCAGGTCCAGGAGATCCCCGGTGGTGACAAGTGTCACCACGTCCAGGTGAGGCCCAGGTGGGCACCAGGATCACCAGGTACAAGGGAGGCCCTTGAAAGAACCAGAGTAAACAGTTCGAGGTCAGGTGCAGGTGGCAACCAGGGTCAGCCGGTCCAAGTAAGGCCAAAGTGGTGTCCACAGTCACTAGGGCACGGTGAGACCCAGAGTGGGACGAGAGTCACATGATCAATGTGAGGTCCAGTTGTGGAACTCAGTCACCGGGTCCCAATTTTGCCCAGTTGAGGACCATGGTCAACAGGGCCAGGTGAGGCCCAGATGGGGACCGGAGTCCCCAAATCCAGGTGAAGCCCAGGTGGGGACCACAGTCACCAGATCCAGGGTAGTCTCGGGGGCAGACCAGAATCACCAGGTCCAGGTGAGGTGCAGGTGGCAACCACACTCACCAGGTCCCGGGGAGGCCCTGGTGGGGACCAGATTCACGAGGTACATGAGAAACTAGAAACACTGCAGCCACCAGGTCCACATGATGTCCATGTGGGAACGAGAATCACCAGTTACAGGTGAGGACCAGGTGGGGATCCGACTCCCCATGTCCAGGTGAGACCCGGGTGGGAACCAGTGTCACCATGTCCAGGTGTGGCCCAGGTGAAGACCAGAGATAATAGGTCCGGCTGGGTCACTGTTAGTGAATAGTGTAACCATATCCTGATGCTACCCAGGTGGGTACCAGAGACACCAGGTCCTGGTGAGGCCCAGGTGGGACCAGAGACATAGGTCCAGATGAGGTCAAGATGGGAACCACAGTCACCAGGTCAGGTGAGGCCATGCTTATGTCAGAGTCACCAGTTACAGGTGAGGCCCAGGTGGAGCCATTGTGACCTGGTACAGAAGAGGTCAAAGTCAGGACCAGAGTTACCAGGATCAGGTCAGTCCCAGTGGGGAATAGAGTAACTATGTCCCGATGATGCCCAGGTAGAACCAGAGTCACCAGGTCCAGATGAGGCGCAGGTGGGGAGCATGTTCACTAGGTCCCGGTGAGGCCCAGTTGAGGACCAGAGTCTCCAGGCCAAGTTGAGTCCTAGATTGGTACCAGATTCACCTGGTCTAGGTGACGTCCAGATGGGGACCAGAGTCACCATGTCTGGCTGAGACCCAGAGGGGATCCAGAGTCACCATGTGCAGTTGAGTCTCAGGTGTTGAACAGAGTATCCAGGTAATAATGGTCCACAGGTGAGGATCAGAGTCACCAGATCTGGGTGAGACCCAGTTAGGATCAGAGTCACCAGTTCCAGGTGAGGCCAAGAAGGTGTCCACAGCAATCAGGTCCAGGTGGGGAAGAAAATCAACAGGACTGGGTAAGTCCCAGATGGGGACCAGATTCACCAGGTCAAGCTGATCCCCAGGTGTTGATCAGAGTTACAAATTCCGGGTGAGGACCCGGTAAAGACCAGATTCACAGGTCCAAATGAGGCCCATGTGGGGTCTATGTCACCAGGTATGGGTGAGGCACAGGTCTCAACACCACTCACCAGGTCCAGGTGAGGCCAACCTGCAGGCCAGGGTCACCAGATCCAGGTGAGGCCCTAGTGGGGACCGGTGTCACCAGGTATATGTGAGTCCACAAGGATACCACAGTCACCAGGTCCAGGTGTGGTTTATGTGGGAATGAGAGTCACCAGGTCCAGGTGAGAACCATGTGGGGACCACAGTCACCAGGTCCACATTGAGGCCTAGGTGGGGGGACCAGAGTCATCAGGAGAAATTGAGGTAAAGTGAGGGGCAAATTCTTATGTCCAGGTGAGTCCCAGGTGGGGAACAGAGAAACCAGGTCCCATTGATGCCAGGTGGGAAAAGAGTAACAAGGTCCAGACGAGGCCTAATTGAGGAGTAGATTCACCGGGTCCTGTTGAAGCCCAGTTGAGGACCAGTGTCCCCAGCTCCGGTTGAGTCCCAGAGGGGGACCAGAGTCACCCGGTCCTGGTGATATGCAGGTGCTGACCAGAGTCACCACGTCAGGGTGAGGCCCAGAGAGGACGAGAATCACTAGGTCCAGGTGAGGCCCCGATTGGAACTGAGAAACCAGGTCCCATGATGCCCATATGAGGACCTGAGTCACCAGGTCCAGGTGAGGTCCCTGTGGGAACCAGTCACCTCGTGCAGGTGAGGCCCAGGTGGAGCCAGAGTTACCTGTTAGAGAAGTGGCCACAGTCAGGACCAGAGTTACCAGCATCAGGTCAGTCCCAGTGGGGAATAGATTAAGCATGTCCCGATGAAGCCCAGGTAGAACCAGAGTCACAAGGTCAAGATGAGGCGCAGGTGGGGAGCATGTTCACTAGGTCCCGGTGAGGCCCAGTTGAGGACCAGAGTCACCAGGTCAAGTTGAGGCCTAGACGAGTACCAGATTCACCTGGTCTAGGTGACATCCAGATGGAGACCAGAGTCACCATGTCAGGCTGAGGCCCAGAGGGGATCCAGAGTCATCATGTCCAGGTGAGGCTCAGGTGTGGAACAGAGTATCCAGGTAATAATGTTCCACAGGTGAGGACCAGAGTCACCAGATCTGGATGAGGCCCAGTTAGGATCAGAGTCACCAGTTCCAGGTGAGGTCAAGAAGGAGTCCACAGCAATCAGGTCCAGGGGGGAACAAAGTCACCAGGAGAGGGTGAGGCCGAGATGGGGATCAGATTCACCATGTCCAGGTGAGGCCCAGGTGGTGACCAGAGTTCCCGGGTCTAGGAGAGGACCAGGTAAGGACCAGATTCACCAGGTCCAAGAGGCCCACGTGGGGACCTGGTTCAACAGGTATGGGTGAGGCCCAGGTGGCAACCACACTCACCAGGTCCAGGTGAGGCCAGCCTGCAGGCCTTGCAGAGGAACCGTGTCCCAATGATGCCCAGGTAGGGACCAGAGTTACCAGGTCCAGGTGAGGCAAACCTGCAGGCCATGCAGTGGAACCATATCCCTATGATGCCCAGGTAGACACCAGAATTACCAGGTCCAGGTGAGGACAACCTGCAGTTCATGCAGTGGAACCATGTCCCGATGATGCCCAGGTGAGGAACAGAGTCACCAGGTCTGGGGGACGCGAAGAAAAGATCAGAGTCACCAGTTCCAGGTGAGGCTAAGAAAGAGTCCACAGCAATCAGATACAGGTGGGGAACAAAGTCAACAGGCCTGGGTGAGGCCCAGATGGGTATCAGATTCACCAGGTCCAGGTAGGCCCAGGTGGTGACCAGAGACCCCGGGGCTGGGAGAGGACCAGGTAAGGACCAGATTCACCAGGTCCAAGAGGCCCACGAAGGGACCTGATTCACCAGGTATGGGTGAGGCCCAGGTGGCAACCCCACTCATCAGGTCCAGGTGAGGCCAACCTGCATGCCAAAGTCACCAGATCCACGTGAGGCCCTAGTCGGGACCGGAGAGAGCAGGTAAAATTGAGTCTACAAGAACACCACAGTCACCAGGTCCAGGTGTGGTTCATGTGGGAACGAGAGTCACCAGTTCCAGGTGAGACCCAGGCGGGGACGAGTCACCAGGTCCGGATTGAGGACTAAGAGGGTACCAGTGTCATCAGGACCAGTTGAGGACCAACTGTGGAGCAAAGTTATCATGTCCAGGTGAGGCTCAGGTATGGAACAGAGTATCCAGGTCATAATGGTCCACAGGTGAGGACCAGAGTCACCAGATCTGGGTGAGGTCCTGTTAGGATCAGAGTCACCAGTTCCAGGTGAGGTCAAGAAGGAGTCCACAGCAATCAGGTCCAGGTGGAAAACAAAGTCACCAGGACTGGGTGAGGCCCAGATGGGGACCAGATTCACCAGGTCCAGGTGATTCCCAGGTGATGACCAGAGTTACCAGTTCCGGGTGAGGAACAGGTAAGGACCAGATTCACCAGGTCCAAGTGAAGCCCACGTGGGACCTGTGTCACCAGGTATGGGTGAGGCCCAGTTGGCAACCCCACTCACCAGGTCCAGGTGAGGCCAACCTGCAGGCCTTGCAGTGGAACCATGTCCCGATGATGCCCAGATAGGGACCGGAGTCATCAGGTCCAATTGAGGCCCAGATGGGGCATATTCACTAGGTCCAAGTGAGGCCCTGTTGAGGACCAGAGTCACCAGATCTGGTTGAGGCCTAGAGGGGTACCAGAATCACCTGGTTCAGGTGACATCCAGATGGGGACCAGAGTCACCAGGTCAGGGTGAGGCCCAGAGAGGTTCCAGAGTCACCATGTCCAGGTAAGCCTAAGGTGTGGAACAGAGTCACCAGGTACCAATAATGCCCAGGTGAGGACCAGAGTCACCAGGTCTGGGAGACGCGCAGATAGGATCAGAGCCACCAGTTTTGAGGAGTAGATTTACCAGGTCCTTTTGAGGACCAGTTGAGGACCAGTGTCCCCAGCTCCGGGTGAGTCCCAGAGGGGGACCAGAGTCACCCGGTTCTGGTGATATATAGGTGGGGACCAGAGTCACCACGTCACGGTGAGGCCCAGAGCGGGACGAGAATCACTAGGACCAGGTGAAGCCCCGATGTGGAACTGAGAAACCAGGTGAATGATGCCCATATGAGGACCTGAGTCACCAGGTCCAGGTGATGTCCCTGTGGGAACCAGTCACCTCCTCCAGGTGGGGCCCAGGTGGGACCACAGTCACCAGGTCCAGGTGAGGCCCAGGTATAGAAGAGAGTATCATCGTCCCAATGATGCCCAGGTATGGACCAGAGTCAACAGGTCCAGATGAGGCGCAGGTGGGAAGCATATTCACTAGGTTCCGGTGAGACCCAGTTGAGGACCAGAGTCACCAGGTCTAGTTGAGGCCTAGAGGGGTTCCAGATTCACCTGGTCTAGGTGACATCCAGATGGGGACCAGAGTCACCATGTCAGGGTGAGACCCAGAGGGGATCGAGAGTCATCATGTGCAGGTGAGGCTCAGGCGTGGAACAGAGTATCCAGGTCATAATGTTCCACAAGTGAAGACCAGAGTCACCAGATCTGGCTGAGGCCCAGTTAGGATCAGACTCACCAGTTCCAGGTGAGGCCAAGAAGGAGTCCACAGCAATCAGGTCCAGGTGGGGAACAAAGTCAACAGGACTGGAAGAGGCCCAGATTGGGACCAGATTCACCAGGTCCAGGTGATTCCCAAGTGGTGACCAGAGTTACCAGTTCCGGGTGAGGACCAGGTAAGGACCAGATTCACCAGGTCCAAGTGAGACCCACGTCGGGACCTGTATCACCAGGCATGGGTGAGTCTCAGGTGACAACCCCACTCACTAGGTCCAAGTGAGGCCAACATGCAGGCCATGCCGAGGAACTCTGTCCCGATGATGCCCAGGTGGGGTCTAGATTTATCAAGTCCAGGTGAGTCACACCTGCAGGCCATGCAGTGGAACCATGTCCCGGTAATGCCGAGGTAGGGATCAGAATCACCATGTCCAAATGAGGCCCAGATGGAGCATATTCACTAGGTCTAGTTGAGGCCCAGTTGAGGACCAGAGTCACCAGATCTGGTTGAGCCCTATAAGGGTACAAGAATCACCTGGTCCAGGTGACATCCAGATGGGGACCAGAGTCACCAGGTCAGGGTGAGGCCCAGAGAGGTTCCAGAGTCATCATGTCCAAGTGAGGCTCAGGTGTGGAACAGAGTCACCAGATACCAATGATGCCCAGTTGAGGACCAGATTCACCAGGTCTGGGTGACGCGCAGATAGGAACAGAGTCACCATTTCCAGGTGAGGCCGAGAAGGAGTCCACAGCAATCAGGTCCAGGTGGGGAACAAAGTCACCAGGACTGGGTGAGGCTCAGGTGGTGACCAGAGTCCCCGGGTCTAGGAGAGGACCAGGTAAGGACCAGATTCACCAGGTAGAAGAGGCCCACGTGGGGACCTGAGTCAACAATTATGGGTGAGGCCCAGGTGGCAACCCCACTCACCAGGTCCATGTGAGGCCAACCTGCAGGCCAGAGTCACCAGAACCAAGTGAGGCCCTAGTGGGTACCGGAGTCACTAGGTAAATGTGAGTCTACAAGAACACCACAGTCACAAGGTCCAGGTGTGGTTCATGTGGGAACGAGAGTCACCAGGTCCAGGTGAGACCCAGGTGGGGACCAGAGTCACCAGGTCCAGATTGAGGCCTAGGTGGGGGGACCAGAGTCATCAGGACCAGTTGAGGCCAAAGTGTGGAGCAAAGTTATCATGTCCAGGTGAGGCCCAGGCAGGGAACAGAGTAACCATGTCCCATTGATGCCAGGTGGGAAAAGAGTCACAAGGTCCAGACGAGGCCTAAGTGAGGAGTAGATTCACCAGGTCCTGTTGAGTCCCAGCTGAGGACTAGTGTCCCCAGCTCCGGGTGATCCCAGAGGGGGACCAGAGTCACCCGGTTCTGGTGATATCCAGGTGGGGACCAGAGTCACCAGGTCAGGGTGAGGCCCAGAGGGGGATGAGAATCACTAGGTTCAGGTGAGGCCCCGTTGTAGAACTGAGAAACCAGGTCCCATGATGCCCATATGAGGACCTGAGTCACCAGGTCCAGGTGAGGTCCCTGTGTTAACCAGTCACCTCGTCCAGGTGAGGCCCATGTGGGACCAAAGTCAAGAGGTCCAGGTGAGGCCCAGGTATGTAAGAGAGTATCCAGGTCCCAATGATGCCCAGGTAACGACCAGAGTAACCAGGTCAAGGAGAGGCCCAAATATGGATCAGAGTCATTGTGTTCCAGGTGAGGCCAGATGGATACCACAGGACCCAGGTCCAGGAGAGCCCCATATGGGAACCAGAGCCACCAGATCCAGGTGAGATCCAGGTGGGACCACAGTCTCAAGGTCCAGGTGAGGCACAGGTGGCATCAGGATTCACCAGTTACAGGTTAGGCCCAGGTGGAGCCAGAGTCACCTGGTACTGAAGAGGCCAAAGTCAGGACCAGAGTTACCAGGATCAGGTCAGTCCCAGTGTGGAATAGAGTAACCATGTCCCGATGATTCCCAGGTAGAACCAGAGTCACCAGGTCCAGATGACGTGCAGGTGGGGAGCATATTCACTAGGTCCCGGTTAGGCCCAGTTGAGGACCAGAGTCACCAGGTCTAGTTGAGGCCTAGAGGAGTACCAGATTCACCTGGTCTAGGTGACATCCAGATGGGGACCAGAGTCACCATGTCAGGCTGAGGCCCAGAGGGGATCCAGAGTCATCATGTCCAGGTGAGGCTCACGTGTGGAACAGAGTATCCAGGTCATAATGGTCCACAGGTGAGGACCAGAGTCACCAGATCTGGGTGAGGCCCAGTTAGGATCAGAGTCACTAGTTCCAGGTGAGGTCCAAGAAGGAGTACACAGCAATCAGGTCCAGGTGGGAACAAAGTCACCTGGACTGGATGAGGCCCAATGGGGACCAGAATCACAATATCCAGGTGATTCCCAGGTGATGACCAGAGTTACCGGTTCCGGGTGAGGACAAGGGAAGGACCAGATTCACCACGTCCAAGTGAGGCCCACGTGGGGACCTGTGTCACCAGGTATTGGTGAGCCCCAGGTGGCAACCCCACTCACTAGGTCCATGTGAGGCCAACCTGCAGGCCAAGTCAGCTGATTCACGTGAGGCCCTAGTGGGGACTGGAGTCACCAGTTAAATGTGATTTTACAAGAACAACACAGTCACCAGGACCTGGTGTGGTTCATGTGGGAACGAGAGTCACCAGGTCCAGGTGAGACCCAGGTGGGAACCACAGTCACCAGGTCCACATTGAGGCCTAGGTTGGGGACCAGAGACATCAGGACCATTTGATGTCAAAGTGTGGAGCAAAGTTATCATGTCCATGTGAGGCCCAGGTGGGGAAGAGTAAACATGTCCCATTGATGCCAGCTGGGAAAAGAGTCACAAGGTCCAGACGAGGCCTTAGTGAGGAGTAGATTCACCAGGTCCTTTTGAGGCCCAGTTGAGGACCAGTGTCCCAGCTCCGGGTGAGTCCCAGAGGGTGACCACAGTCACCACGTCAGGGTGAGGCCCAGAGGGGGACGAGAATCACTAGGTCCAGATGAGACCCCGATGTGGAACTGAGAAACCTGGTCCCATGATGCCCATATGAGGACCTGAGTCACCAGGTCCAGGTGAGGTCCCTGTGGGAACCAATCACCTCGTCCAGGTGAGGCACAGGTGGGACCACAGTCACCAGGTCCAGGTGAGTCCCAGGTATATAAGAGAGTATCCAGGTCCCAATGATGCCCAGGTAAGGACCAGAGTCAACACGTCCAGGAGAGGCCCAAATATGGATCAGAGTCATTGTGTTCCAGGTGAGGCCAGATGGAGACCACAGGAACCAGGTCCAGGAGAGCCCCTTATGGGAACCAGAGCCACCAGATCCAGGTGAGATCCAGGTTGGACCACTGTCAAAAGATCCAGGTGAGGCTCAGGTGGCAACAGGATTCACTAAGTCCAGGTGAGGCCCAAGTGGCGACCGTTCACCAGATCCAGGTGCGGACCAGCTAAGGACCAGATTCAACAGGCCCAAGTGAATCCCAAGGGGTGACCAGAGTAAGTAGGTAAGGGTGAGGCCCAGAAGGGTAACCAGAATAACCAGTTTAGTTTGAGGCCCAGAATCGGAACAGAAGTCCCTGGTCAGAGTGAGGCCCAGGTGTGGAATAGAGTATCCAGGTCCCAATGATGCCTGGGTGAGGACCAGAGTCACTGGGGCCATGCAGGCCCAGATGGGGAACAGAATCACTAGTTCCTGGTGAGGCATAGAATAAGACCATAGTCACCAGTATCAGGTGAGCCCCTTGTGGGAACCAGAGCCAATCTATCCAGCTGAGTCAGGTCCATGTGAGGCCCACGTGAGGACCAGATTCATCAGGTCGAATTGAGGTATAGCTGGGGACAAGAGTCACCGGGTCTGTGTGCGGCCTAGGTGCGGCAAGATTGAGCAGTTCTGAGTTAGGTCAAAGTGGGGACGAGAGACACCAGGTCCAGGTGAGGCCAAACTGAGGAGCAGAGTCACCAGATCCAGGTGAGGGTCATGTTGGAAAGAGAGTCACCAGGTCCAGGAGAGGCCCATGTGGGGACCAGAGTCACCAGATCCAGGTGATTCCAGGTGGGGACCAGAGTCACCAGATCCAGGTGAATCCCAGGTGGGGACCAGAGTCACTAGGTTCAGATGAGGCCTAGGTGAGGGCCTGAGTTACCAGGTACACGTGAGGACCCGGTGGGGATCAGAGGCAACAGGTCCATGTGAGGCCGGCTTGGGGACCATGGTCAACAGGTCTACATGAAGCCGAGGTGTGGAACACAGTAAGCAGGTCCAGGTGAGTCCCCGGTGGTGACAAGAGTCACCACGTCGAGGTGAGGCCCAGTTGGGGACCTGTATCACCAGGTATGGGTGAGGCCCAGGTGGCAACCCCACTCACCAGGTCCAGGTGAGGCCAACCTGTAGGCAAAGTAGAGGAACCGTGTTTCCATGTTGCCCAGGTTGGGACAAGAGTTAACAGGTCCAGGTCAGGCTAACCTGCAGGCCATGCAGAGGAAACATGTCCCGATGATGCCCACGTAGGGACTAGAGTTACAAGGTCCAGGTGAGGCAAACCTGCAGGACATGCAGTGGAACCATGTCCTTATGATGCCGAGGTAGGGACAATATTTACCAGGTCCAGGTGAGGCCAACCTGAAGGCCATGCAGTGGAACCATGTCCCGATGATGCCCAGGTAGGGACCAGAGTCACCAGGTCCAAATGAGGCCCACATGGAGCATATTCACTAGGTCCAGGTGAGGTCCAGTGGAGGACCAGAGACACAGGACCTGGTTGAGGCCTAGAGGGGTACCAGAATCACCTGGTCCAGGTGACATCCAGATGGGGACAAGAGTCACCAGGTCAGGATGAGGCCCAGAGAGGTTCCGGAGTCATCATGTCCAGGTGAGGCTCAGGTGTGGAACAGAGTCACCAGGTACCAAAGATTACCAGGTGAGGACCAGAGTCACCAGGTCTGGGTATTACGCAAATAGGATCAGAGTCACCAGTTCCAGGTGAGGCCAAGAAAGAGTCCACAGCAATCAGATCCAGGTGGGGAACAAAGACACCAGGACTGGGTGAGGCCCAGATGGGGACCAGATTCACCAGGTCCAGGTGAGGCCCAGGTGGTGACCAGAGACCCCGGGGCTGGGAGACGACCAGGTAAGGACCAGATTCACCAGGTCCAAGAGGCCCAATGGGGGACCTGTGTCCCCAGGTACGGGTGAGGCACAGGTGGCAACCACACTCACCAGGTCCAGGAGAAGCCATCCTTCGCGCCATGCAGAGGAACCGTGTCCCGATGATGTACATGTAGGAACCAGAGTTACCAGGTCCAGGTGATGCCAACCTGCAGGCCATGCAGTGGAACCATATCCTGATGATGCCCAGGAAGGGACCAGATTCACCAGATCCAAATGAGGCCCAGATGGAGCATATTCACTAGGTCCAGGTGAGGCCCAGTTGAGGACCAGAGTCACCAGATCTGGTTGAGGCCCAGAGGGGTACCAGAATCACCTGGTCAAGGTGACATCCAGATGGGGACCAGAGTTACCGGTCAGGGTGAGGCCCAGAGAGGTTACAGAGTCATCATGTCCAGGTGAGGCTCAGGTGTGGAACAGAGTCACCAGGTACCAATGATGCCCAGTGAGGACAAGAGTCACCAGGTCCGGGTGATTCGCAGATAGGATCAGAGTCACTTGTTCCAGGTGAGGCCAAGAAAGCGTCTACAGCAATCAGGTCCAGGTGGGGAACAAAGTCACCAGGACTGGGTGAGGCCCAGGTGGGGACAAGATTCACCAGGTCCAGGTGAGGCCCTTGTGTTGACCAGAGTCCCCGGATCTGGGAGAGGACCAGGTAAGGACCAGATTCACCAGGTCCAAGAGGCCCACGTGGGGACCTGTGTCACCAGGTATGGGTGAGGCACAGGTGGCAGGCCCACTCACCAGGTACAGGTGAGGCCAACCTGCAGGCCAGAGTCACCAGATCCAGGTGAGGACCTAGTGGGGTCCGGAGTCACCAGGTAAATGTGAGTCTATAAGAACACCACAGTCACCAGGTCCAGGTGAGACCCAGGTGGGGACCACAGTAACCAGGTCCAGTTTGTGGCTTAGGTGGGGGGACCAGAGTCATCAGGATCATTTGAGGCTGAACTGTGGAGCAAAGTTATCATGTCCAATTGAGGCCCAGGTGGGGAACAGAGTAACCATGTCCCATTGATTCCAGGTGGGAAATGAGTCACAAGGTCCAGATGAGGCATAATTGAGGAGTAGATTCACCAGGTCCTGTTGAGGCCCAGCTGAGGACCAGTGTCCCCAGCTCCGGGTGCGTCCCAGAGGGGAACCATCGTCACCCGGTTCTGGTGATATCCAGGTGGGGACCAGAGTCACCACGTCAGGGTGAGGCCCAGAGTGTGACGAGAATTACTAGGTCCAGGTGAGGCCCCGATGTGGAACTGAGAAACCTGAGAAACCAGGTCCCATGATGCCCATTTGAGGACTAGAGTCACCAGGTCCATGTGAGGTCCCTGTGGGAACCAGTGACTTCATCCAGGTGAGGCACAGGTGGGACCACAGTCATCAGGTCCAGGTGAGGCCCAGGTATATAAGAGAGTATCCAGGTCCCAATGATGCCCAGGTAAGGACCAGAGTCAACAGGTCCAGGAGAGGCCCAAATATGGATCAGAGTCATTGTGTTCCAGATGAGGCCAGATGGAGAACACAGGAACCAGGTCCAGGAGAGACCCATATGGGAACCAGAGACACCAGATCCAGGTGAGGTCCACGTGGGACCACAGTTACAAGGTCCAGGTGAGGCGCTGGTGGCAACAGGGTTCACCTAGTCAAGGTGAGGCCCAGGTGGCGACCAGTCCCCACATCCAAGTGCGGAAGAGCTAAGGACCAGATTCACCAGGCCCAAGTGAAGCCCAAGGGGTGACCAGAGTCAGCAGGTAAGGGTGAGTCCCAGAGGGGGAACCAGAGTAACCAGTTTAGTTTGAGGCCCAGAATGGGACCAGAGGTCCCTGGTCAAAATGAGGCCCAGGTGTGGAATAGAGTATCCAGTTCCGAGTGATGCCTGGATGAGGACCAGAGTCGCTAAGGCCATGTAGGCCCAGATGGGGAACAGAATCACTAGGTCCTGGTGAGGCATAGAATAAGACCACAGTCACCAGTATCAGGTGAGCCCCTTGTGGGAACCAGAGCCACTCTATCCAGTTGAGTCCCAGGTACATGTGAGGCCCACGTGAGGACCAGATTCATCAGGTCGAATTGAGGCTTAGCTGGGGACAAGAGTCACCAGGTCTGGGTGCGGCCTAGGTGGGGCAAGATTCAGCAGTTCTGAGTTAGGTCAAAGTGGGGACGAGAGACACCAGGTCCAGGTGAGGCCAAACTGAGGACCAGAGTCACCAGATCCAGGGTGAGCTCCATGTTGGAAAGAGAGTCACCAGGTCCAGGAGAGGTCCATGTGGGGAACAGAGTCACCAGATGCAGTTGAAGTCCAGGTGGGGACCAGAGTCACCAGATCCAGGTGAAGCCCAGGTGGGGACCAGAGTCACTAGGTCCAGATGAGGCCTAGGTGAGGGCCTGAGTTACTAGGTACACGTGAGGCCCCGGTGGGGATCAGAGGCAACAGGTCCATGTGAGGCCGGCTTGGGGACCATGGTCAACAGGTCTACATGAGGCCCAGGTGTGAAACACAGTAAGTAGGTCCAGGTGAGTCCCCGGTGGTGACAAGAGTCACCACGTCCAGTTGAGGCCCAGTTGGGGACCAGGATCACTAGGTACAGGGGAGGCCCTTGAAAGAACCAGAGTCAACAGTTGGAGGTCAGGCGCAGGTGGCAACCAGGGTCAGCAGGTCCAAGTCAGGCCAAAGTGGGGTTCACAGTCACTAGGGCACGGTGAGACCCGGAGGGGAACCAGAGTCACCTGGTCCAGGTGAGGTCCAGTTGTGGAACACAGTCACCTGGCCCCAAATTTCGCCGAGTTGAGGACCATCAACAGGGCCAGGTGAGGCCCAGATGGGGACCGGGGTCCCCAATTCCACGTGAAGCCCAGGTGGGGACCACTGTCACCAGATCCAAGGTAGCCTCAGGTGCAGACCAGAATCACCAGGTCCAGGTGAGGTGCAGGTGGCAACCACACTCACCAGGTCCCGGAGAGGCCCTGGTGGGGACCAGAGTCACGAGGTACATGAGAAGCTAGAAACACTGCAGCCACCAGGTCCACATGATTCCATGTGGGAACGAGAATCACCAGTTACAGGTGAGGACCAGGTGGGGATCCGAATTAAAATGTCCAGGTGAGGCACATGTGGGATCCAGTGTCACCATGTCCAGGTGAAGACCAGAGTTAATCGGTCCAGCTGGGTCACTGTTAGTGAACAGTGTAACCATATCCTGATGCTACCCAGGTGGGTACCAGAGACACCAGGTCCTGGTGAGGCCCAGGTGGAACCAGAGACATGAAGTCCAGGTGAGGTCCCGATGGGAACCACAGTCACCAGGTCAGGTGAGGCCATGCTTAGGATCAGAGTCACCAGTTACAGGTGAGGCCCAGGTGGAGCCAGAGTCACCTGGTAGAGAAGAGGCCAAAGTCGGGACCAGAGTTACCAGGATCAGGTCAGTCCCAGTGGGGAATAGAGTAACCATGTCTCGATGATGCCCAGGTAGAACCAGAGTCACCAGGTCCAGATGAGGCGCAGGTTGGGAGCATGTTCAAGGGCTCCGTGAGGCCCAGTTCAGGACCAGAGTCACCAGGTCAAGTTGAGGCCTAAGGGATACCAGATTCACCTAGTCTAGGTGACATCCGGATGGGGACCAGAGTCATCATGTCAGGGTGAGGCCCAGAGGGGATCCAGAGTCATCATGTCCAGGTGAGGCTCAGGTGTAGAACAGAGTATCCAGGTCATAATGATCCACAGGTGAGGACCAGAGTCACCAGATCTGGATGAGGCCCAGTTAGGATCAGAGTCACCAGTTACAGGTGAGGCCAAGAAGGAGTCCACAGCAATCAGGTCCAGGTGGGGAACAAAGTCACCAGGACTGGATGAGGCCCAGATGGGGACCAGATTCTCCAGGTCCAGGTGAATCCCAGGTGGTGACCAGAACTACCAGTTCCGGGTGAGGTCCAGGTAAGGACCAGATTCACCAGTTCTACGTGAGGCCCACGTGGGGACCTGTATCACCAAGTATGGGTGAGGCACAGGTGGCAACCCCACTCAACAGGTCCAGGTGAGGACAACCTGCAGGCCATGCAGAGGAACAGTGTCCCCATGATGCGCAAGTAGGGACCAGAGTTACCAGGTCCAGGTGAGGCCAACCTGCAGGCCATGCAGTGGAACCATGTCCCGATGATGCCCAGGTAGGGACCAAAGTCACCAGGTCCAAATGAGGCCACATGGAGCATATTAACTAGGTTCAGGTGAGGCCCAGTTGAGGACCAGAGTCACCAGATCTGGTTGAGGACTATCGGGGTACAGAATCACCTGTTCCAGGTGACATCCAGATGGGGGCCAGAGTCACCAGGTGAGGGTGAGGCCCAGAGAGGTTCCAGAGTAATCAAGTCCCGGTGAGGCTCAGGTATGTAACAGAGTAACCAGGTACCAATGATGCCCAGGTGAGGACCAGAGTCACAATGTCTGGGTGACGCGGAGATAGGATCAGAATCAAGAGTTCAAGATGAGGCCAAGAAAGAGTCCACAGCAATCAAGTCCAGGTGGGGAACAAAGTCACAAATACTGGGTGAGGCACAGATGGAGACCAGATTCACCAGATCCAGGTGAGGTCAAAGTGGTGACCAGAGTCCCTGGGTCTGGGAGAGGACCAGGTAAGGACCAGATTCACCAGGTCCAACAGGCCCACGTGGTGACCTGAGTCACTAGGTATGGGTGAGGCCCAGGTGGCAACCCCACTCACCAGGTGCAGGTGAGGCCAACCTGTAGGCCTGAGTCACCAGATCCAGGTGAGGCCCTAGTGGGCCCGGAGTCACCAGGTAAATGTGAGTCAACAAGAACACCACTGTTACCAGGTCCAGGTGTGGTTCATGTGGGAACGAGAGTGACCAGGTACAGGTGAGACCCAGGTGGGGACCACAGTCACCAGGTCCAGACGAGGCCTAGGTGCGGGGACCAGAGTCATCAGGACAAGTTGAGGCCAAAGTGTGGAGCAAAGTTATCATGTCCATTTGAGGCCCAGGTGGGGAACAGACTAACCATGTCCCATTGATGCCAGGTGGTAAAAGAGTCACAAGGTCCAGACGAGGCCTAAGTGAGGAGGAGATTCACCAGGTCCAGTTGAGGTTCAGTTGAGGACCAGTGTCCCTGTTCCGGGTGAGTCCCAGAGGGGTACCAGAGTCACCCGGTTCTGGTGATATCCAGGTGGGGACCAGAGTCACCACGTCAGGGTGAGGCCCAGAGGGGGACGAGAATCACTAGGTCCAGGTGAGGCCCCGATATGGAACTGAGAAACCAGGTCCCATGATGCCCATATGAGGACCTGAGTCACCAGGTCCAGATGAGGTCACTGTGGGAACCAATCACCTCGTCCCGGTGAGGCCCAGGTGGGACCACAGTCACCAGGTCCAGGTGAGCCCCTTGTGGGAACCAGAGCCACTCTATCCAGCTGAGTCCCAGGTCCATGTGAGGCCCACATGAGGACCAGATACATCTTGTCGAATTGAGGCTTAGCTGGGGACAAGAGTCACCAGGACTCGGTGCGGCCTAGGTGGGGCAAGATTCAGCAGTTCTGAATTAGGTCAAAGTGGGGACGAGGGACACCAGGTCCAAGTGAGGCCAAACTGAGGACCAGCGTCTCCAGATGCAGGTGAGGTCCATGTTGGAAAGAGAGTCACCAGGTCCAGAAGAGGTCCAGGTGGTGACCAGAGTCACCAGGTCCAGGAGAGGTCCAGGTGGGGACCAGAGTCACCAGATCCAGGTGAAGTCCAGGTGGGGACCAGAGTCACTAGGTCCAGATGAGGCCCAGGTGAGGACCAGAGTTACCAGATACACGTGAGGCCCCGGCGGGGATCAGAGCCAACAGGTCCATGTGAGGTCGGCTTGGGGACCATGGGCAACAGGTCTACTTGAGGCCCAGGTGTGGAACACAGTAAGCAGGTCCAGGTGAGTCCCCGGTGGTGACAAGAGTCACCATGTCCAGTTGAGGCCCAGTTGGGGACCAGGATCACTAGGTACAGGGGAGGCCGTTGAAAGAACCAGAGTCAACAGTTCGAGGTCAGGAGCAGGTGGCAACCAGGGTCAGCAGGTCCAAGTCAGGCCAAAGCGGGGTTCACAGTCACTAGGGCAGTGAGACCCAGAGGGGGACCAGAGTCACCTGGTCCAGGTGAGGTCCAGGTGTGGAACACAGTCACCAGGTCTCAATTTTGCCCAGTTGAGGACCATGGTCAACAGGGCCAGGTGAGGCCCAGATGGGGACCGGAGTCCCCAAATCCAGGTGAAGCCCAGGTGGGGAACACAGTCACCAGATCCAGGGTAGTCTCAGGTGCAGACCAGAATCACCAGGTCCTGGTGAGGTGCATGTGGCAACCACACTCACCAGGTCCCGGTGAGGCCCTGGTGCGGACCAGAGTCACGAGGTACATGAGAAGCTAGAAACACTGCAGCCACCAGTTCCATATGATGTCCATGTGGGAACGAGAATCACCAGTTACAGGTGAGGACCAAGTGGGGATCTGACTCACCATGTCCAGGTGAGACCCAGGTGGGAATCAGTGTCACCATGTCCAGGTGTGCCCCAGGTGAAGGCCAGAGTAAATAGGTCCAGCTGGGTCACTGTTAGTGAACAGTGTAACCATATCCTGATGCTACCGAGGTGGGTACAGAGACACCAGGTCCTGTTGAGGCCCAGTTGGGACCAGAGACCTGAGGTCCAGGTAAGGTCCCGATGAGAACCACAGTCACCAGGTCAGGTGAGGCCATGCTTAGGATCAGAGACACCAGTTACAGGTGAGGCCCAGGTGGAGCCAGAGTCACCTGGTACAGAAGAGGCCAAAGTCAGGACCAGTGTTACCAGGATCAGGTCAGTCCCAGTGGGGAATAGAGTAACCATGTCCCGATGATGCCCACGTAGAACCAGAGTCACCATGACCAGATGAGGCGCAGGTGGGGAGCATATTCACTAGGTCTCGGTGAGGCCCAGTTGAGGACCAGAGTCACCAGGTCTAGTTGAGGCCTAGACGGGTACCAGAATCACCTGGTCTAGGTGACATCCAGATGGGGACCAGAGTCACCATGTGAGGGTGAGGCCCAGAGGGGATCCAGAGTCATCATGTCCAGTAGATGCTCAGGTGTGGCACAGAGTATCCAGGTCATAATGATCCACAGGTGAGGACCAGAGTCACCAGATCTGGGTGAGGCCCAGTTATGATCAGAGTCAACAGTTCCAAGTGAGGCCAAGAAGGAGTGCACAGCAATCAGGTCCACGTGGGGAACAAAGTCACCAGGACTGGGTGAGGCCCAGATGGGGAAGATTCACCAGGCCCAGGTGATTCCCAGGTGATGACCAGAGTTACCAGTTCCGGGTGAGGAACAGGTAAGGACCAGATTCACCAGGTCCAAATGAAGCCCACATGGACCTGTGTCACCAGGTATGGGTGAGGCCCTGGTGGCAACCCCAATCACCAGGTCCAGGTGAGGCCAACCTGCAGGCCATGCAGTGGAAACATGTCCCGATGATGCCCAGGTAGGGACCAGAGTCATCAGGTCCAAATGAGGCCCAGATGGGGCATATTCACTAGGTCCAGGTGAGGCCCAGTTGAGGACCAGAGTCACCAGATCTGGTTGAGTCCTAGAGGGGAACCACAATAACCTGGTTCAGGTGACTTCCAGATGGGGACCAGAGTCACCAGGTCAGGGTGAGGCCCAGAGAGGTTCCAGAGTCATCATGTCCAGGTGAGCCTAAGGTGTGGAACAGAGTCCACCAGGTACCAATAATGCCCAGGTGAGGACCAGAGTCACCAGTCTGGGTGACACGCAGATAGGATCAGATTCACCAGTTCCAGGTGAGGCCAAGAAAGAGTCCAGAGCAATCAGATCCAGGTGGGAAACAAAAGTCACCAGGCCTGGGTGAGGCCCAGATGGGGACCCAGATTCACCAGGTTCAGGTGAGGCCCAGGTGGTGACCAGAGTCCCCGGGTCTGAGAGAGGACCAGGTAAGGACAGATTCACCAGGTCCAAGAGGCCCACGTGGGGACCTGAGTCACCAGGTATGGGTGAGACCAGGTGGCAACCCCACTCACAAGGTCCAAGTGAGGGCAACCTGCAGGCCAGAGTCACCAGATCCAGGTGAGGCCCTAGTGGGGACCGGAGTCACCAGGTAAATGTGAGTCTACAAGAACACCACAGTCACCAGGTCCAGGGTGTGGTGTATGTGGGAACGAGAGTCCCCAGGTCCAGGTGCGACCCAGGGGGTACCAAGTCACCAGGTCCAATTGAGGCCCCAGGTGGGTGACCAGATGCTCAGGAGGCAGTTGAGGGCCAAACTGTGGAGGCAGTTGTTGCATGTCCCAGGTGAGGCCCAAGTAGGGAAACAGAGTATAACCATGTCCCTTGGTTGCCAGGTGGGAAAAGAGTCACAAGCTCCAGAACGAGGCCTAAGTGAGGGATAGATTCCCAGGGCCTGTTGAGGCCCAGTTGAGGACCAGTGTCCCCAGCTCGGGTGAGTCCCCCAGAGGGTGACCAGAGTCACCCGTTTCTTGTGATGTCCAGGTTGGGACCAAGTCACCACGTCAGGGTGAGGCCCAGTGGGGACGAGATCACTAGTCAGGTGAGTCCCAGATGTGGAACTGAGAAAAGAGGTTCCATGATGCCCATATGAGGAACTGAGTCACCATGTCCAGGTGAGGTCCCTGTTGAAACCAGTCACCTCGTCCAGGTGAGGCCCAGGTGGGACCACAGTCACCAGGTCCAGGTGAGGCCCAAGTTATAAGAGAGTATCCAGCTCCCAATGATTTCCAGTTAAGGACCAGAGTCAACAGGTCCAGGAGAGGCCCAATATGGATCAGAGTCATTTTGTTTCAGGTAGGCCAGATGGAGACTCACAGGATCCATGTCCAGGAGATTCCCCATATTTTATCCATAGCCACTATCCATTGAGTCCAGGTGGGACACAGTTTTCAAGGTCCAGGGGGTGGGTTGGGGGGGGGGGGGGGGGGGGGTGGGGGGTTTTGTGGGGTGTGGTGGGTGTTGGAGTTTGTTGTGGTTTTGTGGTTGGTGGTGTGTTTGGGGTTACGTTTGTGGTTGTTGGGGTTTGAGGCGCGGTTTTCACAGAATTCATTCAGTCCCAGGTGCGCCCCGGTGGCTACCATTCACCACATCCGGTGCGGAACCCAGCTAAGGACGCATATTCACCAGGCCCAGTGAAGCCCAAGGGGTGTCCAGAGTCACCAGGGTTAAGGGTAAGCCATCGGGGAACCAGAGTACCAGTTTATTGTTGAACGCCCAGAATGGACTCAGAGTCCCTGTCCCAAGTGCGGCCCGGTGTGGAATAAGTATCCAGGTCCCAATGATGCCTGGTGAAGGACCAAGTCCCTAGGGGGGTCATGCAGCCCCAGATGGGGAAACAGAATCACTAGTCCTGGTGAGGCATATAATAAGACCACAAGTCAGCAGTATAGTGATCCCTGTGGAAACCAGAGCCACTCTATCCAGCTGAGTCCAGGTCCATGTTAGGCCCACTTTAGGACCAGATTCATCAGTCCGAATTGGCATAGCTGGGGACAAGAGTCCACCCTGTCTGGTTGCGGCCTAGTGGGGCAAGATTCAGCATGTTCTGAGTTAGGTCAACAAGTGGGGGACGAGAGACACCAGGTCCAGGTGAGGCCACACTGAGGACCAGAAAGGCACAGATCCAGGGGAGGTCCCATGTGGGACCAGAGTCACCAGGTCCAGGAGAGGCGCCGGTGGGTACCGAGTCACCAGATCCAGGTGATCCCGGTGGGGACCAGGTCACCAGAATCCAGTGAAGCCCAGGTGGGAACAGAGTCCCTAGGTCCAGATGGGCCCAGGTGATGACCCGAGTTTTCCAGGTACACTTGAGACCCCGGTGGGATTCAGAGGCAACAGGTCCATGTGATGCCGGCTTGGGGACCAGGGTCAACAGGTCTCCTTAGGCCCATTTTGAACCCAGTAAGCAGGTCCAGGTGGAATTCCCCCGGTGTGACAAGAGTCACAACGTCCAGTCTAGCTGAGACCCAGGTGGGTACCAGGATCCCCAGGTCGGGGGAGGCCTTTGAAAAACCGAGTCAATCAGTTTGAGGTCATGCAAGGTGGCAACCAAGGTCAGCTGTCCAGTCAGGCCACATTGGGGTCAGAGTCATCTAGGGCAACGGTGAGACCCGGAGCGGACTCAGAGTCACATGGTCGCAGGTGAGGGGTCCAGGTTGTGGAACAAAGTCCCGGTCCAATTCTGCACAGTTAAGACCATGGTCAACAGGGCCAGGTGTGGCCCAGATGGGGACCCGATCCCCAATCCAGGTGAAGCCCAGGTGAGAAGTCAGTCACCGATCCAGGTAGTCTCAGGTGCCAGACGCAGAATCACCAGTCAGGTGATGTGCGGTTGGGAACCACACTCACCCCAGGTCCCCTGGAGGCCCTGGTGGTGACCAGAGTCACGAGGTACATGAGAAGCTAGAAACACTGCAGCCACCAGATCCACATGATGTCCATGTGGGAACGAAAATCACCAGTTACAGGTGAGGACCAGGTGGGGATCCGACTCACCATGTCCAGGTGAGACCCAGGTGGGAACCAGTGTCACCATGTCCAGGTGTGGCCCAGGTGAAGACAAGATTTAACAGGTCCGGCTGGGTCACTGATAGTGAACAGTGTAACCATATCCTGATGCTACCCAGGGTGGTAACCAGAGACACAAGGGCCTGGTGAGCCCCAGGTGTGACCAGAGACATGAGGTCCAGGTGAGGTCCCGAATGGAAACCCCAGTCAACCCTGTCGGTGAGGGCCAATTCTTAGGACAGAGTCACCATTACAGGTGAGGCCCAGGTGGGAGCCAGAGTCACCATGTCCAGATGAGGTCGAAGGTGGGAGGCATATTCACTCCGTCCATTGAGGCCAGTAGAGTACCATAGTCACCAGGTCTAGTTGAGGTAGAGGGGTAACAGATTCACCTGGTCTAGGTACCTCCAGATGGGACATGAGTCACCATGTCAGGGATAGGACCCAATGGGATCCCAGAGTCAACATGTCCAGGTTGAGTCTCAGGTGTGGAACAGAGCTCCAGGTCATAATGGGCCACAGGTGAGGACCAAGTCAACAGATCTGTGAGGCCAGTTTAGGATCGAGTCAAAAGTTCCAGGTGAGGCTAAGAAGGAGTCCACAGTAATCAAGGTCCGGTGGGGAAAAAAGTCACGAGGACCTGGGAGGCCCAGATGGGGACCAGATTCACCAGGTCCAGGTGATTCCCTGTGGTGACCAGAGTTACGAGTTCCGGTGGGACCAGGTAAGTACCCAGATTCACGGTCCAGTGAGGCCCCGTGGGGCCTGTCACCAGGCTATGTGTAGGCACGTGACAACCCCACTCAACCAGGCCAGGTGAGGCCAACCTGCATCCATGCAGAGTAAGAACCCGATGATGCCGAGGTAGGGACTAGAGTTTTCTCATCCGGTGGGCCAACCTGCAAGGCCATGCAGTGAACATGTCCCGATGATGCCCATGTAGGAACCAGAGTTTACCAGGGTCCAGTGAGGCACCTGCAGGCCATGCTTTGGAAACAGGTCCCAATGATGCCCCGGTATGGATCAAGAGCAACAGGTCCAGACGAGGCCCACTGGAGCATATTCACTGGTGTAGGTGAGGCCCCCATTGAAGGATCACATTCACCAGATTCTGGTTGTTGCCTAGAGGGGTACAAAAAAATCACCCTGGACCCGGTGGACCTCCAGATGGGGACAGAGTCACCAAGGTCGGGTGAGGCCTCAGAGAGGTTCCGAGTCATCATGGTCCATGTGAGCCAGGTGTGTGAACAAGAGTCACCAAGTACCAATGATTCACGGTGAGGACTCAGTCACAGACTTGACCGTGCAGATACGATCAGAGTCACCAGTTCAAGGTGAGGCCAGAAATAGACACAACAATGAGGTCCATGTGGCCGAACAAAGTCCCAGAATGGGTGGAGGCCCAGATGGGGACCAGATTCACAGGTCCAGATGATGCCCTGGTGGTGAGCAGAGTCCCCGGGTCTGGGAGAGGTAGAGGTAAGGACCAGATTAAAGGTCAAAGAGGCCCACTTGGGGACCTGATTCACAGATATGTGTGAGGCCCAGGTGGGACCCCACTCATCAGGTCCAGGAGAGGCCACAGCAGGCCAGAGTCACCAATCCAGTGAAACCATGGACCGGATCCACCAGTAATGTGGAGTCCTACCAGAACCCACGTCCCAGGTCCCAGGTGTGGTTCATTGGGTACTAGAGTCACCAGTCCAGGGTGAGACCCAGTGGGTACCACAGTCACCAGTTCGAGATTTAGGCCTAGGTTGGTGGACAGATCATCCGGACCAGTTGAGGCGAAAGGTGGTTGAGCCACAGTTATCAGTCCAGTTTAGACCTAGGTGGGGAACAGAGTAACCCTGTCCCATTGATTCCAGTTGGAAAAGATCATACAAGGTCCAGACGAGGCCCTAAGTGAGGAGTAGATTCACCAGGTCCTGTTGAGGCCGAGTGAGGATCAGTGTCCCCAGCCCCCTGAGTCCCAAGGGAACCAGAGTCACCCGGTTTTCTGGTGCTATCCAGGTGGGGACCAGAGTCCACCACGTCATGGGTGAGGACAAGAGAGGGACGAGAATCACTAGTCCAGGTGAGGCCCGATGAGGACCTGAGTCACCATGTCATTGAGGTCCCTGTGGGAACCAGGCACCTCGTCCAGGTGAGGCCCATGTGGGACCACAGTCAGAAGGTCCATGTGAGGCCCAGGTATATAAGGTATCCAGGTCCCAATGATGCCCAGGGAAGGACCAAGTCACAGGTCCAGGAGATGCACAAATATGGGTCAGAGTTCATTTGTGTTCTAGGTGAGCCAGGATGGAACCACAGGAACCCAGGACTCAGTAGAGCGCCATATGGGAACCAGAGCCACAGAATTCGGTGAGGTCCGGTGGGACCAACGTCACAAGGTCAGGTAGGAGCAGGTGGCAACAGTTCACCAGTCCAGTTGAGGCCCAGGTGGCACCCTGTCACCAGATCCATGTGTGGACAGCTAAGGACCAGATTCTCAGCCCAATGACGCCCAAGGGGTACTAAAGTCACCAGGAATGGGTGAGGCCCGATGATACCAGAGTAAACAGTTTAGTGAGGCCCAGATGGGACCACGGGTCCCTGGTCAGAGTTACGCCCTTGTTGGAAATAGTTACCCGATCCCAATGATCCCGTTTGGGCCAGAGTCACTAGGGTCCTGCGGCCAGAATTGGTGAACAGAAATCACTAGGTCCGTCTGGTGAGGCATAAGAATAAGACCAGAGTCCCTCAGCATCATTGAGCCCCTTGGTGGGAACCAGAGCCACTCATCCAGCTGAGTCCCGGTCCATGTGGAGTCCCATGTGAGACAAGATTCCTCCGGTCGAATTGAGCATAGCTGGGGACAAGAGTCCCAGGTCTGGGTGCGACTATGTTGGGGCCATGATTCAAGCGTTCTGAGTTTAGGTTGAACGTGGGGATTAGAGACAACCAGGTCCCAGGAGAGGCGAAACTGAGTGACCAGAGTCACCAGATCCAATGAGGGTCCCTGTTGGAAAAGAGAGTCACCAGGTCCAGGAGAGGTCCAGGTGGGACCGATCACCAGATCAGGTGAGGTCCGGTGGGGACCAGAGTCACCAAATCAGGTGAAGCCCAGGTGGGACCAGAGTCAACTAGGTCGATGAAGGCCTGGTTAGGACCAGAATACCAGGTACACGGAGGCCGTGGGGATCAGAGGCAACAGGTCCATGTGAGGCCGGCTTGGAGACCATGTTCAACAGTCTACTTGAGGCCAGATGTGAACAATAAGCACGTCCAGGTAAGTCCCGTTGGTGACAAGAGTCACACGTCCAGTGGAGTACCAGGGGGGACCAGGATCACCGGTACAGGGTAGGCCTTGACGACCAGAGTCAACATTCCGAGGTCAGCGCAGGTGGCAACCAGCTGGCGCATGTCTAAATCAGGCCAAAGTTTGATTCACAGTCCCTAAGGCACGGTGATACCTAGGGGGGACCAGAGTCACATGGTCCAGGTGAAGTCCAGTTGTGGAACACAGTCAACGGGTCCCAATTGGTCCCAGTTGCTGACCAGGGTCATCAGGGCCAGTGTGAGACCCAGATGGGGACCGGAGTCCCCAATCCAGGTACGCCCCAGGTGGGGACCACAGTCACCAGATCAGGGTATCTTTAGGGCAGACAAGAATCAGTCAAAGTCCAGGTGATGTGCAGGTTGCAACCACACTCACCCGGTCCCCCGGTGGAGTCCCTGGTGGGGACCAGAGCTCACGAGGTGCATGAGAAGCATAGAAACCCTGCAGCCACAGGTCCACATGATGTCATGTGGAACGAGTATCAACCAGTTACATTGAGGCCCAGGGTGGGGATCAGACTCACGATGTCCAGGTGATCCCCAGGTGAGAACCAGTGTCTCCATGTCCAGAGTGTTTCCCCAGGTGAAGACCACAGTTCAATTAGTCGTTTCCCTAGGGCCTGGCTTGTCACTGTCGTTATTGAAGCAGTGTACATATTGATGCTAACCCATGTGGGGACCATGACCACCATGGCCTGGTGGAAGCCCCGGTGGGACCAAGAAGACATGAGTCCAGGTGAGGTCCCGATGGGAACCACATCACCGGTCAGGTGAGGCCATGCTTTAGGTCATAGTCACCAGTTACAGGTAGGCCCCGGTTGAGTCCAGAGTCACTGGTACAGAATAGGGTCAAAACCAGGACTAGAGTTCCAGGATCAGGTCATCCCCAGTGGGGATAAATACCTTGTCCCGATGATGCCCAGGTAGAACCAGAGTCCACCAGTCCAATGAGGCGGCAGGTGGGGAGCATTTTCACTAGTCCCGTTGAGGCGCATTTGATGACTAGAGTCACCAGTCTTGTTGAGGCTAGAGGGGTACCAGATTCACCTGGTCTTGGTGATATCCAGATGGGGACCGAGTCACCATGTCAGGCTGAGGCCCAGAGGGGATCCGAGTCTCATGACCATGTGAGCTCAGGTGTGGAACCGAGTATCCAGGTCATAATGGCCACAGTGAGGACCGAGTCTCACCAGATCTGGTTGAGGACCGTTAGGATCATAGGCACCGTTCCCGTGAGGCCAATAAGGCGATCATCATCAATCAGGTCCAGGTGGGGAACAAAGTCACCAGGACTGGGTGAGGCCCAGATGGACACCAGATACCAAGGTCCGAGATTCACAGATGATGCCAGAGTTACAAGTTCCGGGTGAGGATCAAGTAAACTCATATTCACCAGGTCCAAGTGCGGCCCCACGTGGGGGCCTGTGGTCACCATGTTATGGTGAGGCACACGTGGCAACCCCACTCAACCAGTTTCAAGTGATGCCACCTATAGCCATCAGAGGAACGTGTCCCACGCCTGATGCCGCAGGTAGGGACCAGATTTCCAGGTCCAGGTGAGGGGCCAACCTTCATGCCATGCGGTGCAACATGTTGAGCCCAGAGTAGGACCAGAGTCCACCGGTCCAAATGATGCCAAGTGGATCATATTCACTAGGTTCCATGAGGCCCAGGTGGGACCAGAGTCACCATAAGATCGTTGAGCCTAGAGGGGTCCAGAATCCCTGGTCCTGTGACTCCGGATGGGGACCAGAGTCCCAGTCAGGGTGATGCCCAGAGGAGGTTCCGAGTCATCATATCCAGGTGAGGCTCAGGTGGTAGAACCAGAGTCACCATGTACCAATGATGCTCAGGTGAGGACCAGAGTCACCAGTCTGGATGACGCACAGATAGGATCAGAGTCACAGTTCCAAAAGGTGAGGGCCAAGAAAAGAGTCCCAGCAATCAGTGTCCCCGGGTGGGGAACAAAGCCACCAGGCTGGGTGGAGGCCCAGATGGGTACTCATTCACCAGGTCCAGGTGAGGCCAGTTGGTGACCAGAGTCCCCGTGTCTGGGAGAGACCAGGTAAGGACCAGATTCGACCAGATACAGAGGACCACGTGGGGACAGAGTCACCAGGTACGGGTTGAGTCCTGGTGGCACCCCCCACTCACAAGGTCGCAGGTGAGGCCAACCTGCCGGCCAGATTCACCATAATCCAGGTGAGGCCATAGTGGGGCCGGAGTCACCAGGTCATGTAGTCTACAAAAAACACCACAGTCACGCAGTCCAGGTGTGGCTCATGTGGGAACGAGAGTCACAGGTCCAGGTGAGAACCAGGTGGGACCCAGTCCCAGGTCCGATTGATCTAGGTGTGGGGACCAAGTCATCGGACCTTTGAGGCCAAAAGTGTGACAAAGTTACATTGTCCAGGTGAGGCCCAGGTTGGGAACAGAGTAACCATGTCCCATTGATGCAGTGGAAAAAGAGCTCACAGGTCCGACGAGTCCTAAGTGGGAGAGTTGCACTAGGTCCGGTTTAGGCCCGTTGAGGACCAAGTGTCCCCAGCTCGGTTTGTCCCAGAGGGGGACCAGCGTCACCCCGGTCTGGTGATATCCAGGTGGGGACCAGAGTCAGCCTTCAGGGTGAGACCCAGATTCAGACAGAATCACTCGGTCCAGTGACGCCCCGATATGGGAACTAGAAAACCAGGTCCCATGATCCCATATCAGGACCTGAGTCACCAGGTTTTCAGTTGAGGTCCCTGTGGGAACCAGTCCCTCGTCCAATGTGAGGCCCAGGTGGGACCTACACTCACCAGGTCCAGTTGAGGCCAAGTTATATAAGAGAGTTCCAGGTCCCAATGGAAGCCCAGGTAGGACCAGAGTTCCACAGTCCAGGATAGGCCCAAATATGGATCGAGTCATTTGTGGTTCCAGGTGAGGCCAGATGCGACCACAGGAACCAGGTCCAGGAGAGCCCATATGGGAACCAGAGCCACCAGATCCAGGTGAGGCTACCTGTAGGTACATGCAGTGTGAGTCAATGTCCCTCTGATGCCCAGGAAGGACAAGAATCACCAGGTCCAAATGAGGCCCAGAAATGGAGCTTTCCACGAGGTCCCGGTGAGGCCCCAGTTGAGGACCAGATTCACCAGGTGTAGGTCTAGTTGAGGCTAGACGGGTACACAGATTCACCTGGTCTAGGTGACATCCAGATGGGACCAGAGTCACCATGTCGGGGTGAGGACCCAGAGGGGAGCCATGAGTCATCCTGTCCAGGTGATGCTCAGATTGTGGAACAGAGTATCCAGTCATATGATCCACAGGTGAGGACCAGAGTCACCAGATGTGGGTGTGCCCATTAGGATCAGAGTCCACAGGTTCGGTGAGGTCAAAATGAGTCCACAGCAATAGGTCAGGAGGGAAACAAAGTCACCAGGACTGGGTGAGGCCCCGCTTGGAGATTCACCAGGCCCAGGTGATTCCCAGGTGGTGACCAGGTTACCAGTTTCCGGGTGAGGACAAGGTAAGGACCATATTTCACCAGGTTCAAGTGAGGCCCCGTGGGACCTGTGTCAAACCAGCTAGGGTGAGGCCCATATGTCAACCCCACTCACCAGCCCAGGTGAGGCCAACCTGCAGTCCATGCAGAGGAACCATGGTCCCGAATGATGGCCAGGTGTGACTATAGATACCAGGTCCAGCTGCAACCTTCAGGCCATGCAGTGGCACCCAGTCCCGATGATGCCAGAGGGACCAGAGTCACCGGGTCAAATGAGGCCCAGATGGAGGCATATTCCCTAGGGGTCCAGGTGAGGCCAGTCAGTTGAGGACCAAGACAAACCGCCCCCCGATCTTTTTGCTGCCTCGATTGGTTAACCATATCACCTTGTGCAGGTGACATCCAGATGTGTCCAAGGTCACCAGGTCATGGTGCGGCCCAGAGGGCGGGGGAACCAGAGTAACCAGTTTTGTTTGAGCCCAGATGGGACCAGAGTTCCCCTGGTCCCAAGTGAGGGCCTCAGTGTGGAATGAGTATCCAGTGGTCCAGGTCCCAAGAACACCTGGGTGCGGACGATAGGTCACTAGGGCCATGCCATGCCCCGATGGGAAAGAATCAGAGGTGGTTCTGTTTAGGCAATAGAATAATACAACCCCACGCATTCCGGCACTATCAGTTTCTCCCCCCCTTGTTTTACCATAAATGCCAAACTCTATCCAGCTGAGTCCCAGCACAGGTGAGGCCCACGTGGGACCAGATTCATCAGGGCGAATTGAGGCATCAGCTGGGACAGAGTCACCAGGTCTGGTGCGGCTAGGTGGGGGAAAATTCAGCAGTTCTGAGTTAGGTGCAAAGTGGGACGAGAATACCCCAGGTCAGGTGGGCCAAATTGAGGACGCATAGCCCCAGATCCAGGTAATGTCCATGTTGGAAAGAGAGTCAGAGGTCCCAGGAAGGTCCAGGTGGGGTCCAGATGTCACCAGTCGCGGTGAAGTCCAGGTGGTTCAGAAGGCCTAGTCCCGGATGAGCCGCGGTGAGGACAGAGTTGCGCAGGTACACTTGAGGCCCGGTGGATATCGAGCCACAGGTCCATGTGAAGGCCGGCTGGACCATGGTCAAACAGGTCTACTTGAGGCCCAGGTGTGGAACACATTAAGCAGGTCGCAGGTGAAGTCCCCCATTGGTGTAGGAGTCACCACTTCCAGGTGTGCCAGGCCGACCAGGATCACCAGTCATGGAAGGAGCCTTGAAAGACCAGATCACGTTCGAGGTCAGGCGCAGGTGGCCAACCAAAAAGGGTTAACATCTCCAGGTCATGCCAAAGTGGGTTCACAGTCACTAGGGCACGGTGAGGCCCAAGTGGGACCAGAGTCACCTGCCCATGTGATGTCGCTGTTGTGTAACACCCTTCACCGGGTCCCAATTTTGGCACATTTGAGGACCATGGTCACAGGCCAGTGCGGCCCAGATGGGGACCGGGTCCCCAAATCCAGGTGAAGCCCCAGTTGGGACCACAGTCACCAGGTCCGGGTAGTCCAGGTGGCAGACCGAATCACCAGGTACTGTGAGGTGCAGGTGGCAACCACACACACCTGGTCCTGTTGAGGCCCGGTGGGGACCATAAGCAGACGGTACATGAAACTAGAAACACTGCGCCACCGTGTCCACTGATGTCCAGGTGGGAACGAAATCACCAGTTACAGGTGAGGACCAGGGGTGGTATCCGACTCACCTGTCAGGTGGAGGAACCCAGGTGTCAACAGTGTCACCATATCCTGGTGTGCCCCAGGTGAGACCAGAGTTATAGGTCCGCTGGATGAGTGTTTAGTGAACAGTTTAACCATATCCTTATGCTACCCAGGGGTGGGTACCAAGACACCCCCATGCCTGGTGAGGCCCCGGTGGGAACAAAGACATGGAGGTCAGGTGAGGTCCCGATGGGAACTAACGCCAACCAGGTCGGTGACCCCATGCTTAGGATCAGAGTCACCAGTTACAGGTGAGGCCTAGGTGGAGCCAGAGTCACTTGTAACAGACGAGGCCAAGTCAGGACCAGCGTTACAAGGAAGAATCAGGCTCATCCCTTGGGGAAATAATAACCACGTCCCAATGGATGCCCAGTTAGAACCCAGAGTCAAACCAGTTTCCAGATGAGGCGCAGATTGGAGCATTTCACTAGGTCACGGTGAGGCCCATTGCGGACGCAAGCACCAGGGTCAATTTGAGGCCTAAGAGTACCAGATTCACCTGGTCTAGGATGTGACATCTGGATGGGGTCCAGTGTCACCATGTCAGGCTGAGGGCCCAGAGGGTATCCAAGTCATCATGTCCAGGTGAGGCTCAGGTGGTGGAACAGAGTATCCGGTTAATGTCCATAGTGAACGACCGAGTCACCAATGTGGGTGAGGCCAGTTAGTATCAGAGTCACAGTTCCAGGTGAGGCCATAGAAGGAGTCCACAGCAATCAGGTCCAGTGGGGTGACAAAGTCACCAGGACTGGATGAGACCAGATGGGACCAGATACCCAGGTTCGGTGATTACCAGGTGGTGACCCGAGTTAGGAGTTTCCGGGTGAGGAACGGGTGAGGCCAGGTAAGGACCAGATCACCCAGGTCCAATGGAGGGCCCACGTTGGGACCTGTGTCACCAGGTATGGTGACACAAGGTGACAACGCACTCACACCAGGTCCAGGTGAGGCCAACCGGAGGCCATGAGAGGAACCGTGTCCCAGTGATGCCCAGGTAGGGACCAGAGTTACCAGGTCCAGTTGAGGCCATCCTGCAGGCCATGCAGTGGAACCATGTCCCGAGGTGGCCCAGGTAGGGACCAGAGTCACCAGTCCAAATGGATGCCAGATGGAGCTATTCACTAGGTCAGGTGAGGCCCCGTGAGGACAAGAGTCACCATAACTGGTTGGAAGGCTTGATGGGTACCAAAATCACCTGTTCCATGTGAATCCAGATGGATGAACCATAGTCACCAGGTCAGGGTTAGGACCAGAGTGGTTCCAGAGTCTCAAGCTTCATTTCCATGTGAGGCCAGGTGTGGAACAGAGTCACCAGGTTAACCAATGACGCCCAGGTGAGGACCATAGTCCCAGGTCTGGGTGACACGCAGATAGGATCAGAGTCACCAGGTCCGTGAGGCGCCATGAAGATTTCCACCGCAATCAGGTCCAGTTGGGGAACAAGTCCACCAGGACGAGTGATGCCCAGATGGGGTCTGTATTCACCTGGTCCAGGTGCCCGGTGGTGACCAGAGTCCCCCCCAGGTCTGGGAGAGGACAGGTACGGACCAGATTCACCAGGTCCAAGAGCCCACTTGGAGACCTGAGTCCACCCGGTATGGGGTGAGGCCCAAGTGGCATCCTCCCCCCTAACCAGGTCCCATGTGAGGCCAACCTGTGGCCAATCACCCGATCCACCGTGAGGCCCTATTGGGACTGGAGTCACCAGTTTAAACGTGATTCTACAATAACAACAGTGTCCCCAGATCCCTGGTGTGGTTCATGTGGGAACGAGAGTCACAGGTCCAGTGAGACCCAGGTGGGGACCACATTCACCAGGTCCATATTGAGGCCTGGTCGGGAGCAGAGTCATCATGACCAGTTGAAGGGCAAATTGTGAGCAAATTATCAGGTCCATTGAGGCCCAGTGGGGAACAAGTACCATGTCCCAAAGGTGCCCGGTGGGACCAGAGTCACAACAAGGACCAACGAAGGCCCAAGTGAGGAGTAGATTCACCAGGGTCTGTTGAGGCCCAGTTGAGTCCAGGAGTCCCCACTCCGGGTGAGTTCCAGAGGGGGACCCGTGTCACCCGGTTTCTTGTGAGATCCAGTGGGGACCTGAGTTCCACGTCAGGGTGAGGCCCAGAGGGGGACGAGAGTCACTAGGTCCAGATGTTGGCCCCGATGGGGGAACTGGTGGCAAAGAAAACGTTGGCCTGATGCCCATATGAGGACCTTAGGTCCCAGGTCCAGGTGAGGTCCGTGGGAATAGGTCACCTCTTCCAGGTTAGGCCGCAGTTGGGAACCACAGTCACCGTCCAGGTGAGGCCCAGGTATATAAGAGAGTATCGAAATCCCAATGATTGCCCAGGTAAGGACAGCGTCAACACAGGTCCAGGAAGGAGGACCAAATATGATCAGAGTCATTGTGTTCCAGGTAGGCCAGATGGAAGACCACAGGAACCGGTCCGCAGGAGAGCCCAATATGGGAACCAGAGCCAACCTATTCCAGGTGAGGTCCTGTGGGACAGAGTCAGAAGGTCCTGTAGAAGCCTCTTGTGCAACAGGATTCCCCAAGTCCATGTGAGGCCGTGGCGACCAGTCCACCAGATCCAAATGTGGACCACTAAGACCAGATTCCCCAGGCCAAATGAAGCCAAGTGGTGACCAGAAGTCCACCAGTAAGGGTGAGGCCCAGAGGGGAACCAGAGTATCCAGTTTAGTTGAGGGCCCATAATGGGAACCAGAGGTCCCTGGTCAAAGTGAGGCGCCATTGTTGAATAGAGTATCCAGGGTCCCAATCATGTCGGGGGTGAGGACCAGATCACTAAGTGCCATGCAGGCCATATGGGGAACAGAATCACTAGTCCTCGTGAGGCATATAAAATCAGACCACAAATCACCATTACAAGTGTGGCCCCTTGTGGGAACCAGAAGCCACTCTATCCTGCTGAGTCCCAGGTCCATGTGAGGCCCACGTGAGGACCAGATTCATCAGGTCGAATTGAGGCATAGCTGGGGACAAGGGCACCAGGTCTGGGTGCGGCCTAGTGGGGCAAATTCCAAGCAGTTCTGAATTAGGTCAAATTGGGGACGAGCGACACCACCAGGTCCTCGGTGAGCCAAACTGATGAAGAGTCACCAGATCCATGTTGCTGTCCATGTTGGAAAGAGAGTCACCAGGTCCAGAGAGGTCCAGGTGGGGACAGATTCACCAGATCCAGGTAGTCCATGTGGGGACCAGAGACTCCAGATCTCAGGTGAAGCCCGGTGGGGACCTGAGTCAACTAGTCCAGATGAACCCAGGTGAGTGATCAGAGTTACCAGGTACAACGTGTGCCCCGCCGGGTCACAGCCAAAAGTCCCAGTGAGGCCGGCTTGGGAACATGGTTCAACAGTCTACCTGACGCCCAGCTGTGGAACCCTGTAAGGTCCTGTCCAGTTGAACCCAGTGGTGACAGAGTACACCAACTTCAAGTTGAGGCGGGGCCCGTTGGGGACAGGATCACTAGGTACAGGGTCTGCCCGTGAAAGAAACAAAGAGTCAAACAGTTTCCGAGGTCAGAAGCTGGTGGCAACCAGGTCAGCAGGTCAAGTCAGGCCCAAGGTGGATCACATCACTAGGGCCAGTGAGACCCGAGGGGGAAAAGAGTCACTGTCCATGGAGGTCCATTTTGGAACACCGTTCACCGGTCCCCAATTTTGTCCAGTTGAAGACATGGACAACACGGCCATGTGAAGACCCTCGGATTGGGACGGAGTCCCCAAATCCAGGTGAAGCCCAGGTGGGGACCACAGTCACAAGATCCAGGGTAGTCTCAGGTGCAGACCAGAATCACCAGGTCCTGGTGAGGTGAAGGTGGCAACCACACTCACCAGGTCCCGGTGAGGCCCTGATGCGGACCAGATTCTCGAGGTACATGAGAAGCTAGAAACACTGCAGCCACCAGGTCCACATGATGTCCATGTGGGAACGATAATCACCAGTTACAGGTGAGGCCCACGTGGGGATCCGACTCACCATGTCCAGTTGAGACACAGGTGGGAACAGTGTCACCATGTCCAGTAGTGGCCAGCTGAAGATCAGAGTTGATAAGTCCGGCTGGGTCACTGTTAGTGTACAGTGTAACCATATCCTGATGCTACCCAGGTGGGTACCAGAGACACCAAGTCCTGGTGAGGCCCAGCCGGGACCGGAGACATGAAGTCCAGGTGAGGGTCCCGATGGGAACCACATTCACCAGGTCTGGTGAGGCCATGCTTAGGAACAGAGTCACCAGTTACAGGTGTGGCCCAGGTGGAGCCAGAGTCACTTGGTACAGAAGAGGCCAAAGTCCGGACCAGAGTTACCAGGATCTGGTCAGTCCGAGTGGGGAATAGAGTAACCATGTCCCGATGATGCCCAGGTAGAACCAGAATCACCAGGTCCAGATGGGGCGCAGGTGGGGAGCATGATCACTAGGTCCCAGTGAGGCCCAGTTGAGGACCAGAGTCACCAGATCTGGTTGAGGCCTAGAGGGGTACCAGAAACACCTGGTCCAGGTGACGTCCAGATGGGGGACCAGAGTCACCATGTCAGGTTGAGACCCAGAAATGTTGCAGAGTCATCATGTCCAGGTGAGTATCAGGTGTGGAACAGAGTCACCAGGTACCAATGATGCCCAGGTGAGGACCAGAAGTCACCAGGTCTGGGTGACCCGAAGATAGGATCAGAGTCACTAGTTCCAGGTGAGGCCAAGAAAGAGTCCACAGCAATTAGGTCCAGGTGGGGAACAAAGTCCCAAGGACTGGGTGAGGCCCAGATGGGGACCAGATTCACCAGGCCAAGTGATTCCCAGGTGGTGAACAGAGTTACGAGTTCCGGGTGAGGACCAGGTAAGGACCAGATTCACCAGGACCAAGTGAAGCCCAAGGGGTGACCAGATCACCAGGGAAGGGTGAGGCCCAGAGGGGAACCAGAGTAACCAGTTTAGTTTGAGGCCCAGAATGGGACCAGAGGTCCCTGGTCAAAGTGAGGCCCAGGTGTGGAATAGAGTATCCAGGTCCCAGTGATGCCTGGGTGAGGACCAGAGTCACTAAGGTCATGCAGGCCCAGATGGGGAACAAAATCACTAGGTCCTGGTGAGGAATAGAAGAAGACCACAGTCAGCAGTATCAGGTGAGCCCCTTGTGGGAACCAGAGCCACTCTATCCAGCTGAGTCCCAGGTCCATGTGAGGCCCACGTGAGGACCAGATTCATCAGGTCGAATTGAGGCATAGCTGGGGACAAGAGTCACCAGGTCTGGGTGCGGCCTAGGTGGGGCAAGATTCAGCAGTTCTGAGTTAGGTCAAAGTGGGGACGAGAGACACCAGGTCCAGGTGAGTCCAAACTGAGGACCAGAGGCACCAAATCCACGTGAGGTCCATGTTGGAAAGAGAGTCAGCAGGTCCAGGAGAGGTCCAGGTGGGGACCAGAGTCACCAGATCCAGGTGAAGTCCAGGTGAGGACCAGAGTCACCAGATCGAGGTGAAGCCCAGGTGGGGACCAGAGTCACTAGGTCCAGATGAGGCCCAGGTGAGGATCAGAGTTACCAGATACACGTGAGGCCCCGGCGGGGATCAGAGCCAACAGGTCCATGTGAGGCCGGCTTGGGGACCATGGACAACAGGTCTACTTGAGGTCCAGGTGTGGAACACAGTAAGCAGGTCCAGGTGAGTCCCCGGTGGTGACAAGAGTCACCACGTCCAGTTGAGGCCCAGTTGGGGACCAGGATCACTAGGTACAGGGGAGGCCCTTGAAAGAAACAGAGTCAACAGTTCGAGGTCAGGCGCAGGTGGCAACCAGGGTCAGCAGGTCCAAGTCAGGCCAAAGCGGGGTTCACAGTCACTAGGGCACAGTGAGACCCAGAGGGGGACCAGAGTCACGTGGTCCAGGTGAGGTCCAGTTGTGGAACGCAGTCACCGGGTCCCAATTTTGCCCAGTTGAGGACCATGGTCAACAGGGCCAGGTGAGGCCCAGATGGGGACCGGAGTCCCCAAATCCAGGTGAAGCCCAGGTGGGGACCACAGTCACCAGGTCCAGGGTAGTCTCAGGTGCAGACCAGAATCACCAGGTCCTGGTGAGGTGCAGGTGGCAACCACACTCACCGGGTTCCCGTGAGGCCCTGGTGCGGACCAGAGTGACGAGGTACATGAGAAGCTAGAAACACTGCAGCCACCAGGTCCATATGATATCCTTGTGGGAACGAGAATCACCAGTTACAGGTGAGGACCAGGTGGGGATCTGACTCACCATGTCCAGGTGAGACCCAGGTGGGAACCAGTGTCATCATGTCCAGGTGTGGCCCAGGTGAAGGCCAGAGTAAATAGGTCCAGCTGTGTCACTGTTATTGAACAGTGTAACCATATCCTTTTTTTTAATTTTTTTTTATTGGTGTTCAATTTACTAACATACAGAGTAACACCCAGTGCCCGTCACCCGTTCACTCCCACCCCCCGCCCTCCTCCCCTTCTACCACCCCTAGTTCGTTTCCCAGAGTTTGCAGTCTTTACGTTCTGTCTCCCTTTCTGATATTTCCCACACATTTCTTCTCCCTTCCCTTATTTTCCCTTTCACTATTATTTATATTCCCCAAATGAATGAGAACATATAATGTTTGTCCTTCTCCGACTGACTTACTTCACTCAGCATAATACCCTCCAGTTCCATCCACGTTGAAGCAAATGGTGGGTATTTGTCATTTCTAATAGCTGAGTAATATTCCATTGTATACATAAACCACATCTTCTTTATCCATTCATCTTTCGTTGGACACCGAGGCTCCTTCCACAGTTTGGCTATCGTGGCCATTGCTGCTAGAAACATCGGGGTGCAGGTGTTCCGGCGTTTCATTGCATTTGTATCTTTGGGGTAAATCCCCAACAGTGCAATTGCTGGGTCGTAGGGCAGGTATATTTTTAACTGTTTGAGGAACCTCCACACAGTTTTCCAGAGTGGCTGCACCAGTTCACATTCCCACCAACAGTGTAAGAGGGTTCCCTTTTCTCCGCATCCTCTCCAACATTTGTTGTTTCCTGCCTTGTTAATTTTCCCCATTCTCACTGGTGTGAGGTGGTATCTCATTGTAGTTTTGATTTGTATTTCCCTGATGGCAAGTGATGCAGAGCATTTTCTCATATGCATGTTGGCCATGTCTATGTCTTCCTCTGTGAGATTTCTGTTCATGTCTTTTGCCCATTTCATGATTGGATTGTTTGTTTCTTTGGTGTTGAGTTTAATAAGTTCTTTATAGATCTTGGAAACTAGCCCTTTATCTGATATGTCATTTGCAAATATCTTCTCCCATTCTGTAGGTTGTCTTTGAGTTTTGTTGACTGTATCCTTTGCTGTGCAAAAGCTTCTTATCTTGATGAAGTCCCAATAGTTCATTTTTGCTTTTGTTTCTTTTGCCTTCGTGGATGTATCTTGCAAGAAGTTACTATGGCCGAGTTCAAAAAGGGTGTTGCCTGTGTTCTTCTCTAGGATTTTGATGGAATCTTGTCTCACATTTAGATCTTTCATCCATTTTGAGTTTATCTTTGTGTATGGTGAAAGAGAGTGGTCTAGTTTCATTCTTCTGCATGTGGATGTCCAATTTTCCCAGCACCATTTATTGAAGAGACTGTCTTTCTTCCAATGGATAGTCTTTCCTCCTTTATCGAATATTAGTTGCCCATAAAGTTCAGGGTCCACTTCTGGATTCTCTATTCTGTTCCACTGATCTATGTGTCTGTTTTTGTGCCAGTACCACACTGTCTTGATGACCACAGCTTTGTAGTACAACCTGAAATCTGGCATTGTGATGCCCCCAGATATGGTTTTCTTTTTTAAAATTCCCCTGGCTATTCGGGGTCTTTTCTGATTCCACACAAATCTTAAAATAATTTGTTCTAACTCTCTGAAGAAAGTCCATGGTATTTTGATAGGGATTGCATTAAACGTGTATATTGCCCTGGGTAACATTGACATTTTCACAATATTAATTCTGCCTATCCATGAGCATGGAATATTTTTCCATCTCTTTGTGTCTTCCTCAATTTCTTTCAGAAGTGTTCTATAGTTTTGAGGGTATAGATCCTTTACATCTTTGGTGAGGTTTATTCCTAGGTATCTTATGCTTTTGGGTGCAATTGTAAATGGGATTGACTCCTTAATTTCTCTTTCTTCAGTCTCATTGTTAGTGTATAGAAATGCCACTGACTTCTGGGCATTGATTTTGTATCCTGCCACGCTACCGAATTGCTGTATGAGTTCTAGCAATCTTGGGGTGGAGACTTTTGGGTTTTCTATGTAGAGTATCATGTCATTGGCGAAGAGGAGAGTTTGACTTCTTCTTTGCCAATTTGAATGCCTTTAATGTCTTTTTGTTGTCTGATTGCTGAGGCTAGGACTTCCAGTACTATGTTGAAAAGCAGTGGTGAGAGTGGACATCCCTGTCTTGTTCCTGATCTTAGGGGAAAGGCTCCCAGTGCTTCCCCATTGAGAATGATATTTGCTGTGGGCTTTTCATAGATGGCTTTTAAGATGTCGAGGAATGTTCCCTCTATCCCTACACTCTGAAGAGTTTTGATCAGGAATGGATGCTCTATTTTGTCAAATGCATTCTCTGCATCCAATGAGAGGATCATATGGTTCTTGGTTTTTCTCTTGCTGATATGATGAATCACATTGATTGTTTTACGGGTGTTGAACCAGCCTTGTGTCCCAGGGATAAATCCTACTTGGTCATGGTGAATAATTTTCTTAATGTACTGTTGGATCCTATTGGCCAGTATCTTGCTGAGAATTTTTGCATCCATGTTCATCAGGGTTATTGGTCTGTAATTCTCCTTTTTGGCGGGGTCTTTGTCTGGCTTTGGAATTAAGGTGATGCTGGCTTCATAGAACGAATTTGGAAGTACTCCATCTCTTTCTATCTTTCCAAACAACTTTAGGAGAATAGGTATGATTTCTTCTTTAAACGTTTGATAAAATTCTCCTGGGAAGCCATCTGGCCCTGGACTCTTGTGTCTTGGGAGGTTTTTGATGACTGCTTCAATTTCCTCCCTGGTTATTGGCCTGTTCAGGTTTTCTATTTCTTCCTGTTCCAGTTTTGGTAGTTTGTGGCTTTCCAGGAATGCGTCCATTTCTTCTAGATTGCCTAATTTATTGGCGTATAGCCGTTCATAATATGTTTTTAAAATCGTTTGTATTTCCTTGGTGTTGGTAGTGATCTCTCCTTTCTCATTCATGATTTTATTAATTTGAGTCTTCTCTCTCTTCTTTTTAATAAGGCTGGCTAATGGTTTATCTATCTTATTAATTCTTTCAAAGAACCAACTCCTGATTCTGTTGATCTGTTCCACAGTTCTTCTGGTCTCGATTTCGTTGAGTTCTGCTCGAATCTTTATTAGCTACCTTCTTCTCTTGGGTGTAGGATATATTTGCTGTTTTTTCTCTAGCTCCTTTATGTGTAAGGTTAGCTTTTGTATTTGAGTTCTTTCCAGTTTTTGAATGGATGCTTGTATTGCGATGTATTTCCCCCTTAGGACTCCTTTTGCTGCATCCCAAAGATTTTGAACGGTTGTATCTTCATTCTCATTAGTTTCCATGAATATTTTTAATTATTCCTTAATTTCCTGGTGGACCCTTTTATCTTTTAGCAGGATGGTCCTTAACCTCCATGTGTTTGAGGTCCTTCCAAACTTCTTGTTGTGATTTAGTTCTAATTTCAAGGCATTATGGTCCGAGAATATGCAGGGGACAATCCCAACCTTTTGGTATCGGTTCAGACCCGATTTGTGACCCAATATGTGGTCTATTCTGGAGAAAGTTCCATGTGTGCTTGAGAAGAATGTGTATTCAGTTGAGTTTGGATGTAAAGTTCTAGTGTAACCATATCCTGATGCTACCGAGGTGGGTACCGAGACACCAGGTCCTGTTGAGGCCCAGTTGGGACCAGAGACATGAGGTCCAGGTGAGGTCCCGATGGGAACCACAGTCACCAGGTCAGGTGAGGCCATGCTTAGGATCAGAGTCACCAGTTACAGGTGAGGACCAGGTGGAGCCAGAGTCACCTGGTACAGAAAAGGTCAAAGTCAGGACCAGTGTTACCAGGATCAGGTCAGTCCCAGTGGGGAATAGAGTAACCATGCCCGATGATGCCCACGTAGTACCAGAGTCACCATGTCCAAATGAGGCGCAGGTGGGGAGCATATGCACTAGGTCCCGGTGAGGCCCATTTGAGGACCAGAGTCACCAGGTCTAGTTGAGGCCTAGACGGGTACCAGATTCACCTGGTCTTGGTGACATCCAGATGGGGACGAGAGTCAACATGTCAGGGTGAGGCCCATAGGGGATCCAGAGTCATCGTATCCAGGTGATACTCAGGCGTGGAACAGAGTATCCAGGTCATAATGATCCACAGGTGAGGACCAGAGTCACCAGATCTGGGTGAGGCCCAGTTAGGATCAGAGTCACCAGTTCCAGGTGAGGCCAAGAAGGAGTCCACAGCAATCAGGTCCAGGTGGGGAACAAAGTCACCAAGACTGGGTGAGGCCCAGATGGGGAAGATTCACCAGGCCCAGGTGATTCCCAGGTGGTGACCTGGTTACCAGTTCCGGGTGAGGACCAGGTAAGGACCAGATTCACGAGGTCCAAGTGAGGCCCACGTGGGGACCTGTGTCACCAGGTATGGGTGAGGCCCAGGTGGCAACCCCACTCATCAGGTCCAGGTGAGGCCAACCTGCAGGCCATGCAGAGGAACCATGTCCCGATGATGCCAGGTAGGGACGAGAGATACCAGGTCCAGCTGAGGCCAACCTGCAGGCCATGCAGTGGAACCATGTCCCGATGATGCCCAGGTAGGGACCAGAGTCACCAGGTCCAAATGAGGCCCAGATGGAGCATATTCACTAGGTCCAGGTGAGGCCCAGTTGAGGACCAGAGTCACCAGATCTGGTTGAGGCCTAGAGGGGTACCAGAATCACCTGGTCCAGGTGACATCCAGATGGGGACCAGAGTCACCAGGACTGGGTGAGGCCAG